>NC_140225.1:29954980-30382480 GCF_951802725.1 Rutilus rutilus | reverse complement strand
TCTATTGAAAGAACAGGTAGAGGAGAGTATCATTGAATATTCTGCTAGTCTAGACCTGATTGATTCATCATCTCTGCTAGTCACGCAACAGGAGGCGCCAGGCCAAGAAGAACTGTCCAACGTCTGTAGTCCCCAATCCATGCTCCAAGACAAGCAAATTACACCATGAATGATAAGACTGCAGACTGAACGGAAATCTTACAGATCTGACACTCATTTTACACCCGTCATCTGGACAGTGGGCTGAAGGTGTCGGATATTGAATCAGCTTTTGCTCGTTAAATATGTAAAGGAGTTAAATCCATTCTGCAGATTTCAAAATCAGCATATAGAGAATACGTTTCGGCATATTGTCACAGGACCTCGTAACATTTCTCCGAGACCGTTGCTTTCAGCACACTTATAATTTGGGCTACAAGGCAAATTGCCATTTTTCTCTTCTACTCATCACTCAATTTCTCATTTACTGAGTGTTGCAGCAGTCGATGAGCAAACTGAATCATTTGTTGGCCTGAATAACGATCCCTGAATCATTTGATCTACCGTCCGTGTTTTTGCACAGTGATGGTGAATGCCTGACTCCTGTATCGAGGGTTATCCTGCCAGCTAGGATTGGCAGGCTTGTGTTTCTCTATTTGTTCTTCTGTTGTCAAAAGTGGGCATGTTTGTTTACATTGCTGTTCAGAAGTTTGGGTCGGGACTCTGTAAGATAAAAAAAATAAAAAAAATAAAGTGTTTTTGAAAGAAGGCTGCACAAAGCTGTAATATAATTTAAAATGTGTTTTATTCCTGTGATCAAAGCTGAATTTTCAGCATTATTTGCTCAAGAAACATTTCTGATTATTATTGTTGAAAACTGTTGTGCTGCTTCATATTTTTGTGGAAACATTGATACATTATTCAGGATTAGAGTAGAAATTTCAAAAGAACAGCATTTGTTTGAAAAATCATCAAATCATCCTTGCTTAATAAAAGTATTCATTTCTTAACTAAAGGGTAACTAAACCCCTGGTCAGAGCCAGGGTTATTATAGTTTTGCATTTTTCATTAGTTTTTATTTGTATTTCGTTTTGACTTTTTGTTTTCAAATTCAGTTTAGTTTTAATTAGTTTTTAAAGTGGGTTTGCTAGTTTAGTTTAGTTTTTATTTTTTGAAAATGCTTAGTTTTAGTTTAGTTTTTATTAGTTTTAGTGTTAGTTTTAGTCTTTTTTTGTAATTTGGGTTATTTGTCAGGGGCAAGATTCAAAAAGGTCGGAAAAAGTATTGTGTAATAATAACTCAACAAAAACATCATACAATTTTAGAAAAAATTTCACACCCCATTGAAATTCTTTTAACCTCTTACAAAATCCACACGCCGTACCAAAAATCTACACATCTTCTATACAGAATTCACACCCTATACAAATACCACAGCTGTACAATTTTCACACCCTATACTAAATTTTCCCTATACAGCCAATAGCCTAGTCATCTGGATTGAAGCAGCAAACATTCAGTGTAAAAGTAAAAAAAATGACATAACATTATTTAATATTTGAATCATAGCTTATATAGTGTTTTGACATCGACAACCACAACCAAAAAGTGCATTTTACCTCAAACTTGCGACTAGTTAACTTTCTAAAGAAGGCGCAATCGCTTCTCGGGTCGACATTAACACACTGACAAAATTATATTCAGAATTTAAAATATTTTTATACCACTTTTTAATGTGTGATTGTGTAAAGGTGTTCACGAGATAGAGATACCAACCTTTCGCGAACTTGCTTTCAACGTCGAACGAACACTCGTTCTCATGGAGACGCGGTGCACGGAGGGGAGGGGAGGGGCTGTGTGTGTGTGTGTGTGTGTGTGTGTGTGTGTGTGTGCGCGCATGTGAGAGACGCATGGGGAAAGGAAATGCAGCTGAATGAATACGCTGCGTGTTTTAAATAGCATTAAAAAATGAAAGACCTTGACAAAGACGAAAACTAAGGACATTTACTCTGTAATTTTATTTTATTTTAGTTAGTTTTGCCAAACACACATTACAGTTTTAGGTAGTTATCGGTTTTTTGTAATGCCTCGTTTTTATTTTTATTTCAGTTAACGACAATGTTTTTTCCCACCTAGTTTTCGTTTTTTCGTTCGTTTTCGTTAACGATTATAACCTTGGTCAGAGCCTGACTCCACCCACCCCATCGGAGATAGAGGGGACGAACCGAGGGCGGGGCTGAGCTGGGGGGGCGTGCACCTGAGACCCGCTGTCAGACTCTAAAATGGAGAGTGACGTAAAGTACATGCATCTGATGAGTTTTATTGAGTTGATGTCAATAGCGGGCGCTCTCTGTAGGCATATTCATATTTTGCCGCTATGTGAAAAAAATCCAGCAAAATGCGCCGGCGCATTTGTCGACCCCAGAGGATTAAAGGGATACTCCACTTTTTTGGGAAATAGGCTCATTTTACAACTCCCCCAGAGTTAAACAGTTGAGTTTTACCGTTTTCGAATCCATTCAGCCGAGTTTCTGATATTTAGAAGAATATCAGTAACCAGACAGTTTCTGGTCTCATTGACTTGCATTTACATTTACATTTATTCATTTAGCTGACGCTTTTATCCAAAGCGACTTACAATTGCTATATATGTCAGAGGTCACACGCCTCTGGAGCAACTAGGGGTTAAGTGTCTTGCTCAGGGACACATTGGTGTCTCACAGTGGATTCGAACCCGGGTCTCTCACACCAAAGGCATTTGTCTTATCCATTGCGCCACACCACCCCTCAAGACTTCCATAGTAGGAAAAAATATATGCTATGGAAGTCAATGAGACCAGAAACTGTCTGGTTACTGATATTCTTCTAAATATCAGAAACTCGGCTGAATGGATTCGAAAACGGTAAAACTCAACTGTTTAACTCTGGGGGAGTTGTAAAATGAGCCTATTTCCAAAAAAAGTGTATCCCTTTAACTTTAGCCTAACCATAAATTGTGGTTAAAATATATATGATCACTCATATCAAGACATATCAACCCATATTCAGCGCGAGCTGTGTGGAGAAGCCCATTTCCACCTCTATTGCGTTGGAGAAGCAATCCCGCGTAAAATGCAGGTTGCACACTTGAGCTCTAGGTGGGAACTCACGGTCTTCCAGGCCAAGTGCATGCAACCACTGGCGCCTGATTTCCAAGTCTGCTGGAAAGCTATGCAGTCCAGCAGTGCTGTTGCAACCAGCAACACTACACCTACGTACCCTCCTGACCACTGTACTCAATACAGATAAATCTACGCTTGCTCGTACCAAGGGCGTGGTGAGCTGGAACCTGCTAACGTCACGCAGTAGCCACCGTTCAACCTGAAGAGGGCAGCACTCAGATGTTTTTACACCATATATTGTAGAATTAAAACACTTTATACCCAAATGTCAAAAAAGTTACTCAAATCAATGAACAGCACTAATAAAGCCCCATTCTTACAGATCATTATCTTAAAGTTGGTTTAGTTACCCTTTAAAAAGTTCTTACTGACCTCAAACTTTTGAACAGTAGTGTACAATATAACATGTTTTTGTGCTGTTAAAAGCCATTTAATTTCAGTTAGCATCAAGGTTGACATGTTTACCTGTGGATATAATTAAGGGCAGGACAAGATTAGACTGGATTGTGAAGGGCTAAAAACATGTTATGCCGTGACGTTATCGGTTAATATTTTACTTCCCTACAGCCTAGGTTACGTCAACAGACAGGGACAGAGTGTTTTTCATTTTTAATGAACAGTTATGAAAACAAACTCTTTCTTGAGAGTACTTTGAACTTTAGTACACAATAAGACCAGGGTCATTTATTAATAAACACAATAGTGTTCTGAGCCATGATGACACATAAGAGCTGTTTTGTTCAGCGGTTGTCCTTGTCTCTTAGGAGAAGATAAAGCGCGAGTGTTTGAGGGAAGTGGAGGTGAATGGGTCTCGGTATCACAGCAGAAGCTGACTGTCATGAATGGCTGACTGCCACAGGCCTCTAGTTTGATATTCTCAGCCATATCTCGTCCACATCAGACGACTCTGAATGCTGGAAAAGAATAAACACCTTTATAACAGTACTTTAATATTGCATGCTTTCAGGTCAGGGAGAGCAAATGTTTTCCAGCTGACAGTTGAACACATCTCCAGGGGTAATTTACAGTCTCCTTGATGAATGTAATTACATTGGGAATGTTTTGGCATTGCAGCAGTGTTTCATGGGTAGGGCATGGCACCGTGCCAAGGTCATGAGTTCACTATTCACATACTGATAATATACGCAGTGAAAGTGTCAAATGCAAAACATTTAAATGTTATAAAGTCATACACAGCAAGTTTTAGGCACATATTTTGTAAACCCTGAGATTGTGAAGATTCAAGACAGGATATGCTGTCTTCTACAGTAATAGTCTTTCGCTCTTTTTAATAAACTCACAATGAATTTGGAAGAACAAAACTGCAGAAGTAATAAATACACAAGCAAAATGTGTTTAGTTGAATTAGCCAGTAAGGGTGAACGGACCAAACCTTCATTATAATATTGGAAGCGTAAAATATCATAATAAAATAAATGAATAAATAAATACGGGGGGATTTAATGGAGTTACGAGGTGATTGACCAGCGAATTACGTACTTAAAGTCCCCCTGTGGTGAAAATCCAGCTTTTAATGTTGTTTATGTGTCTATGTGGTGTTTTTAATAGATAATAAAATGCAGTGAACCAAAGACAGTCTCAAGAACACGGTTTGAAATCGCTGGTGTTTCTGACGTCACAAACTACCTTGTAACCAATCAGATCAATGTGTGATCATCAACGAGTGGATCTCTGAGCTGAGTGAGTGAGTGAGTGGAGGCGCGGCTCATTTGCATATTCATAGAACCGCGTATTCTAAATGAGGCAAGGGTGTAGAGTTACATTCAAGATATTTTAAGGCATGAAGACATTTTTTTTCTAGGAAAATCTTTTAAAGATCTCATTTTGATGATCAAAGATGAGTTTTAAGGGATACAATTATTGACTACAGGACTTTGAGTGTTCTGTCCGTCATTAGAACGGGCGCATCTGAGGATGCATCGCAGGATGTTTTCATCAACTTACAGATTATAACGTTTACTGTGGCTATGTGGGCGCTTAGTTTTTTTCTGTCATTTGGTCAATATCTCATGTTAATAAAGACGAAGTGCTTTGCATAGGATATTTCAGACAGTATTGACTGTGACTCGACGACCAATGCTAAGATTCTCTTCTCCGTTCCTCAAATACATTAAACATTAGCCTTTACAGTGGGTACGGAAAGTATTCAGACCCCCTTAACTTTTTCACTCTTTGTTATATTGCAGCCATTTGCTAAAATCATTTGTTCATTTTTTTCCTCATTATTGTACACACAGCACCCCATATTGACAGAAAAACACAGAATTGTTGACATTTTTGCACATTTATTAAAAAAGAAAAACTGAAATATCACATGGTCCTAAGTATTCAGACCCTTTGCTCAGTATTTAGTAGAAGCACCCTTTTGATCTAATACAGCCATGAGTCTTTTTGGGAAAGATGCAACAAGTTTTTCACACCTGGATTTGGGTATCCTCTGCCATTCCTCCTTGCAGATCCTCTCCAGTTCTGTCAGGTTGGATGGTAAACGTTGGTGGACAGCCATTTTCAGGTCTCTCCAGAGATGCTCAATTGGGTTTAAGTCAGGGCTCTGGCTGGGCCATTCAAGAACAGTCACGGAGTTGTTGTGAAGCCACTCCTTCGTTATTTTAGCTGTGTGCTTAGGGTCATTGTCTTGTTGGAAGGTGAACCTTCGGCCCAGTCTGAGGTCCAGAGCACTCTGGAGAAGGTTTTCGTCCAGGATATCCCTGTACTTGGCCGCATTCATCTTTCCCTCGATTGCAACCAGTCGTCCTGTCCCTGCAGCTGAAAAACACCCCCACAGCATGATGCTGCCACCACCATGCTTCACTGTTGAGACTGTATTGGACAGGTGATGAGCAGTGCCTGGTTTTCTCCACACATACCGCTTAGAATTAAGGCCAAAAAGTTCTATCTTGGTCTCATCAGACCAGAGAATCTTATTTATCACCATCTTGGAGTCCTTCAGGTGTGCTTTCATGTGTCTTGCACTGAGGAGAGGCTTCCGTCGGGCCACTCTGCCTATAAAGCCCCGACTGGTGGATGGCTGCAGTGATGGTTGACTTACTACAACTTTCTCCCATCTCCCGACTGCATCTCTTGAGCTCAGCCACAGTGATCTTTGGGTTCTTCTTTACCTCTCTCACCAAGGCTCTTCTCCCCCGATAGCTCAGTTTGGCCGGACGGCCAGCTCTAGGAAGGGTTCTGGTCGTCCCAAACGTCTTCCATTTAAGGATTATGGAGGCCACTGTGCTCTTAGGAACCTTAAGTGCAGCAGAATTTTTTTTGTAACCTTGGCCAGATCTGTGCCTTGCCACAATTCTGTCTCTGAGCTCTTCAGACAGTTCCTTTGACCTCATGATTCTCATTTGCGCTGACATGCACTGTGAGCTGTAAGGTCTTATATAGACAGGTGTGTGGCTTTCCTAATCAAGTCCAATCAGTATAATCAAACACAGCTGGACTCAAATGAAGGTGTAGAACCATCTCAAGGATGATCAGAAGAAATGGACAGCACCTGAGTTAAATATATGAGTGTCACAGCAAAGGGTCTGAATACTTAGGACCATGTGATATTTCAGTTTTTCTTTTTTAATAAATGTGCAAAAGTGTCAACAATTCTGTGTTTTTCTGTCAATATGGGGTGCTGTGTGTACAATAATGAGGAAAAAAATGAACTTAAATGATTTTAGCAAATGGCTGCAATATAACAAAGAGTGGAAAATTTAAGGGGGTCTGAATACTTTCCGTATATAGAGTAAATAAAGTGCTGTTCTTATTCAAACTACCATTCTTTATTTTACCTTACATTGCAAACGGTCCAAAATTTGTGCAACATTTCATTCACGATAGAGGTGGGCGGAGTTATGAGGTTTGACTGACAGTTTGAGGATCCAATGGAGTGACGAGGTTCAGTCACAAGCCCTTTTTCGTTGGTTAAATATTTGCAAAATCCACAGACACATGTAAAGTGTGACCAATAGTAATGGAAAAACAAATAAAAATGGCAGAACATGGAGAAAGATTTCTGCCCGTTTCATGTACTAAACTATGAATGTTAAAAGAAACTCCAAGTTATACATTGAATTAAGTGTGAAATTTTGAAGTAGAATGTTGTTACTTACTGATAATCTGAACAGATCATTCAAGATATTGAGTTATTTTAAGAAACTAAATCAGGTCAGTTGTGAGTTTGTGTTTTCTTTCCTCAGTGTTGGGCAAATAGAGAGAGCCCAGTGCCGTTTGAACATTTTATTTTTATACATTCTGTTATGTAAGGAAAATGGCACATTGCCTAAATTCCATGTTGTACTTCCTTTTGTTGTAATATTTGATAAAAAAAACCTACTATGGTGCAGTGCCCTTTATCTAAACTTATATTATTGCTTTTTACCCTGAGAATGTGCCAGTTATCATTCTATCTACAGGCTTTACCTTCCATAATATATAACCAAATTGTCCCTTTTTTCAGTGACCTGACACTCTATACAGTAATTTGCTGTAATGACTCTCATGTCGTTCCTCCTTGCACACCGTGTGTGTGGCGTGCAGGAGTTCATTATTCTGCTGTGTAAGTGTGAGGGAGGAGGCCTGTGGAAACGCGGCTAATGAGCAGTCTCCGTGTTAATTAGGCAAAGAAGAACAATTGTGACTGAATGAGGTGATTTCTGAGTGAACGCGCCGACTGATATTATTAATATTAATATAACTTGTGTGTCTCGTGGCAGACCAAAAAAAAAAAAGCAGGAGTTCACTTGGCGTTTACAAAGTTTGTGAATTTATAAACCAGATGCTAATGTGATGTTTTTCACTATTGAGCAGAAATCTTTCAGGAATGTTTCAGGATTATGCATGCAAATGTTTTAAATAGTGTTTCTGTTGCAAAAAAACGACATTAGAGATTCATTTCTGCCAATCAGTTCAAACTGTCTGTTTCAATAAATCAACGGAAAACTGTGATTTAATCAATTTATTTTGTCACTCAAAAACATTCTTAGCATAAAGTCCTTGTTTTCCCCCTCTAGATTTCACTTTTTGCAAATAAATGTTTAAATCTGATTGGCTGGAAGGGCTGTAACAGAAGATTAAAGAAAACCTTTTGAATTCATTTTAGAGCGGTTACATAAAAACTACCTTGTGGTTTGCATTTTGTATCAATATCTCAACAGTCTATTGGTAGTTATTCAGTGCAATTTTATTTATTTTTTTGTATAATCCCTTGGGGTATAAATAAATTTCACTTGTATTATTCACATGCATGTCAGGATTTTCTGACCAGATGGATTCAATTCTTGATTAGATTCAATTCTTGTCCTGTTTTGATGCTGATATTTATTTTTAAATTTCTTTCTCTTCCTAGATCATGTTGCAAAACTGTGACGAATCGCATTTCAGTAACCCAAGCAAATGTGTGTTTCAGAGACGCTCTGGGCCTGAGAACCTGTGAATGAGGACACCACTGAATGAAACCAACTCCAGTTTCGGGTATGAAAACACACAATCTAAATAATTTGTTGTGTTTGTGCATCCTTGTCTTGCGTTGCTGACAATCGGCCTCCAGAAATAGCTCTAATTGGAAAATGACGTCTCTACAGAGCTCTCTTTGATACACAGTTGTGTCTCATGATGTTCTCTTACAGTCATCTTCAGTTCAGGCATGATGAAAGAGATTTACTGAGATTGGCTGTTCCAGGAGGGAAATGTTTTTTTCCTCAACAAAATTGATGTTTTTTCCTTTTCCCATGAACTCTCTCTGTCTGTCTTTCACACCTTGCTGTCTGTTACTCGACCTAAAGGTCCCGATATACTCCCACCCAAGTTATTTTTCATTCTTCCCTTAGGGGGAAAAAGAAGTTTGAAATATATGACCAGCGATATACTGTTAGCTGAGAGCAATGTTTAGTTGAATATGTAAATATGTGCTGCACGCTTTCCTCCTAATAACAAAATAAACACACAAAAATGACAGCGGTGAGAAACAGCAGTTAAGAAAGCATCTGATGTAGCGATATAGATATGTTTGCACAAGCTTTGCAATTCGGCTCTCCAGTCAAGTCACGTCACGTTTATTTATACACTTTATACAATAGATAGTTTAAAAGCAAGCAGTTTTACAGTATTAAACATGAAAAAACTGTGTCAGGCTCATTTCATCAGAAGTACATCTTCATTTTCTACTATAAAGCAGCTCCTGCAGTGCGCTCATGTTTCACTCACGGACGCCTGACCTCGACGGACTGAACTGGAGAAGATTTCCATGTCAAAGAAGGCGGAGCCTCAGAGCCACACCCAGCTATTGGGTGTTTTTGCCACGGACCAATGGTAGTTTGAAGGTGTTTAACCAGCCAGTGAACTTTTCTGGAAAGTTCGCTTTGGCAAGCCGTTTCAAACTTCAAAAACAAACATGTTTTGGCCTGATTTTGTTGGAAATGACTCGCCACCAGTTCATTCTTCGATTTCGCTTAAAGTCCTGTCAGGGCCTTAAAGGAACACGCCAACTTTTTGGGACTTTGGCTTATTCACCGTATCCCCCAGAGTTAGACAAGTCCATACATACCCCTCTCATCTCCGTGCCTGCCGTAAGTCTGTCTGACGCACCCACCGCTAGCCTAGCTTAGCACAAAGACTGGAGGTAAATGGCTCCAGCTAGCATACTGCTTAGAGAGCCCTGCACGTGCCAAAAAATCCAGCCCTAACCCAGCCCTGGCCCGTGGTGTTCAAGCCCTAACCCGGCCCCGGCCCCGGCCCGACAGCGTCTGCAATTTTTCAGCCCGAACCCGACCCGAGACCAACATCAATATCACTCTAAGCTCTCTCTGACACGCGCTCTCTGATGCGCGCTGTCTCTGCTAGACGCACACACATACACACACACGCTACTAGGTACAATTTTATTATAGGCCTCAAACATAACTACCAAAACCGACAATTATGCCCACAAATATTAATACAGTAGAGAATATTATATAGCCAAATGTGATCCAGCAGTAAATAAAGATTTATGGCCTACCTTTTTTTTTTTTTTATGTTAAGTAACTTTACTGAAGAACAACGTTTGAAAGAACTCTTTGCCAACTGGCTAACGTTAAATAATAATAAAAATATAATAAATAAAAAAAATCCATTGAACTGAGTAGGCTACATGTAGAAGCTGGTCATCATTCCCTGTTTATTCGCGAGTGTTGTGAAGAAAAAGAATAGCATCCACTGTTTAAGGCTTCAGGCTCGGTAATCAAATCAAAACTCTTTCAAAATGCAGTTTTTGCTGAAGTATTGGGAACTTTTAGTAACTCCCCACGCTCCAACCTCTCCCTGATGCTCTGCATGGTCAACTGTCACCTAATGCATTGCACGCGCGTCACGTTACTCGCGTAATCGCATATTGCGTTGCATAGTTGTAATATTACCAATATAACAATATTTCATACAATAGCCTGCGCTCTGCACATATATTATGGGTGCGATGAAAGGAGAGAAGCTAAATGAGCCCGAGTCCGACCAAAGCCCGATCTGTAAAAAAAAAAAAAAGTTCAATGGCCCGACTGCTCCCAATAAGAGACAAAATAACGCCAACATTTTCCTATTTACATATTGTGATTTGTATAGTCACAGCGTGTACGAATAACAAGGTCACATGAGACACAGACATCTTCTAACTATAAACACACTGGTATAGTAGCACTGCTACTTGGGCGGAGTGATTTGCTCGCAGCGCCTGAGAAGCCCCGTGGTGAGGAGCAGAGAGTTCGCTCAGAGTTGGAGTAAATCACTCCGCAGAAGTAGCAGTGCTTCGCCTTCTGAGAATATAGTTCCCAGTATGTATACGGTTAGAAGATGGCTGTGTCTCATGTGACCCTGTTATTTGTACACGCTGTGACTATACAAATCACAACATGTAAATAGGAAAATGTTGGCGTTATTTTGTCACTTATTGGGAGCAGTATGCTAGCTGGAGCCATTTACCTCCAGTCTTTGTGCTAAGCTAGGCTAGCGGTGGGTGCGTCAGACAGAGTTACGGCACGCACGGAGATGAGAAGGGTATGTATGGACTTATCTAACTCTGGGGGATACGGTGAATAAGCTAAAGTCCAAAAAAGTCGGCGTGCTCCTTTAACGTTTTTTTTTACTTTTTCAATACACATAACACATTCCTGGTCTTATTGCGGAGCTTGGTTCTAAAATACTTAGGTCTGACTAGTCAGTAGTGGCGTTGAGCTGTCGGATATTTTTGCAAAATGACTACTAAACTGTAGTTCATATTTGATTATTGTCCATGGCAAAATACAGGTGCTACTTTCTCTCTCTCTCTCTCTCACACACACACACACACACACACACACACTAGCTGGATAATAATAATAATAGTATAAATTCATATTATTCTTAAATATTTATTTGAAGAACTATTAGTTTATCACAATTTTAAATTATTAATGCACATTAATAATATATAAATTAATATTGTACTATTGTTGCAGTGTTCATTTTGTTGCTATGGAATTATAATGGGTTGTGAACAACACCATTTAATTTTAAACCTGGCAAGGTACAAAAACTAGACCAAGACCAAATCCCAACACAACTCAAGGCTCACAGGATGACACATTCTGCTTGTCCTCTAAAAAGCTGAGTTTATTTAACCAGGCTGTTTTACTAGGTCTGTATCATCTGATATGCAAGTCATCAGGGAACTGAGAATGATCTCTGTCTGAATCAACAGTAAGCTGAAGTGTGTGTGGTGCCAGAAATGGGCGTCACGTTGGCTCAGTGGCCACTTCACAAAACAATGCAGACTGCAGAATGTCCTGTTGTCTGACTATGCAAACTTATGCAATCTAGACTTCTCACGCTTTGTGAAAAATATTAAACACTGTTGTTTTTAAGCATGACAAATAATGTCAGAATTAACAAAGTTCGTTTCCACCTCAGACTAAAACATTTTAAAAGATAATTGTGACTTTTTATCTCACAACTGTTTACATCTCACAATTGTGACTTTTTTTTTCCTCAGAGTTGCATGATATAAACTTTTTTGCAATTTCAAGTTTATATCTCACAATTCTGACATAAGAATTATTATTATTTATTCTGACAGAATTGCGAAATTTAAACTCACAATTGCGAGTTATAAAGTCAGAATTGCAAGAAAAAAAGTCAGCATTGCGTGATATAAAGTCGCAAAGTTTACATCTCGCAATTCTGACTTTATAACTCGCAATTGCGAGTTCATATCATGCAATTCTGAGGAAAAAAAAGTCAGAATTGTGAGATAAAAAGGCGCAATTACCTTTTTATTTTTTTATTCTGTGGCGGAAACAAGCTTCCATATAAAATGTCAAAAGTATCTTTTCTACTTTTTGGTATCCAGTAAAAATCCGGCAAAATTGCAACAGTTGTCTAGGGTAATTAATTAAAACTTATTTTTTTATTGAATATGGGTTAAAACTACATACAGCAGCAGCTCACACTCTGAAAAGTATCATAAATATTTGACTGGAACATAGTTACAATATGAATCTCTGAAAGTCACACAACATGATCAAATTTAGCAATGTGGAGCTGCCTACATATCAAATAATCACTTTATGTACAGTATGTGAGGATTATTCTGGTGTTATTTAATTTGGCAACACTGAATATTGCATGCATATTCAATGCGTAGCAAACGCAGGAAAAAAAAGTGTGATCTCTCTTGTCTAACAACTTCATATGAGAACGTTAGCATCTTTAGAAAACTGGGCAAAAAAAAAAAGTTAATTTTACATTGCTTCCAAAATAATAATAAATACATCAATACATAAATTATTGATATTCCTTATAGTACCCACCAGTTCTAGTAGTAATGTTATATGCTTCTAATTTTTTTATATATCAAAATGCACAATTGGAGCACATCTGACTTCGAGACCTGATTTATCTGTGGTGCCGAGGAAGGTTTAATTAAAGCAGCTTAATTAAGTGTACATCTGCCTGTACAATGTCAGACTCCTCTGAAATGAAGCTATGCAGCATCTGTGTGGGCATGTGATGGTGTGAAGGTCAGTATGTGCTGTAATTCCATCCCTTCTGTTCACATAAAGCTGTAACCCTCAGCCACAGTCATTAGTACAGGCATGACAAATAGAAGGCTCAGCTGTGAGGCCTTTTAAGGTGTGCGGTGTTTAAAACCGTCTGAAAGCAGCTTTAATTAGCTTCTGAAAGAGAGGAATCACCCTTAGACAGCAACAGACACCTTCTAGTGCACAATCAAGTGGTGCGAGAAGTTCCACACACATCTGAGAGCATGTTGGTTAAAATGAGGCACATCGTCAGGCATAGTTTGGTCACGGTTTTTCCGTTGAACAGCAGTTGTGTACCTGTTAGTATCACAGGTGATGGTTGGAATCTTTGAGAATATGTGTTGGCCTGTTACCAACAGCTGTCCCATGACATGCAATTTGGTTTTAAATCTCAAGAAGCATTTGAGGAGTGTTGTCCTGACTCAGCTTTTTGCCCCTCAGAAATTTCCCACTAGATCTTTGAGGCTTTGTTTTTTTTCAGCCCTTGCGTGACTAGCAACAAAAGCTTCAGGCCTTTTGCCCTAAACGCTTGTAAAATTTAGAGGGTACAAGGAAACCTTTATTCTGGATTTAGCTGTTTTAAAAAGGACAAGTTGCCAGAATCTCACAAAACGCAGTTGTATTATTCTGTCTTAGATTTAGAGCTTTGCGATATGGCCAAAAACGTTATCACAATATTTTTTTCCGTATCATTTGACATTCCACATATTTGTTAGACGTTGAAAATGAATGTAAACATGTAATCTCCACAGAGTAGATACCTTTTAATTTTGGGCCCTTTTTAATTTTACATTTTTCCCTAAATTCTGTTTCCATTTAATTTGTGGGGGATTCTGTGTTTTGATTTAATACAGATTTATATAAACTTGAACAATTATCGCCCAGCCCTATTAGAAACAATTCTTTCTCTCTGAATTGTTGATTAGTCTGTGAAAAAGTCGTTTTGAATGCCCCGCCTCCACTCACTCACACCAGCTCCGAGATCCACTCGGCCAACTTACTGAGGACACAGTGGGTATCGCTCTTTACAACGTCAGACACATAACGGTAATTAATATGATTAGCCTTTTGCTTGACTATGTTATCAAACCGCTAATAATGTGTTGCTAATGTTACACAAACTATCTTCCCGTTCGCCATCTCAGAGTCAGACAGCTGCCTTCTGAAAACCAGCATCCTCACAAACGCTTTGAACAACTCAGAACGTCAGTGGAGGAAGGTATATAGTTCATCATGACATCGCAATCATCACACACCCGCTATATTGCTAAATCAACCTGATTTTTCATATCATCAGAACAATATACCGGGATAACCTGGCATACTCGAGACTCCCCTGCTAGTTCGCTGTTAATGATATGCTAAAGCTCGCCGGCACATTGACGGGATTGGTTCAAAGGTAGTAGAGTTGTCAAAAGTAACGACTTCGGTACAAAGTTGGTACTAAAAGTTTAAACACGTGCCGATACCAGCATTTCCCTCTAGCGTTTTGAGCGCTGTTGAACGGATTCTTAAACGCCTCTGATTGGCCACTGTGTTCATGCGCTCAACATATATGTCTGTGAATGGCTACAGTGACATCTTTGACGCTTTTCACGATTTTTTTGTCTGTTACGATAGTCACTCTGTCAGATTACACGATTTTGACTCCTAAAATATTGGCTTGTGGTGGACAAGAAACATGTCAGACTATACGTTGCTTGCCGTCTCACACACACACACACACACACACACACACACACACACACACACACACACACACACACACACACACACACACACACACACACACACACACACACACACACACACACACATACTCACTCACTCACTCTGACCGGAAAAAAAATTAAACATGCTAGTCTTTTTATGGTGATGTCGTGAAGCATCGCAGACGTGACGTCGGTTGTCGTCCACTATGACACGCTATACGAGATGAAGCGATCGAATCTTGCGAATCTCGCGCCCCGTTGTCGTTTACGAATCCCAGGCATTAGGGATCCGCTGATAGACACCACATTAAAAACTTGATTTTCACCACAGGGGGACTTAAAGACCCAACGTTTGACAGACTGAGTGATAAGATACCTGTTCAGATAAGAGGATAAGATCTTGTTGAACTTTGCGTGAAACTTTATCAGTTCAGATTGGATTGCTGATTAAATTCAAAGTCTTTTGAGTCGGCTTTTACAAACACATTTAGTTCTGCTTGCTGTGTTTGTCTGTGTAGGCCTGGTGTGTTTTTGCATTGTGGGTAGAGGATGACGTCAAGAGAGAAAATCAGTCTGCCAATAAGTGGCACATTTTGGCAGTGACCCCCTCACGTGCGCGTGTGCGTATATATGTGTGTCCCAGCCTTTGCCTCGCAGCACATTAGCAGCATGCGCAGGGAACACCATTGATTTCTCAGTGGCACCACACTGTGACACACCAGCCAATTCTCCCTTCATTTTTACCATTTTACCAGTCAGGAACTTTAAAAATAGCCACACCAATGAAGAAAGCCCTCCTGCAGGGAAAGTGTGACCCAGGAAGCAGTGGAGAGAATCTGAGTGCTAACCATGGCCTGCTATTATGTGTTATGCACTCGTGTAGCGCTCTGATTACAGGGAGTCAATGCAGGTTGCAGTGACGATACTTTAGGAAGTGATCTAAAACTTTACTTTCTTTGAGCGGCTCAAACTTACTCGCCCAGAAAGTTGTTTTGTGCATAGTGCCTCAAGCAACCACATGTCAAGATTATATCGAATGGTCAAATATGTGAAAATTGGACCTACAGGGTAAGGATTTTTATTAACCTACTTTCTGCAAGTGCTTAAACAGAAGCTTGTTTTGCAGCAGACGTTTTTGGCAGCTCTGCGCATTAGCAGGATCACACTGGGTTCATCTTACAATCTAATGGTGTTGCTGGATAACTTTAGCGCTGTTTGAACGGGATTAGATTTCTAAACAACATTTACAAATATTAACATAGGACGACTTGTACTGATTTGTACAGGATTGAGATCTCTGTAGTTTTTACTATAGTGGCTGAACTGAGCAGTTTGTGATCCGCACCTTTGTTCATTTCAGATACTAGCAGTACTTCAGGCAGGAGCTATTATCAACTATTATTAATAAAAGCTGTTAAATAATATAAACTGTTGTTTTACACAGAAAGTGTAATGAAGATTTGCCAGACAGTGCAATAAGAAATTTTGCTTTAGTTATGGTATTCTACCAAAGTAAGTAAATGAGTTAAAATTGTATGGAAATGAGACATTTCTAGCAGCCTGGGAACAACCAAAAACCAGTTGATAATTATTTCAATATCTTGTGTTAAAAAATCGGATGGGATTCCAATTGCAAAGTTCGTCTATCTATTACAAATTTGCCTCACTCCTTTAGGGAATACTAGTATTGTTTGAATTGAATTTGAGTATTTTAAATTGAAACCGATTTTGAATGACAGTGAATATACCGTGGGGTCAGCCCTATGTGCCTCTGTAAGTGATTGGATCCCAACCGCACACCCACTTTTCCAATTCTATACATAGCTTCCTGTGATCAATAAGAGTCATGCAGGCATTGGTTTAACAGTTTGTCTATTGGAAACACACTCCAACATATAATCAATCACCCGCTTTAAAACAAGTCCACGTTTTCCCCTCCCACCCTCGTGCCTCTATATTTGTTTCTAAAACACCCTGTATCCAGTATCTCTTTTTGTCTTTCCTCTCCCATTCTCATCTTTCCTCAATTTACTACACAGATTATGATAAACACCTTATTTCACAGTAGAAGTATAGACGGATGTTTGGTGGTGGTTTGAGGCTCTTTTGCCCCTCATTTTCCCTGTATCAACTCGTGCTGTCTTTTACATCCATAGCTGTTTTTTATTGGTTGTTGTGTTTAACTGCCCAGTGGTGCTGATCAAAGCCTATTGATTCAAACTGCTTTTTTGACGTTGCCGCTTAGAGAGGAAGAGGCAGGGTGGCACATTGGAGAGAGAGAGGATAGGGACAGTCTTTTTTGCACAGGACAGGGTTGAAGGCTACTGCTACTTTGGATTCTCACGCTTCTCTCTCGGCAGGACTAACGGACAGTGTATGGAAACACACTGATCTACCAGAATGACGAGCGCTGCTCCCGCCCGGAAACCGTACCGAAAGGCACCTCCGCAGCACCGCGAGACTCGCCACTCTGTTCCAGTATTTCGAGAGGATGTTAGTGGGAGTGCCTTGCCATCCGCCAACCCTGGTTCGTCATCCCAGCCTGACCCCTGCCAGGTAATTTTCCCGCGAAATCATTCACCTATTTTGCAGCGTACACGATTTACAGGCCCTTACCCGCAATGCCCTGAAAGACCCGTATGGTCGCAAGCATCTGACAGCGAGCTGGATGTCTCGAGCCTGTCTAGTTTGGATCTTAGTGTCCTCCCTCCACCACGAATCTTCAGCCACGGTTCTCTCGGCATGAGACTTCCTCCCAAGCATCTCCGGCAACAAAGAATGAATCGCTTTATCAGTCGTAGTGATGACCTACTGGCGCTCTCTGCTGACGACGATCTCTCCTCCTCGGAAGACTACCAGCATTACATTCGAGGCACTTCTCCGTCGCTCTCCAGCAGGAGTGCCGAGCGCTCTTTAGTCTTCAATGAGAAAGCGGAGATATTTGTACCCAGGGAAGAACAGTGTCCACCACGTGTAGCATTTGTGATGGATGCCCATCCACCCAAGGGCATCCTCAAGCACTCTCATCAGTTGGGAGTGTACTCTTCTGATAGTCTGCGTAAGTCTAAGTCGGCAGAGATGCTAGGCCAGAAGCAAAGTCGTGGACGTAGCCGGAAACCCAAAAGCATGTCCTTGGACAGGGAAAAGGGTGTACGGGTCTCTCCCACTGGACGTGCTACTTCCACATCATCTACATCTCCCAGCTCTATGCCACCGGATTGGAAGATGCAGCTTCTTGAGGAAAAGGTCAAATTTTCCCAATTTCTGGATGAAATCACCTACCGGGTGATGACCCCTGCCAATCTAAAGTTGCTGCGCGGGAACCTTCCCGATTCAACAGTGTCTTTAAAAGAGAACCAAACGAAACACCTTCCTGATTCAACAATGTCTTTAAAAGAGAACCAAACCAAACGCCACATCAATCCCCAACAGTACGAATTCAAGGACCATCATGACACAAAGCAAGAGCGGTGCAGACCCTGGGATGAATGGGCTTCCCGGCATAGCAGAGCCGGCAGAAAATCAAAGGAGGCAAGACCCAAGATATGGCACATGGCAGCGGACAGTCCAGAAAGAGTGTCAGGAAAGCAACATGCAGATCCCCAACGGGAAGGGGCCCGTCCTAAAGGCGAAGGCCCAATTTACAGTCGGGTGGGGGGCAGCAATGATTCTGAAGGGGATGACAGGGCTCCACGGGGGGTTCAACACCAGCCTCAACTCCACCAGTTGCCCCATGTAGAGCGCAAAGCCCTGAAAAAGGACAATATGGATAAATCAGGGCTGCCAAAGGGTGAGATTCCCACCATTATTGTGGAGGGTGAGAAAACACCTTTATCACAAGTGACTGCCTTTTCTATATTATCACAGATCAAGGTACGTTATTGACAACATTTCTTTGACTTTATCCCCACCTAATATACTATACATATATACTATACAATCCACTCTTGCATTGAAGAACCTAGAAATGAGCAGCTCTGATATTGTTTTGTATTCCACAATAGAAAGCCATACAGGTTTGGAACGACTTAAGGGCTAATTAACTTGTTCAAAATTATTTGGCTGATCTTTTCCTTTATTGTATCAATGCCATGGCTAGTATTCTCATCTCACTGTTCTGGCGTTTCCTAAGGATATTTTGCTCTAAATATGAGCGTTTATTAAAACCCCCATCACCAATTGTTACTTATGCGACAGTTTCATGAACTTTTGTTATGTGCAGTTTTATTTGTCAGAGATTTTCATCCATCAACAACAAAATACATAATTTGTCTTTAAACAAACAGCGTTGTTTACAACCTTTCTCTACATTAGACAAATTGCCATTTTCTGCCCGGTGGGATATGGTGGACATTTAGCTGGCAAAAAAAAACAAAAAAAAAACAGGATGTCAGACCAATTTCATAGCTTCACTAGGCATGTGCATATTGACCTGTTTGGCTGAAGGCACCGAGTATGATGTCAAATTCTTCTCCTGCGTCACTTGCTTTTTATTGAAATTATGAGATGAATTATCTAACACATACATAATATTTCATTGATGCATGCCACAATGTAGGTCTCATTTTAATTTATTTACTGTACTGTATGTTCCTATATGTGCAATAATGTAAAACATTGTTTTAGGATGCTTTGACATTTAAATATTATTGTTTTACAGCCACACATAAGATCAGTTCACATTCAAGTCTTGAGGAAATGTTATGTTTGCCCTCTTGGTATAAAAGAGAAATATACAGCAGTGTGGGTATTAAGGATATGTGAAATATTTATTGTAATATACATCTTTCAGATTTTATGTTTAAGAGGATATTCAGTTTGCACATACTAAATGAATGCTCTTTCTTACAGGAGTCCTTATCAGATGCCGACAGGATCAAGTAAGTTTATTTTTTTTGTCCTCATTGTATTGTTTTTTTATTCTTCAAAAATGTTGCAGTCATAACAATGTCAATCTGTTGATTGTCAGTGTATAATTCTTTGTTTCAATGCTCAATAATTGATTTGCATTTGTTCCAGAAGCCTTGTATAATTTATTACAATGCACTGAAGTGTTCAAGTGTTAGGTGGCATTAACCGCCTAATCTGACCCTAAAGCTGATTATTCATTGGCTCTTGGCGTTGAATGGCATGGTTGGACAAGAGCCAATCATGTGAGAAGACGCCTGTATGAGATAACTTGCTGATTAGCCTAGAAACTCCAGAAGGCTTAGGTTGAGTCCCTGGTTTATGGGAGTGACTGTCAGAATGACAAGCTTTTGGCCATGATGTCTTGCGATAAGAGAGAGTGCCCACATTTTAAAGACTACTACACCTCAGGTGCTCTCTGGAGTACTAGGTTGAACCCACTTTGATCAGAGACATTTCGCCTTCTTTCTAGGCTTACAGGGATTCCAAGGCTTTTAGGCTCCAAAACCAAAAAGCAGGTGCACATGACTAGTGACGAGGTTCTGCTTTCAACTCAGGGACTCCCAATACCTCTGCTTCACTTTTTCCCCCATGCACTGCATTAGCTTTCATGTTCTCTTACTGTTCTGTGTTCCCTTTGTTGCTGCTTTTCTCCCACTGGAACTAATGCTATAAAGGCAGCATCGTTAGATCTGGTATAGCTTAAAAGTTATTCTAAATTTTAAAGCTGTTTAAGTCTATCGGCACAAAGGTTGTGCTAATCAGAAATCTCTTGGGATTTGCAAAGCTATTTTTTATTTTTTTTTAAAGTCAACTAATTGGTTACCTAAATGAAAATGTTATAGAATAGAATCAAGCAGAATGCAAAAGTCGCTAGACGTTTTTAAGGCCATATGCCTAAAAACAATGCAATATTTGCCGTCACAGTGCACTAAAAGGGATGAATTTAAAGGCACAGGTTTTCAGAAAGGGTTTCACACTGCGAACTGTCTTAACAGCTAAGGCACAGTATAAGAAAATTGGGTAACACTTTATTTTACAGTGTCCTTGTTACATTTGTTACATGTACTTACCATAGTAATAACAGTAAATTATGCATAATTACATGCAACTAACCTTCAACCAAATCCTAATCCTACCAGTGGGTCGTTTTTACCTAATTAATTACTCAATACTTAAATCTATAATTACACTGTAACAATGACACCTTAAAATAAAGTGCAACCGAAAATTGCTCGGTTTCACCATTGTGGCCCATGCTAGATTACTCACATCACATGTAGTATTGGCTAACAGACTCGTTGTGTTCCCTTCATCATCTCACTCGTGGTGCCGAGCGGAAGCATGCAGGACATGGTCAGGCAGGCGCTTGTATTGATTGGCCTAGTTGTCTGTTTAATGGGTGGAGAGAGCTGAATGGTGGATGTAGTCTGAAGATGGGTTTCTCCATCATGTGTTTTCACCTCCCTCAGGGTGGAAATCTCCAGTAAATGCGGGCTTTATTTAAGATATAGATTGTGAGTCTATTATTTACTCCCTAGAGTTCTCCAGCAATCTACATGCATTTGACACGCAAGAGATTCACACTCTGAGACCTCGGATTTATAGTTGCAATGAGCTCTTTGCTTCATACTTTAACTGGGCTCCTCATCACACAAGGGTTCTGTTAAAAATACACTGCCCACTAAAGCCCAAAGTATACTTCCTTTTTTTTTTTTTTCGCATTTACTAAACCAGTGGTATTCAAATGGCGGGCGTAGCTCCATCCGGACCGCGGGACATAATTCGAAAAATAGATATTTTTGCTAAAACGCTGCAGAAAATGACAATGCAGCAAATACAATAATTTTTATCTGTCATACAGATTACTTTGTTTGTGACAGCTTAGTGAACATGTGGCACCTTTAGACATTGTTTTTTTTTCTCCATATTTAGCATGATTAATCAGCATATTAAGAGCATTTCAATTATTTAGAGATGGCAAGGGAAGACTAGTTAACTTTATTTTGCGCTCATGATGAGAGTTTTGCTTATCAGATTATGTACGTTGTTTGTTTTTAGAAGTTTATTACTTTGAGCAAAGTATAAAAATGGTCCATATTTTCCTTAAGAGGTAAACCTGCACCCCCAGTATGTATTCTCAGTCCCAAGGTCTTCTGTGTGCCAGACACGTAGGTGTCAAAATTAAATTAATAAATAAATACATACACAAAAATAGCCTGATAAAACATCTGATCTAACCTTTTATATTAATATCCAGTTGGGAGAAATATTGACTTTTCTTGGTAAATATTGGTAAAAATTGTTAGACATCACTGCTTTGGCTCTCTGGGCCCAATAAATCTCCTCTTTGATGACTATTTTGAGTGTTTAACGTTTTTTCTTTTACAAATTACTACGGCTGCCCCGATGGAAATGTATAACTGTTCCAAAAAAGTATTGTCCGGACCTCCGTTAGGAAGGAAATACAGAGACTTGGAACTTTAAATGAATACCCCTGCACTAGCATATGTGTGCAGTGTGTGTGACGTAAATTTGATCATCAGTGTAGTATGTGTGTACTGTACATGCATAGACAGATTTTATTTAAATGCGTATACAATGTACGCTCAATCAGCTCGCATGTACGGTTTGAATTTCTTTGTTATATAACCTTTGTGAGTGCTCGTTTAAACAAGTACAAAGACATTTAATTGGTCATAATTTCTGGAGAGAAATGGTGCAGACACTGGACAAGAATGAAACTTTCTAGTGCACGTGTCGAGCGGCCATGTTTGCACACATAATAAAATGCAGAATAATTTCAGTTAGCATGTTGCTAAGATAATGCAATAAGAACAAAAATACATGGCATTCACAAATATTGCGTAAAGTAGTTGATTTTTTAATTTGATTGAACTTAGAGCTGCACGATTAATCGTTAAAAGATGCAATCTCATTTCAAACACCCACACGATCTTATTCCTAAATGACAAGTCTTCTGTGTCTATTAAAACTTTGACAAAACACACCGCAACATTCAGATCTGTGTTCACGCTGCTGCTGGCCCATAGAGAGCAGGTGTCATGTTTAGGTATGAAACAGCTTCACAAACACACCGTAATTGTTATTTCTGCCTTACAATAATTCAAATTATCACAGAAGTACTGGGATAAAAGTTTATATTTCAGATAAAAACACTTATGTCTACGATAGCGATCAAAATAGAGCAAATCACCCTTTGAAAGTAACATGTGTGATTAGATTTTTTAATTAATAACTAACATTTGTTTTTCTTGCAGGAAAAACATTCATATGCTTTTATGTGTGTTCCCGTTTTTACGAAAACTTGTGTTGCCATACCCCTTTTACTCTGGTTGTGTGAGTGTAAAAATAACAAATATGGGAACTGAAACTAGACCTTGTGATTAACAATGAAGTAATCATTAAAACAAAGTTTGCTTTACCTAGTAACAGAAGGGTTTGTCTATGAAAACCAATCAAATTGTGGGGAAATTATGTAATGCAGCATGACATTTTTGCCATACCTCCTTATTCTATAAAAACTGTTGTATTCTTTTAGCTGGTGGGATTCTCAATGGAATTTGTCTGAGATCCTCCGGCCTTGCTTCTTCTTGGGGGAGATTCTCTGAGAACTGCTCAGGATCTCTTCCGGCCGTGATTAAAGCATTTGAAGGACGTTTGCTGAAGTCTGTCTGATGTTATTGCTGCGAAACAAGGAAGCTAGTTAGGGGAACAAGTTATTTAACGAAACACTAGAGACCTTACTACCAAGTGATGGTGTTCGATAGGGGGGCGAGACGTCGTTCGACTCTTTGTGAGATTCCTAGGCGGGGTTAGATTGCGGCTTAGTTTGTTATCAACTCGCGCGTTCAGAGGTAACTCAACTGAGTATAATATTTTCAGGTGTCAAGGACACCAGGTTCAACCTAAGTCAGGTGCGTAGGGGGAAAATCGACCACACATGGCACTTCAGATAACGATTGTATCGATTGCATTGTTACAAGTGGAACAGGCGAGTGACTTAAAATGTATTTTGTCATTGAATCATTCATTTAAGAGATTCGTTTAAAAAACGCTGATTCATTCAGAATGAAACAAGTGAAGTCTTTAAATGAGCCATTGGATCATTCAATCAAAACATTTTTTTAATAGTCATTCTAATTAATTAAACGTTTAATTCAATTGAATAGACTGCAGCAATGTTTTGTCAGAACCTCTAGAAATTTACATTATTTTATTTAGCTGTCTGTTCAGAATCAGTAGAATCTCTATCTGAAACCACACACACAAAAAAAAGTGGTTCTCAGGTCATCCAGAATAGTGCAGCTCCAATTGAACAATTTTGATATACATTTTTTTTTAATTCTTTTTTTTGTGTTGAATGAGATGTTTGCAATCGACGGTTTTCTGGAAGAGGAACTTCCAGTCCAAGTCTAAGAAATGTTCAGCCCAGTCTGAATGTGACTGAAAGGGCCTTTTCTGGTCTGTTGGATTCGCTAAAAAAGAGCATGTGTGCGCACATATGATTTCTATGGGTGCACTGATATAAAAGTATATGATTGTTGATCATTTCATTTTAACATGTCAATACTGACAATAAATGCCTATAGATATTATAAATCAAATGTTATTAATTTATAATACTGATGATCGGAGAGAGATGCTTTGTAATGGTGATGCTGGTGAGAAATGAAGCTTTGCATATCTCCATTGCGAGATTCATGGGGCCTGCGTTTTTGAAAACTGTCAAAAAACAGTCATGTCCCAGTCACTCATAGTTCCTGTCAGCCTCTGCTGACATTTCCATTCATTTCAGGAGCCTCAGAGCCATTTACAAGAATATTGGTTTCTATGTGAACACTCTATATAAACACTCTCCAGTTTCACTTTATTTTCATATTAAAATAATCCAATTTGGCAATTTTATGTGGATGGAGCTGTTATCTTTCTGCTGTCATCACATAGAGCAAGTGCAACTACAGTCTGTTTGACAAAGACCAAAACATTGATTAATGTTTTTAACTATTCGACTATCCATATATCTTCATGAAGTGACCAGTCTAGAAGTTTTAAATTCAAATGGAAAAGTTTGGTCAGTAAGATTTTTTTTTTTATGCTTTGAAACAGGTCTCTTATGCTCAGCAAAGCTGCATTTATTTGATCAACCGTACAGTAAAAACAGTAATAATGTGAAATATTATTACAATTTAAAATGACTGACTGTTTTTTTTATTTCAATAAATTTTAAATTAATTTATTCCTGTCATCAAAACTGACTTTTCAGCATCATTACTCCAATCTTTAGTGTCACATGATCCTTCAGAAATCATTCTAATATGCTGATTTGCTGCTCAAGAAACATTTCTGATTATCAGTGTTGAAAACAGTTGTGATACAATTTTCTGGATTCTTTGATGAATGGAATTCTTTGATTTATCTGAAATGGAAATCTTTTCTTAGAGTTTTGATCAATTTAATGCATCCTTGCTGAATGCAAGTATTAATTTCTTTCAAAAAATGTGAACATTGAAACATTTTACCATGCAGTAGATTAGAATAGACGTGTATATATATGTAATACTTTAGTTACCTGACATATTCATTATATTGAAGTTATCCTCTATTCAATATACTGTATGTGCATCCTTACTAATTTCTCTTTGCAAGATCTTTTTTTTCACCGCTAACTACTTGGCTCATGGTTGAGAATGTCTTTGCTAACCTTGAAAGAGATAAATCCTCTTTGCTGCGTGCCTGAAAGCAACATATGCACATTCAGAAATGTGTGACCGACAATTGAAGGAACCCTTATCACACTGGAAGCTGTATGTGGCGGTCCTTGTCAATCAAATAAAGTGGAGGATTTTCTAAACAGATGTTAGGGTTTGCACACAAAAACCCACAATGCGTGCGTGTCTCACACATTTAATTTAGCATCTTTCATGTCATGAATAATGAAAACAATTAAGAAAATCGTAGAAGGCTGGATGGTTTCACGTGTTTTCTTTCAGCAAGTGTTCAGAAGTGCTTTGGGGAATGTGTGGCACGTCTCTTAAAAGCACATACGCACGGTCTCTTTGTGCTTTTTACATTTAGCTACTTTCTTCTTTTGCTCCATTTGTGCTCTAACATGGGGCTGCGAACAGGCGATTTGCTACTAAAAAGAGTTACATTTATAGCTTAAAACCCCTGCCCCCATCTAGGTCTATTGCATGAATCATTGATGGTCCTGTTGCTTTCAGCAGAGTCACGTTGGCAGGTTTGAGGATTGGTCCGGGCGTGTGTTGTGAGTGCCATGCCCTATGCTTCCTTAGAAACTAGAAACTAGAAAAGGACAGAAAAGGAAAAGGTGTTGCATATTCTTAGGGAATCTTTAGAGTCTGTCAATGAAAGATTTGATGTCTGTGAGCTGTTGGATGTTATAATGCCTCATTCGTGTGGTGTGTATCGCTTGAGATGCTGTGTGTAGTTCGATTCCCACGAGTCCGTCTACTATCACTCCCCATCTGATGACACAGCGATGGAGACTTGCGACACTGGTTCTTTTTTTGCCACCGCTTTTTAGTGTTTCTTCTCTTCTCTTGGGAAGCATTTAACCATTTCATCAGCTGTCACTTTTTATTAGGAATGCCTTTCTTTTTTTGGCCGACAATTGAAGACACAACAGTATCTTATAGTAATGCACCAAAAGATGGTTTGAAATATCGAAACAGTCACTAAAATGTTTACCTATTGTAGCTTACCTACATTGTATGCAAAATGTCGATAAACACATCATCCGATAACTGAGAATTAACCACTTTTTCAGTCAATGATTTTGAATTTTAAATGATTTTTCATTTTCGGTTGCCGTAATTTTGGTGCACCACTTATAGCTAGACGATAATAATAGTCAGCACAGATTTTTTGTTGCATTGTACACATTTTGACCTCATGCAAAAACAATCATGCAACCCCAATTCATACATTTTTCTGAGATTAACTTCTTGTTGACTAAAGTTTAGAAAGCAATGGTAAAAATGCAAATTGTAGAATTTGTGAAAGTTAAATGTGAAAAGTTAAATGTGCTCTGATTGGTCGACTGGTCTTGTGATTGGTCAACCGCTTCAAGCGTGTTTTGGAAATACCATAACTACGAGTTTCAACACGCTACTAACTAACTCAACCAGGCTCTGCCCCTTTTTGCATATGCCTTGGCCAGGACTTATTTAAATGAGTAATATGGTGCCGTGTTCATTCTCTGAAGAAAACTCGCGACTGCAATGGAGGCGTTTAAGGGAGTTCAGAAACAGTCACACTGATTTAGAGAATAACTCCCGCTGGAGGGACGTTGTACTTTGAAACATTACAGAATAGGGCTGAACGATATTCTGTTTTAACATCGACATCGCGATGTGCGCATGAGCGATAGTCACATCGCCGGAACATGCGATGTGAAGGGTAGTAGCACCCATGGTGTATTAAGAGAATGATGATTTCGTACCAAAAAGAAAGTCAAAATCAGCTATTTGGGACTATTTCGGCTACGAAAATGAGGATGTTGACCAAAAAGAGGTACTTTGCCTGGAGTGTTATAAAGTTGTGGATGGTTGTCTTTTTTAAAAAGTCTTTTGTCTTTTATTTTTCATGTTCGCATTTATGAGGAAAAAACAATGTTACGTAACAGTTCTCCATTACGGACGCGACCGCTCTGAAAGCGGCACCAAAAGACTGCTTTAAAACTTTCACAGAGACCTCAAACAGAAAGAACAAACCCTTTCTTTAAAGCGAATTTCGTTTCTTAATCTTAATTTTAATCAGTGTTTCATTATCCAATTTCCTGGATTTAATAAATAAAAAGTAAATATAGCAGACAATAGATAATCACGACACGGAGGCGCCAGCGCCTGAACTGGAGCTTAAGCTATCATCCATGAACCGAAACTCAGCGTATAAGGTAGCCTACTCGCCTCACACACCAAAAAAAAAAAAAAAAAAAAATTCTATTATCTACAGAAATCTCTACTTTTAAACAGAACCATTCAACACAAAATAAAACGATGTAATCCGTATGAAATGTGCATTTCTCTCCGGCGCGTTCACTACTGCGAAGATCGCGAGTCAGTATCGCCAACTTCATCTTTGCAGCCGACACAGAAAACACTTGTTTATTAATAAACAATTAAAATGTCTCATTGCAATATTTTACATATTCATAATCATTACTTTTGCTGGTTCTTTGTGACAGCTTTTAGGTGCCGTTTACATGAACGCGTCACTGCATCAGCACCGAAAACAGAGAGAGAGAGAGAGAGAGAGAATACGATTTTTTTTTTTTACTTATTTTGAGGAATTATAGCCTAATGAACAAACAAACATCTGTTAAGAGCGCCGCCACGTTGGATTGCGTAGAACGTTCACCGAATTCTGACAGAAATATGTTCTAATTTTGGAAGAAAATATTAAGTGACCTTTTTGTCACTTGTAATGAAGCTTGCTTATTAGTGAAATTATTAATATCATGGAATGGTAATTATTGACTTTAGCCTGGATTGATGGCTCGCAATATCGCAATATATATCGTTGGGAAAAAAATATCGCAATGTAATTATTTTCCAATATCGTGCAGCCCTATTACAGAACTTTTTCATGCTTAAACAGCAACATTACACACTAAAGAAAGTTGAACATGTAAAAATAGATAATAGGTCCTCTTCAAATCAGAATAATTACTAAATAGTTGTCCACATGACAACATGTAGTGAAAGGGACAGATTTGGTTTTAACCTGTAAACAGACAAGAAAGAATCATCTCCGCATTAGGACTCAAGTCTAGCTGGTCGGATTTAATCACTGGCTCATACTCGGGATTATAGGGATTCGAACAAACCTCTCCCCATAAGCATTGGGAAATCGCATAAAAAGAATTCAAACTCTTGAGCATCTCGTCTGAACGAGCCAACCAATCGGTCAAATGTCAAACAAAGGGCCTTTATGGGAGAAACTGTTTAATTATTGTACATTCACTGTACAGGACCACCCTGTTAGTCAGTCGTGGCTCAGGCTTGTAAAGTGTCTGAGTGTGTTTGAATCTTGCGGTCAGACTGAGGCTAACTGCCCTGATTGGTCGATCTTGTCTAAACTCCTATCCTTCACCAGTTTAATGACTCTTTTGTGCGTCCAGGCGTCAGGAAGTTATCTCAGGCTTTAGCTGGTCCTGATAAGATTCTTCATTTAAGCACTTGATAGAATTGTTATGAGAACAGGTTTAATTGTAAGAGTTGATGCTCTGTGGCTTATTGACACTTTGTTTCCATAAAATGACTGTTATCAAGTTTGGTGCTTTTCTTGGTGTAATTACGCCAATTAATTTGATAGAAGATGCTGTCAGATTACCAATAATCTACTGCTTGCATGAATAGAGATTAATTCAATTATATCTTGATTTCTTTTTTTTTCATCCATTTGACATTATTTGTCTTATAAATGTCTTAATAGGTTCTTTTCAAGATATCTTGATATAGAGGCAGGCAATAGTTCACTGAAATGGATCCATGGATATTGTGACGTTTCCGTTACCGGAAGAAAACTCCAGACCACAGATACAAAGAATAACTTTTGCTTTGTAACATTGCAGACCTTTTTCATGCTCAAACAGCAACATTACACAATAAAGAAAGATGAACATGTAAAAAAGCATAATAGGTCCTTTTTAAATAATATACACAGTTATTCCCCTATACACATACATAACAATAAACACAAAATGAGAAGTAACACATGATGTTTGTGTGGGTATAGAGATGAGACGGCAGACGTGTGACTGCTGGTACACAGCAGATGTGTTCTGCTTCACTGCAGCTGCACACACACACACACACACATACACACTCCTGTACTGCTCCTAATCACACATTCACACACCTGCATGACTAAACCTTAACTCGCTCTCAGTAGGCTCAACATTTAGCCTATTGCTGTACCTCAGAGAGCCTTTTAGTCATCCGGCTCAGGATTGTTAAGTGTTTTGCACACATGTACTGTAGTTTTCTTTGCATTAGGTTTGGGAAACATGCTTCAGCCTCCCCTAGCCACATTTCAACACCTTCCGATTGCTTAAGTGTTGTGGATGTGTTTTTCTTTGCAGTAATTGGCAGGTGTCAGGAGTCTTGGCGGAGGCATAATCATGTGTTTGACACCTTCTCGCTGTACATTAGATGTAGGATGTGAAAGCTCCCATAGCTGAGGTGCACCTGTAGTCCTGTGACAGAGTCTGTGGGGTGTTCTGTTTATTGGCCGCCATTTTAGTTTTGCACTTTTTCTTTCTAAGACCCTGTTTACACCTGGTATTAAGATGCGTTTTGGTCGATCGGATCACGAGTAGACGAGTGAGACACATTCCCGTTTACACCTGGTGTTTTAATCCGTCTCTTTTGTCCACTTTCAACCACTTCTGTCCTGATTTATTCGAGGGAAGAGTCTACTGTACGTCTATGTATAAATGTATGGACTTTTTCAAATCTTTTGATCTAATGGACGACATAAGCTTGCATAATTTACATATGAATTCAAAATGAAACAATGGAAAAACACTGGGAGCATCAGCTTTAGTTTCTGCTCTGACAGCCGAAGACCATCCGAACGCTGTGAGTGTGTGCTAGAAATCAGGAATGGTGAGAGAACATTGTGCTTGGTATGTTTTTCATCTTCAAACCTAACTTGGGTCTTCAGCCGATAAAGTTTAGATCCCGTCTGGCTAGTGCGCTTCCCATAATGTTCACGCATTAGTTCAGTAGGCGGAGAGTAGGTCTTTTGTAGCTGTTTCAACACATGAGCGTTTACACTACGAAAGCAATCCGGTCGAATGTGTTTTCGACTAACTCTGGAAGTTAGCCTGGATGCCAGCCGAACTTAGCCCCGCCCACAACATTTGAGGTCGGGAAGTTCGGTCTGGACTTGAGTTGTGGAGCAACTATGTTCGAACCAGAGCTGTTCGGACCAATCAAATTGTCAGGGCGGGCTTTATACAGTGATGGACAGATGATCAACAGTAACGTAATCATCCACATCACCAAAGAGCGCTTGGGTTGAATTTGTTTACAACAAAGATGGCTGCCGCTGAGCTCAAAACGTTTTAGACCCCGTTTACACCTGTATTTAGTGTCGTCCACTTGTGATCCGATCGACCAAATTACGCCTTAAAACCAGGTGTAAACAGGGCCTTAGTCAACAAGCTAGCTTTTAGCTTTATTGGAATGACTGTAAAGATTGAACAAGACTAATAGAGTATTCAAGTACTTATGCACAGTCCACACCTGCCATTGGTCAGAGAATTTAGAACATTTATCAGGCATAAATATGATTTACAGGCAATGAAACAGTTTTTTGTATTATTTTTTTTGTTTTATCTGATGCCTGATTTTATAATCTATTCTAGAAGGTTGCTATTATTTTAATATATTTCGATACTTTAAAACCCTTTTAAGTTTTTATCTGATTTTATGATGTATCTTGATTATATTATTTAACACTATGTGACTATATATATTACATCTTACCGACCCCAAACTTTTAAACGGTAGTGTATATCAATTAAAGAATATTTAAAGTTAACATTATTTTAAGATTGTAAATCGACAGTAATGGTGTACATAGTCTGGATTGTAGGCAGCAACAGATTAAAAGCGAAATGATATATGAAGTAGGGCTGGAAATTACAGCTGCTAGTTTCAACCAATACAAAAAGAGCAGCTGAACGATGACATGCATTGTTTCATTATTTATCGGCCTCATATAAAATTAATCTGACTCCATTAAAGTTGTTGTTCATATATAAAATCTCCTTGTCCAACAGAAAATGATTTCTTTAAGCTTTCATTGGAAACAATGATTTAGCTTGAAAGTTCAGATCGCCTGATTGTGTAAAACGTTGACTTCTGTGGCAGAGGACAACTTCAGGGATTATCCTTCAACACTTAAGTGAAATTATTTATTGAACAACGCAAGTTAAAAATAAAATGCCACAGTGAAAGAGGGTGCGTGGTGCTGAGATCAACAAAGCACCATAAAATTGTCATAAAAAATCACCCATATGAATCATGCATGATGCAAACGGTTCTGACACATGCTTCACTAGTGCCTTTTGGCATCATTGATGTCAAACCTGGTGAAATGCGTTAACACACTATTTATGACTCTAAATATGAACACGAATGAGATGCTCATGCTGTGGGAGAGACAGAGACGTCCTCTTCCTCTCCTTAATGCGTATTCAAATGATAGTTGCATCTCAAACATCTCTACCGTGGTCATTACATTTGAGCTGTAAAATGATACCAAACATGACACAGATATCCGTTGAATAACCAAGTGTTGAGAGGAAATGTGAGATATGCATCCGGAATGTGCACACAAATGCTTTCCCGGGCATGGCAAGGTGATGTGGATGATGAACAGTCTTCAGTATGGATATTAAAGAGTCTTTTACGCTAGTGTAGTGAAATGAGAAGCGCTGAAATGCATGAGAATGCTTTAGAGCGGTGTGCTGTGAACTCTATCTGACTAACTGTTTCTCATGTCAATGGCTTGCATTTGTCATGTCTTTCATTGCTCTGGCTTATTTTTCAGGCTCCTGCAGCAGCAGAATGAAGACATCCGGCGCCGGCTGTCCCAGACCACTCATAAGATGGAGGCCATGGAGACGGAGTTCGAAACCAGTCGACATTACATGCAGGCCGAGTTGGGTCGAACCAGAGACGACCTGGAGAAAATGAGAGACAAGTTCAGAAGGTCAGTCATGCGCTGTACTCGCACTCCCACTTGTTTGTCACACTGTTTGTTTTTTGAAAGATATTAATACTGTTATTTAGTAAGAATGCATTCAGTTTGAACCGAAAGTCACAGTACAGACTTACCGTATGTTGTTACAAAAAACTTTTGAACTTTGTATTCATCCAAGAATCCTAAAGAACATACCTCAGTTTCCACAAACATTAAGCAGCTCAACTGTTTTTCTGAAGGATCATGTGACACTGAAGACTGGAGTAATGATGCTGAAAATTCAGCTTTGATCACAGGAATACGTTACTTTTTAAAATATATTCAAATAAAACAAACTGTTATTTTACCTTGTACTACATTTCACAATATGAATATTTTTGCAGTATTTTTTAATCAAATAAATGCAGCCTTGGTATGAACATAGGAAACTTATTTTGAATGGTAGTGAATTATTTAAAATAGCTGATAATTGGCTGCTGATTAATCTCTTGACAGCCGTAGTATTTTCTTGAATTTATATTTATATTTATATATATATATATATATATATATATATATAATATTATTATTATTATTATTATTATTATTATATTTTATTTATTTATTTTTTACTTGGTAACCTTCTTGGTAACATGTACCCCTGGCTGGTCTATAGGGCCTGTGTGTGGCACTGATCCACTGCCGGAATCACTGTCCACAGGTTTCTAAAATAAGCTCATTTGCCAGGTTTCCCCTGGTTTCTTTAAAAATTATGGTAGAAGCTATTTGCACACTGCAAATCTGAACTATCTGAAATCTAAGATTCAGGTTCAACATTTGTTGTTGGTTGCTACTAAATAATAATAATAATAATTAATAATTCATTACATTTATATAGCGCTTTTCTAGGCAGGCCTACTCAAAGCGCTTTTTACATGAAAGGGGGAATCTCCTCAACCACCACCAATGTGGTGATATAAATGATATTATATTGAAAAATTACAAATTAGACAAGGAAGTCCCACAAACGAAGATTAAAGAGTAGCATGTATCTTTACTTACAAGCTAACACTGGAACGCTGAAATGAAGAAAATGTTAATTATTTACCTGCAGGAATTTGAATTGGTCACTTTTATTTCCACAAATTTTGTTTTAGTTTTTTTAAAATCAGGTTTATTTTTCTCCCAAAATCAGGTTCCGAAATCCTTTATTTATTTCTGTTTTCATTTTACTGAATTGTTTTAAATGTTCTGAATTCCTTTTAATGGTTAAATAAAATTCATGTCTAATTGAAAAACAATTTATTAAAAGTTTTACAAAATTTTTTTTTTTTATTTGGGAACAATAAAACAGATAATATAAATATATATATGTGTGTATATATATATATATATATATATATATATATATATATATGGTATTTTAAATTGTTAATACTTGAACTCTTTCTCTAGCCTGGTTAAAACCAGACCATTCTCAGTAGTAACTGAGTTATGGTCTCAGGGCTCCAGACTAACTTTTTGCCTTGGTTGCACTGGTGCGCCTAACTTTTTTATTTAGGTGCACCAGCACAAAATTTGGGTGCACCCAAATTTTTCCTCGGCTGTATCACCTTTAACGCCACAATTTTAAGGTCACCTTTTTATTACGCTCTATACACATTCATATATATTATGTAAATGAATTTAAACAAGAAGGTGTAGGTAAAAACTTTTATTTATTTTTTGAAGCACAATTATTAACGGTATTCCTACTCTTACCGATACTGCTTATCGATACAGTACTTTAACTGTATTCTTATGGTTCTTTTTGTTTTATATATAACAAACAAAGATAAACAATAGATAAACAAAAGATAAACAATTAAACAAAGATACACTTTATATAGGCCTACACAGTGCTTTAATTTCAGGAAGGCCTATCAACATTACTGTTCAGGCATGGTCTAAAAAGAAATCTAATAAAGTAATAAAATGTAAAATAACACTGTAAAATTTATCATACATAGATTAATGCTTATTAAAGCTGAAGTTATTCTTTCAAGAGCTGTGAGTGATTTTTCTCTTGTTGTTTGATTTACAGTAATGGCGCAATCGTCAGCATGTTTATTAGACTGCGGCCCCTTTAAGACCGGGTGCAGAATGCAGATCTAATAGGCTACTGATGCACCATTTTCTCCCAACTATTTCCATAACTACGTCCATTTAAGACATAAACTGTTTTAGTGAATCTCAAAGCCGGTAATTGACACGCTTTTGTGTACAATTGATCGTTTAGACGCGCACAATCTGCACATGAAACCGAAAGTATAATTTGCTTGTCTCGGCCGGTCTCGGTCTGTTTCGGAGCGCGCGCCGCCATGCGAACAGCATCTCTTGCGCAGATTTTTGTGTTTTTAATATATATCTCTTTCAGTTATTAAACGCGTCCCGCAATTTAGCAACAGTAGCTAGACTGCATTTACAACAATCACTGATCGTGCTGATTCTGATTCTGAGTTTTAGGGAGAAATGACCGCCTAATGCTGCGAAGGGAAGAAGTTGCGCGTAGTTAGATAGTTTTTAATGGGTTTACCTCAATATATATTTTTTTATAATCTTTGGAAGCCGAAATTTTAAATAAAATCTGACTAATATAACAGACCTTAAGTGTAACCAGGCTACGTTTGAATGTTTAATTCTGTCCTCCGTCGTCACTCATTATTAAGCAGGGCTGTCGTGTTGTGCGAGCTGTGGCATCACGTGAGAGAAGAATGTGAGTTCCGTCAAAGGAGAACAAACGCCAACAAACGTCCGTGGAGAGGCAGCGGATGCGAGGACGTTAGGTGCACCGGTGCGACTTAGGAAAAATGTTAGTCGCACACTTACAAAATTTGGTCGCACTCTAGAGCCCTGGGTCTGGCAAAGCTTCATTAATAACTCATTTCCAAAGGGGCGTCACCAACGGACGTCGCTCAAATGCCTCTGGGCGCAATTGGATAGACCTAAAACCATGGGCGTCGGAACCATTGTATATGGGTGGGACAAGACCCACCCACTTTTTAAGACCAATGATATTGGACCCACTCACTTTTACCGTCTCTAATTCAGCGCATGTGTCTGTTCGCTTTTCAGAGCGCCGTCAGTCAAATCCATTCCACTTGAGGAATTCCCTAATAAATTAAACTCCATTTCCGCTGAATCGCTACATTATATTTCTCAACGAGCCGCAACTGACGAAAGTAACCGCCCTTTGTACCCTTCCAGTCAAATATTACGTTGCAAACATCAATAACAGCTTTAAGTTGTCATTGCTGGCAAATGACCATGGTATTAGGGGGATAATCCACGGATGGCTCTGTGCATTTAATGCACGACGTGGAGGCAAAGAACCGCCCGACGTGAAGTGTAGTTTAGTTTACTTGTTTAATTAAAAGGCACCAGAATACATGAAATGGTATTTACTCCAGTAACATTTTTTTCTGGGGGAGGACCCACCCACTTTTTTTTTTCTTCCGACGCCCATGCCTAAAACCAATCAGAGCGATCGTCATCGTGTAAAGCCATATGCTGCGTCACTAAGTTACACTACGCCATAAAAGTATGTACTCTTTTTGTGAAGAAAAGGTATTTACTTTTGAATGTGTAGCAAAAAAGTAGGCAAGCTTTGGGACATACTACTTCGTCATCTTTATCGGACGGATCTGTCGCGTGCATCCTGTCACTTAAACTGCCCTGTCAATCATCTTGTCACAGTTAAAATCCTCTATTAAATCTAATTTAATTTCCTACCGTTTCGGAGAGAAATGTAGGAGCACGTTCATCTGCCAGTGAGTCTTTCATGGAGACTGTCCTCATGTGTTTGCAATTTGAATATAATAATGCATTTAAAAGTTGGTGCGCTTCACCAACGGACGTCGCTCAAATGCCTCTGGGCGCAACTGGATAGACCTAAAACCAATCAGAGCGATCGTAAATCGTGTAAAGCCCGCCTCAACGTTTCTGATTGGTGCCTCGATTTGGACGGATTAGAAATGGGCTTGAATGGGCTCTTTGCCAGACTGCTTGCAGAGCAAATCTAAATTTGCCGGAAGTTTGTCTGGGTTTTCCCAGGTTACTCTTTCTCTGCCATTGACGAAAATTTCCAGCTTCCTGTGTTTTCACTGTTATATGGTAGGGGGCGCTATGACATCTTCTGAAAGAGTATTGATATATTTAATACAGATTTGATTATTATTGGTATTGTTTTTATTATACTACTTCGAGGTGTGCATTCTGCTTTATAAAAGTATATTTGCCACAATTACAAGTTATTTCGATGATTCCATATCGCGATTCGATTAAGTGTGCAGCCCTACTTTTGATTTATTCATCCAAAATATTCCGTAACACATTCCACGTTATTTTTTAAATTCCATTTGTATTCCGTCCATGTTTTTGGCATCGTGGAAATGTCAGGTCCCTAACATTTTATTTTCACTGACTGCATAATGACAACAGTCTTCCATTATGAATCATCCATGTTCAGGAAAGAGGTGGATAAAATATCTTTCTTTCTGAAGTTGCAGGCGTAGATGAGGGAGAGAGATGAGATGAGACATGCAATGGACTGCAATCCATTTTTAATGATTATGATCAAAGCAGCCAAATTAATGAACTCTTTATAGCTGTATGAAGCTGGCAGGCATCACTTTAATCCACTGACCGGCAGCTGTAGAGTTACAGGACCCCTGCAGGGTCACTACAAAGAGCAGCAGGTTTGGCAATGCAAAGCATGCTGGTTAGGGAGGACGAGGGGACTGCAAACTTATCTAGATGTGAACCACATATATAAAACATAAGGAGAACCTCCTTTGTTGTCATGTGGGATTTCGAAGGGCAGCACAGTTTCCGCCTCACACAAGGCGAATCACAAAAAAATGAATTATTTTGGTTCCGATTCCACATAATGATTCCATTAACAATTCTTTCAGGACTTTTTCTCACATTTCAGACAGCAAGTTCACAACTCGCATAATACATGAATATTATTAACGGAGCCAAACAGCATGAAAGTCATTTGGTTCAACATTTTCTAGAAACTGTTCTTAATTCAACTCTTGGTTATTCTATCTGAATAGGCCACAGCAGTGTAATTGTGAATTGTTGTATTTGTTCAAGTGGTCAGTCACCAGATTTTTGGTTTGAATTTTTGCTAATATGTTAATTAAATTGGCACCGTAAAAAAAAACCAAAAAAACATTGTGCCTGACAGCGTAGGCTTCAGGAAATAAATAAAATAAAGGTTTTACAGGCAATCAAACAGCTCTATTGTCTGACGAATGCCTTGAGTTTTTGCCGGCTAATTAAGGGCTGCATTTGAGACCCGTAAGTGACTGTAATGTGTTATTTTCATTACAGGTAAAGGAGGAGAACAGTGCCTGATTTTAATGAGCACAAGCTCGCTGTGAGGCTGTTTTGCAGTATTTGTGTGAGGATTCAGTGGAACTGTATTGGCCAGTTCATCTCTGTTACTGTGTAACTGTTTTAATTGGCTAGACTGTTGCTTCTGACATGCGGACAGGCTGATTTCTGTGTGAACAATGGTGAAATACAGTACAGAACACTATAGATTTTGAAGAATGATTATGAAGACAAACTTTTTTTTTCTTTTTTTTTTTTAATAGTGTGCACTAATTATGGGCAGTAAGACCAAGAACATCTTTTCCTTTTTAAGGCCTGTTCACACTAACATGAATGTTCAGCGTTTCGCTGCTTATGAAAATATTGTTTGCTTATCAGGATCTTGGAAAATATCTATATTCGACACCACTTTCGATACTATGGGAGAAACTGCCATATATACCGCCATACAGATAATTTGTTATCTCATAATTGTTTGATAATTTGGATAATTTTGTTGCAATAGCTTACACACAGCACAGGGAGGCTTAATTTGTATCATTGAACTACATTTTCATAAAAAAGACAAGTAAACAGTCAGTAATAAAATAAGAACAAATAAATTGCAAACAGTATCACAAATAAATACAATAGAATAAAGAGACAAATTAAATAAACATGGCTTTAAGTTTTTCAGGTTGGGTCTAACAGTATATTCAGGTAAGAAAGTAATCAATTGTAAAATAACACTGGATAGTTTTCATTGTAAAAAGTAAATACATATTAATGCTCTCAGTTAAAGTTAAAGTTATTTAGTCAAAAGCAGCAAGTGATTTTCTCTTGTCTTTTGCAGCAGGTTTATTAGGCTGCTGTCACTTTAAGAGCTGATCGGATCCAATATACTGTTACACAACATGCATTTTCTCTTAACTTTTTTCCGCACAATAAGAAAAAGAAGTTTATATGGTACTCATGAGCTGTTTGAGAACGCCACTTAAAGACATCAGTAGTGCACGCGCTTTTGGTGTGAGCGGGAAACTTATGGGAATGACTAAAATGATGCGCAATACAAGCACTATTCAACCGGAGCGAATGAGGCGAGTGAGTGCGAGGAGGCGGGTGTGTGTCAATTCGCCCTCAGAGAGAAGAGAAAGTGAGAACGCACAGTTAGTATCGGTGTATCGATACTGCAATATGGGAGTATTAGAACAGTTTCAGATATTTCAGTATCAATACACCTTATTTATTTATTTATACGCAAGGTTACATGGGTCGAAAACAACGAAAAAAATATGCTTTTTTATTTTAATCATTTATTACTTTTTGGTGGTGATGCCAAATTTGAAACTCTGTAAAAAAAATCTTGGTAACACTTTATTTCAATAGTCCACTTTAGATAGAAAAACCAAAAGATCTGCTCTCGTTTATAAATTATATAAAAAAATTAATTATGCAACAAAGTCAAGTCACCTTCATTTATATAGTGCTTTTAACAATATAGATTGTTTCAAAGCAGCTTTACAGTGATAATAAAAAATTAAAGTAACAGAGATTGTTTGGCTTTACAGCAGCTCTAGGATAAAGTCATTGTCCAGCTAAAGTTAGTTTTGATTGATTGATTCACTTCCGTTGCAAAGTTAATTTAGGGGCCGCTAACACGACACCGTTCTAACAGAAAACCCTGAACGCGCTCTGGCCCGCTCATCCGCACTAAACAGTGCCTGGTGGCTCGAGAACACAAACCCTGAAATCAGTTCCAAGGTGCAGGCGTAAAAAAAAAGTTACCATCTCCGTGCAAACTTCAAAAACGTGAATCTGTGAAAACGCAGACGGCGTGCACAACATGTATTACGTGTTTAGTCTATAGGTATGTGCGTTTTAATATATATGTGCGCAGGCGTGTAGTCTTTCTTTACAAATTGACCTCAACAAATTACTTGCCTGGCCTTAAAAATTCATAATACAGAATTTATCGCTTCCGCGTAGCCATGTGGACTGGAATTATTTTGACAGTGTTTTATCTGTACAGAGGTGAAGGGAAGGGAAGGAGGTCTTCACAGGGGAGAGACTAGTTGACACTTCAAGACTGCGTTGTCGTCGTGTCCAGGCGCAGGTCCTTCATCAGATCAGGATACGGCTTGGATCCGGCGGACTGCGGTAAACCTCTGGATAAACGGAGAGGCTAATATTAGCGTAGACGCCATTCGTCATGTGTCTGCTTGTTAGGAAGCATGTTCTACAATGTTAGGAAGATTGTTCCAAAGTTTTGGTGCTAAATAGGAAAAGGATCTACCGCCAGCAGTCGATTTTGATATTCTAGCTATTATCAACTGGCCGGAATTTTGAGATCGCAATAGACGTGAAGGACTATAATGCGTTAAGAGCTCGCTCAAGTACTGCGGAGCTAAACCATTTAGTGCATCAGCAATATTTAAAAATGTATACAATGTTTAATAGGGAGCCAATGCAATGTTGACAGAACGGGGCTGATGTGGTCATACTTCCTGGTTCTGGTAAGAACTCGAGCTGCTGCGTTTTGCACCAGCTGTAGTTTGTTTAGTAAGCGTGCAGGGCAACCACCCATAAAAAGCATTACAATAATCTAGCCTTGATGTCATGAATGCATGAACTAATTGTTCCGCATTTGTCATTGAGAGCATATGACGTAATTTAGATATACTTTTAAGATGGAAAAATGCGGTTTTACAGATGCTAGACACGTGACTTTCAAATGAAAGATTGGTATCAAAGAGCACACCCAGGATCCTAACCGACAAAGCACGTCTGGATCATTAGTCCACTTCAATAGTTTACTTTAGACATTCTACTACAGTAACTATGCGTAAGTTATCAACGATATCAGTCATTAGAGTATTAGTAGACTGTCTGCTTAATATCTGCTAACACTTTATTTTGATTCTCCTCAACAGACACTCTACTGACTATAGGTAACTTTGCAACTACATGTCAAATTATTCTACTAACCCTAACAGTCTACTAATACTCTGAGAGTTAGTTGACATGTAGTTGCAAATTAATTAGAGTTAGTTAACATGTAGATGCTTATATTTAGTAGAATTTCTAAAGTGGACTATCAAAATAACGTGTAACCGAATTATTAGTCGAAAAATGATTAGTCGCAGACTCACAGTGAACGTCACTTCGCACCTTGTTCGGACACATTGTTATCAGTTCAGTTTAAGATCAGCAGGTCTGAGTGCAGATTCTGATTATTTAATCTCATATCGGCCTGATATGCCCCTGATGGTCTGAGTGCAGTGCTTTGTGATTGAGTCGGTGTGTAATTTGGCTGCAATCATGCCACTTTATCTCCAATCAGGATGCATCTCCGGCTTATATGCTTTCAGACGGCAGAGAGATTGAATTACCCAGCATTCCTTCCATCAAAAAAGTGCGGTGCTCACATTTGCTGCTCCATTTCCTCGCCTGCCACATCCGAAACCTGCATGCCAGCTCTCCGCAGATAATAGCCTAATTGGATCGTAATTGGTTGGTGATTCTGCAGCGTGGGCGTTTGAATGCGATCTCTGATCTAACGCTGTAACATTGTCACATGCGCTGTGGCGATTTGCACCCGGTGCTGGGGGCTCTTATAGATGTTTGTTTGTTTACTCAGTTACCCATTTATTTCGTGTGTTTTACCGAATTTATTTAGCTTCCCCTCCTCTGTGATTCAGAGAGGTCATCAAGCAACAGTAATTGCGCACATTTTGCATTTCATCAGCACCGGCCGTCTGCAGCTAGAGTTTATGACTGCGCTCAGGGCAAATCACCACAGCTTGCTAAAATGAATTGATTAAATTCTAATTGTTATGAAGCGAGACAGTGAAAGTCCCCTATGATCTGCCAGGCATTGAAACTGTATTGATCCAAAAGAGGGAAAGAGTGATTGAGACCTTGGTGTCCGCTGTAAACTGAAAGGCAGAACTTGGAGAAAATGTGTAATGCAGGCCAGATGACCTTTTGTAAGCATAAATTTTGTGTTTGAATTGATGTTTCCTACAAAAAGTTTTATGAACCTTTGAGCCTTGTGCTCAGTCTCAGTGTTGATTCAATGAAGATATAATATCAAAAGGTCTCAACATCAGCCCATGTAGCCCACCGCTCATTTCTTGGAGCTTTGGTCTTTAATACCCCTTAACCTTTGAAAAAAATAGTGTAAATGATTCATATAAAACTTTCTCTCTTCCTTAAAGCACACAACATAAGTTTATGGAGGATATCCTGGCTGCTCTTGTCCATAGAGTGAAAAAGGGTTGGGTCTGCCAAGCTCCAAATTGATAAAAAAAAAAAGTAGTAGCATATCAGTATGCCTAATCATTTCAGTTATATGGAAAAGAGTGGTCAGGATAGTTTTAGAAATAGAAACACCCATTTTGGGTGAAAATTCCCATTTTGTTTCCACATAAAAGTGGACATATCTACTATATAGTATCCAAAAAGCACAATGTGAAATGAGTAGTATGAAAAAAATGCTCTGATGTTGTATTGATTTCACTAAGAATTGAACGATGAACACTTTTGGACAAATTTGGGCACAGTGAACAGGTTCTGCTGTCAGCTTAAAGCTACACTGTGCAACTTTTTAAGTTGATTCTTAGCAAAAAACACTTTGTTCTATCAAAATGATATGTGCTCATTCATGTGTAATTACTTCCCACCAACTAATAAAGTATTCTCGTAAGCGTAAAATCTGCCATTTATAATACATACGAGCGAGTCGCTCGAATGGCGGCAGCCATGTTGCGCCTCCATCTTGAAAATACATTCGCCAAAGAGGGACATACCTGGAAATTCAAGCTTCGCCTTTCGCGCTTTACACTCAGTGACACCGTGACGAATGCGAGGAGGAGATTACTCGCGACTGCCGGCAGATTTGAAAGATTGCTGATGGTGGATCACGCCTATTCTCGAGGACATGTAGCAGAGTCGCCAAGGAAGCGAAAGAGAGAATTAAAACGTCAACACGACAGGCAAATAAGCAAGACCAAAGTCAATATTGGAGTAACTTTTCCCAGATGGAAAGAGCTCATGAGGAGCAAAGATTTTAAAACGGACGCCGAAGTTGCCTGCTTTCTTCTCGACAGGTAATTCAGCCTATTTGTGTAAATTCGAAGTTTTATAGTTGCTTGTCTAACCATAGCATGGTTGTGCATAACGCCAGAACGACCTCTAGTATACCTTGCGTTACTTTTCCTCGCGTCAATGGTGAAAAAGTATTGTTTACCATGTAACATAAATCTGTGCTGCGACGGATCACAGGTGATGAATAGTTTTAAAGGCGCAATTTTTTAAGCTATATAAAAAACGGCATAATCTTGGAATAATACGGCCACCGTAGGAGTTAAAACGCCCTCGAAATTGAAAGGAACAGAAACTATTCACTGAGTAGTCATATACAATTTCACCGCTAGATGGGGGAAAATAATCACACAGTGTAGCTTTAAGCATCTTTAAAGGAGCCATATGTAAGATTGTGGCCAAAACTGGTACTGCAATCACTTTCAAATTACTGTAGAGCGGTGTATCCCCTCCCCCTCCCCCCTGACTCGAGGTTGCCAGATAGGCTGCAGGATCCAGCAGGAACGTAGGCTGCTACGTAGCTGTGGTAACTAGAGCAGAGCTGGCAACCCGGATGCCGAAACACTACAGACTTCGTGATTGGTAGATAGGTGGAGGGTGGCGCATCAGGCCAAAACACAAGATGACAACATCAACATCAGTTGAGGGCTGCAACTTCACTTTTTAAATGACAATATCCTGGCCGGACTACTGTTGTCAGTGATATAAGTATTTGAAATGAACATGATTTCTTAATGTCTAGTGACATATCAGGGCCATTTTATGATTAATTGAAATACATTTCTTACATACAGCTCCTTTAAAGTCGAGATGAAACAGAAGTAGCGACAGTTCTTTTCTTTTGTATTGTGACACATCCAAGTGTGATGGATTTTTTAAAAAGAACCAAGTCCCAACCCTACATTTTTTTTTCTTCTATCGATTGGTTGTTGAAGTTGATTGGATTTTGAGTGTGGAATGTGCCGTTGCACTCAAAAATAAATGCAAGCTTGGTAATAAAGCGGCATATATCACCAGAGAGAAGAGTTTCACCGGAGGTCGAGCTGTGACCATTTTCATTAAGCATTTCATGTTCATGTTACAATCCAGAAGGAGGCGCGTGGTAATGCAACACTGTTTGCTAACAGCCGCAACAGGAAAAAGAGCAGAAGAAGAAGAGACGGTCTATGCACCAACCCAAAACAAGTGTTCAGACGACACGCAAGAGCTTGCTAGTAGCCTATACGCAGAGTCTCGATTCAGTTTTGTGACGCGCTCCAGAAAGCAGAAGAACGTATCCTGTTTGTTCTCTTTATTTTACAAAAGCACAATGTTTTGTTTTGGTCACACTTCAGTTTAGGCTCCAATTCTCACTATTAACCAGTTGTTTATTAGGATGCATATTACTAGTATACTGGCTGTTTATTAGTCCTTATACAGCATATATTAATGCTGTATTCTGCATGATCATATTCTACATCCCTGAATCCTTCCCAATACCTAAACTTAACAACTACCTTACTAACTATCAGTAGTCGTAGTTAATAGTGAGAATTGGACCCTTTGCAATTTCTAATAATTACTCTTTAAATCCTCTTATCTGTATAACCATAAATGGCAGAGTTTTTTTTAAGTTGTTTCCACTGTTATAAAGAGACAAAATCATTTGGCATTGTGTTGATTTGTGTCGTGGAAGTCCACTCGTATCGAACCGTGACCCCAAAACCGAGGTACATACTGAACCGTACATTGTTTCATTGTTTCTATACCAGATACTGTTGTAAATGGGTTGGAAGTACTAAAATGAAAAAAAATATATAATGCCTTTTCTTTTTATTTGCAATATATTTCATGCAACACAAAATCTGTCACTTTTTGGTTCAAAACACTTGCACAGAGGATAAGCTTAATGGCTTTTTGTGATGAAAATGTCTTTTTCTTTTCCTCTTCTGACCACTTGAGGATTTGATGACTTTAACAGCAGACACACTCTCTTACAACTCTGTGTTGAAATATGAGGTCTTATTATTGCAATAACTTGTGAATGTTTTCTTCGGCTTGCCTTCACCTTCAGTACATCAGAGAGATGTAACGTTATCTTGTGTGCGATGCGACATGCGGTAACGTTTCCCAGCAGAGAAATCTTGTACCGTTTCCTGTGACCTTTGATGTCGCTACCCACATATCCATATCAATCCCACACCATACCAGGATACATCATATAACATCAGGATATAGCTTTATACCCTGACAGTGACACAAACTTGTTTTGTTGTTCCCCCTACAGACTGCAGAACAGCTACACGGCGTCTCAGAGAGCAAATCAAGACCTGGAGGAGAAACTTCACGCCCTGGTAACCTTTACACTCCACTTCACTTTCCCTTTCGAAAGCCCTTTATCTTAAACACTGATGTCTTTAATTGCTGTTTAATTGTTTCGAGTGCCCTAATGACGCCACGCTCAGTCAGTTTTTTCACAAGTATTATGAACCATAATTGAGGAACCTTTTACTTTGCTTCATTCTCCAGGGACTAACAAACAATTACCAGTATTCCTCATGCCACTCATGCATGCTGGAAGTTCATTTTCCACTGGGAAAATTGTTGTTGGAAAACAAGCATCAGTGATTGTGTTGCTTCGATTCGCTCTCGAGATAAAAACACCATCATTTTTGCGATGTGCTTTAAATTGTTGCAGTCCTGCTACAAGCCCACTGTGAGTTTTGTTTACTCGCCAAATCTGACTCACTTTTAACTCTTTCTGAATGCTCTTTTTGTATCGCGCTTTCGTAGAGGAGCTGCGATAGGCAAATAATCGTGCCATGGATGATCATAGACACTGGCCTTGTTTCTTCCCATTGCTTTCATCTCACTGCAGTGCAGTTAATGTCGCCATGAAAAGTGACAATTCTTATTTTTTATGGAATATTGCAACCAAAAATGAAAATTCTGTGATTGATTACTCGTGTCGTTCCAAACACGTTTAGACTTTCGTTCATCTTCGAAACACAATTTTTTTTTATGAAATCTGAGAGCTTTCTGTCCCTCCATAATACGCAACTACCACTTTGACGCATTAAAAAGTTCATAAAGAGATCGTAAAACAAATCCATATGAATTGAGCGGTTTAGTCCAAATTTTCGGAAGATACTCGATCGCTTTATATGATGAACAGATTTAATTTAGTTTTACGGGTTTGGAACGACACGAGGGTGAGTAATTAATGACAGAATTTTCATTTTTGGGTGAACTAACCCTTAAAAAATAAGGGCTCTAAAAGGGTGTTTCGCAGCAAGGTCGTAGAAGAAACATTTTTGGTTCCCCAACGACCATTTCATACCCCTTTTCCACCAAGGCAGTGCTGGTGCCGAGTTCGGAGCCGGTGCCTACTCGCGAACCAGTTCTTTGTGTTTCGACAGCCAAAGAACCGGTTCTCGGACAGGAAAATTGGTTCCAAAGCGGCACCAACTCTTTGCTGGACTAGAACCGTTCTTTTACCACGTCATGTTTACGTCTGGGGCTGGGGGCGGGGTTATTGTCGAACTTCTTCTCGAACGTAACCTCCGTCTATAGCAATCCAGACGTGCAGCACAAATGTGTTCTAAACGTCTTCTTCTGACCCCAATATAGGATCGCAAAGCCAGGAGAAACATTTGCAGAAAGACGATGTAGTCCGCCATTGTAATTGTTATGCTTGAAGTTGGCGAAAGCTAAGACGTATGGCAACGTACACAGTGACGGAACGACGTCGTTCGCTGGGCTCTCCAGTCAGTGGAAAAACAATCAGGTTCTGAGAAGGTTCGCAAGTTGAGGTTCACCAGCACCAGTTCCAAACTGGTTCTTTTTTGGTGGAAAAGGGGTATCAGTGAACAGTTCTTGAGAATTTCGTAGTGTGAAGAACATTTTTCCCCTATAAAGAACCCTTTGTGCAATGGAAAGTTTCTATGGATGGTAAAGGTTCTTCATGGAACCGTAAATTTAAAATAAAAACCTTTATTTGAAGTGTATAATACTTTTTCATATATCAATTATTTTTAAATTCACCTTAAATGTACAAAATATAAGAAAAAAGGAAAGGTTTTAATCGACATGATGCCAATTGCATTTTTTTTATTGACTATTCCTTTAAGTGGATTAAAGATTTTCAAGCATTGCTGTTAAATGTACAATTTATTTATGGATCAGTCAGGCATCTTGGTTGCAGACAGAACTCGGCGTGTTTTGCATGATTTTTTTTTCCCCCATAAAATCTTTGTTTGGGTGAAATTGTTCTGTGCTTTAGAGCTCTACCAAACACAGACAAAGACAAAGTAATTTTCAGAGAACAATCGAGAGAGAGAAAAATGAATAACATCAAAAGCGAAAGATTGAATAAATGTACAAATTTGTCCCTAAGCCTCTTTCCCTTCATGGAGTATAAAACAATTCCCACTGGATCTTCTAATACATCATAATAACCGTCATAAACTGCAGTCGTCGTCCGACAATGTGATTCAATTAGGATGAATGGGAGATAAAGATTATTTAAATGTGATTGCGCATCACAGAAACAGTGCGTCATGCGTTCAGTGAGATGCATTTATTCAAATATCTTTGGAAACTGCTGTTGGATTTCATGTTTTATTTAAGCCAATATGAATCTAAATTTCCCCTCGACTCTGCCCTTTTCCAGTTTCGCTCAAATGAAAATTTAATCAAACATGCATCTATAAGAAGTTATTTTAGGAATATTTGATCTCTCTTAGGTGGTCTACAAAATTATCTCTAGTAATTTAGCATGACTGGAAAAGTTGATGATACGCTCGCTCTTAATCACGTCTGATGACTCCATGCGTGTGAAGACAGCATTAGCTCACGATGATTTATTTTCATTTCCTTAGTTCTGCATGGTGAGATCTCATATCCATGAGCTCTGCATAAAGCTTTGTCAATCACAGGTGAAACAGGTGGTGTTCTGCTCAGTAATCTCTCACAGGGATTATCCCAGCCGACCTGTTCCACCTCGTCGTTTCTCACCACAGGTGCTCTCAGGACATCAGCTAATCCAGAGCGCCGGTTTAGCATTCATCCCTCCAGATACACACAGCAAGAATGGGTTTTTATATATATATATATATATATATATATATATATATATATATATATATATATATATATATAAGAGCATTATAAAATAGATCTTCTCTTGGTTGCTGATTGGTTAATACAGCGTATTACTATGATTGAACTTTTGTTTGCATTGAAGTGCACATTTTGTTTTTGTTCTTCTACATAGTGAATATTGTCTCAGCTGAAGTGCTTTTATGTATATATATATATATTTATTACATGGCTTGGTTGAATTCCAATGTTGAATGCGGTCTGTTATTTCTTGATAACAGACCGCTGCAAAGTATAACACACCGTTGCCATGAAAAACAGAGCGTTGCTATGGACGCAGGATTCTAACCGTAGAGACGGAACAGACTATTTTCTTTAGCGGAAGCAATACAATCAATAAACTCCTTTTTAAATAAAATATTTTGCGTCAAATTATTGATTTATTTGGTGGGTAGCCATGTAATAAGCAGGATAATAAGAGCGAGGCGGTTGTTATAGCGAATACAACCCCTTCAGGCTTCGCGTCGGGGTCCTGATCAGCCTGTCGGGGTTGTATTCGCTATAACAACCGCCTCGCTCTACATTATCCCTTATATATATATATGTATATATATATATGTATGTGTATGTATGTGTGTGTGTATGTGTGTGTATATATATATATATACACACACACACACACACACACACACACACACACACACACACGCGTAATAATAGGCTATATATTCTTTTTTTAGTTTTCATTTAAGTTTTAGTAATTTTATGTGCTTTTGTTATTTTTATTAGTTTTTGTTAAAGCATTAACGGACAATAAGCAATATATTTGATACAGTATTTATTGATCTTTGTTAATGTTAGTTAATAAAAATACAACTGTTCATTGTTGATGTTAGCTCGAGTCTTGTAAATTATATTAACAGATACAACTTTTGAGTTTAATGTGTCAGTAAATGTTGAAATGTTCATTAACTAAGATTAATAAATCTTATACAAGTAGTTTCCGATGTTTTTTGTTATCTAATGTTAACAAATGAAACCTAATGTAAAGTGTTACCGTTTTTAAATATCTAGCTTTAATTTATTTTTATTTCCGTTTTAGTTAGTTGTAATACTTTTAGTACTTCAACTTCAAGTTATATTATTTAGATGGCAAGGCAACATTTCTCAATTTTAAGTTACATTTTCTAATATATTTTATTTGGTGGTTTTTTTAAGCTTTATTTCAATTACAGGATAATAATTTTATAGCTGATGAAAAAGTGTTGATTTAGTGTGCATATATAATGTGTCTTTCACATCTTTTTTCCTTTTTTCTTCTCTGTACTTTGTGTCTTTCTCTCATTTGCACTCCATCGTATATGTGCAGACAAACAGGCTACAAAAAACTATAAGAATAAACACAATGTTAAATCTTTCTCTTCCTTTCTTTTTTCCTCCTTTCCTCTCCCCTCATGCTGCCTCGTGACTTGGGTATTTCACCACCATCATCTTCATCATCTTCATCATCTTTATCATCATCATCAGGCTGCCATCAGTCAAACTTGGGTCTATGCAGTTGCGTTCTCATTCTTTCTATTTATTCTGTTCTTTCTGTCCTCCTGATAAGTATCACTGTGGATCCCATTCCCTTGACTCATTGCATCTCTTTCCTGTCTCCTCTCCTTTCTCCCTGCAGTAGATGGCTGGATATAGATGTGGCCATGTGCATGTGGGCAGGGGGATTCTGGGATACATGCAGCAGTCCAAATGTTAAACTCAGTGGTTAAAATGCACAGCACAACTTGGAGAACACTGCAAGAAAAGCTGCAAAATATGCTAAAATATCAGTGGATGACAAATATTGTTATGCCCTTTAAGGGCACTGCAAGATGGAAAGGCTATGTGTGAGCAGTGGAATCTCTCCCATAAGGCCATTAGCATTAGCATTAAGTGTTCTGTAACAGTGACCGCCCACTTTTTCAGCCTTGTTGACACCGGAAGTATTTTTCCTATTCATTTTCTCCACAGGCTCTTAAAGAAACAGTTCAGTAACAAATTGTAAGCCTTGACCAAACCATCTGGCTCCTAACTGAATCAGCTATTTGTGAAAAATCGGTTTTATTTTTTAATTTTACTACTCAAACGGCATAATTGAAACATTTACAGCTAAAATGTTCTTTCTGTATGGAGAAAATGAATGGTATTTTTACTTTTGGATCCTTACTCTTTGCTCTGATTTGTTCACATACATGGGCTGTCAGCTGAAAAACTTCCTTATTGTTAATTAACAAGATTCCTATAAATAATACAATATTGTCTTAATAGCTACGCATGAGAATTTTGCAGCTATGTTTATCAAAACAACACTATGATTCGAGATAAATTGGAATGTCTTCGCTTAGGCTGTTCCAAACAGGCATATTATATTAAACGTGCATATTTTTCCTAAATAAGGGATGTTTTCCTAGTCAATTATGAAACCTGAAGCTCTCTGTTGACACTTTGTTGGCATTTTGACCACTTGACTACAGCTTTGGATGGTGTGAATGCAGCTGTTAAACTGATAAAAACACTTTCTGTCCCTGTCTCCTGTTAGTCTGTCCGATGTGCTGTGCTTTATACTGGCTGTTTCATTGCCTTAGTTACACGTGGACTGCATCATGCTGAAAGGCTTCCCTCAACTCTCTTTTATTGGTCCACATTGTCCGCTTCCGTCAAACGGTGACTATAAAGATAATTGCTTTGTTATGAACATGCCAAGCTCCTGATTAAGGGTCACAGTTTCTCTCTACTCTTTCTCCGTGTCTCTGTCTCCACTTAAACCAAGAGCCGACAGGACTGAAGTGTGTCTTAAGTAGCGAAGCTTCTGCTAAGTATGTCCTCTTTAAAGTTTTTTGAAGAGCTTTTGTTCAGTCGTTTTACAAAGACATTGTGACCATCGCAGCAGGAGTGTAGTGTCCTCAGACGACACTCATCCCTCCATTAGAAAAACACTAAGTCAGACAGAAGACGTTTTAGGTGTGTAAATGTATTTTGTCATGGTGTTTTTCTTCGGTCTCAATCGGAGTCGGACGGCCCACAAGTCCCTTCTCTGGCTGTCTGATGCATGTTGAAAGTACTTCTCGTTCCTTCAAGCTTATTCTTTTCACGAAACACAAAAAGAATCAGTAACACTTTACAGTAGGGTTTCATTAGTTAACATTAATGCATTCACTAACATGAACTGACAATGAGCAATACATTTGCTACTGTATTTGTTCATCTTTGTTAATGTTAGTTAATACAAATAAAGCTGTTCATGTTAGTTCACACTCTCAGTGCATTAACTAATGATAACAAAATTGTAATAAATGTTTAAATTAACATTTAACAAAGATTAATAAATGCTGTGTAAGTGCAGTTCATTATTAGTTCATGCTTACTAATGAAACCTTATTGTAAAGTGTTACCAAAGAATCTCCAACAACAGCTCATAGTGACCATCAAAATATTCCATATGACGTGTGCCAAGTGTACACCAAGTCCCGAGTCATCTGACGAAATATGAAAAGAAGCTCTTCATTGTGCATTTATAAACTGCAACGCTCATTCCAGTCCAGTCCATTGAAAACAGTGAAGATTATCAGTGAATAACAACCATCTTTGATATTATTCACAATATAACTTTTATATACTAGGGGTGTAACAGCGCATATATTCGACGTGAACGGTTGCGGTTCGACGCATACAGTCAGACGACGAATACATTCAGTCACAAGTGATTCACACTACAATCCAGAAGGGCGCGCGGTAATGCAACGCTTTTTGCTAACAGCCACAACAGGAAAAAGAGCAGAAGAGGTGGCTAGTATCCTGCAGTATACGCTGAGTTTCGATTCGTTTTTTTACCAAAGCACAATGTTTTGTTTTTATTGTGTGTACACAAAAAAAATAGACCATTTACAGTTTTGAAATGTACTATTACTATAAATGACGGAGTATTTTAAGTTGTTTCCGCTGTTATGAGACATTTGGCATTGTGCGGATTGGTTTCGTTGAAGCCTCACTCCTCCACTCCTACAGTATAAATGGGAAGCCTCAGTGCTTCTCTCGCGGTCTCCTCGTGGAAAGGTGAAGTATGCTCTTTTTTTCCTTCTCGCTCATCTTTCCGGGATTTCTTGAAAAGGCGTAATATTGAACTTTGTGCCTCCGCCATTGTAACCGCATGTTAATGAACTCTCACGCGTAAAGAAAGCTAGTCTCTGATCAATTTTCATTTTTCTATTTATTTTGTACTTTTATTACACAAGAGATGCTTTTCAATTTTGTAGTTGACTGTGACCAAATCAATTTTGTTGTTTTATCAGATCTATGCGAGAGTGCATTCTGTTTACGGCTCATGCTTAATACATTAAAGGAGGCTGTTGTGGAACAAACTGTAATTTGCGCAACTGTCTGTTCAAAATAAATGAAAAGAAACCAAGCATTGGGGATTTGTTGCTTTTTCCTGTTGTACCTAACTCGTGTCGAACCGTGACCCCAAAACCGAGGTACGTACCGGACCGTGAATTCTGATAGTTCACCCAAATGGAAGTAAATGGGGTCCATCAACTGTTTGGTTCTTGCGTTTTCATCAGAAGAAAGAAACTCGTACAGGTTTGGATCGACTTGAGGGTGATTTTTGGGTGAACTATCCCTTTGACCCAGAGTTTTGAATGCGGTAGTGTACAGTATGTGGACTACTATGATGGGACTTTTAATGCTGTCGTATCTTTTTGAAGCCTGACAGATGTGGTCACTGTGAACTGTCGTTGTAAGAGAAAATCTAAAGATCAACAACTATCATATGTGTTTTGAAGCCAAAGTTGGTTTATCAAAGATAGACAAAATACTGGAGACTAAGAGACGACACGTCGAGAGACTGTGATGCTTATTTGCCATGAGATTCAGCAAAGTGATTATGACTCCTTGCCGTCTTTGTTTTCCCATGGGATGCACCTCATTCCCGGGCTCTTTGGATGACTTTTTCTTTGCAGCCGGTGCCATGTCAGCAATGATATTAGGACTGAAGGAAAAGTTGTTTTGTTTTATCAAACGGCTAAAATGGCCCCTGTTTTATAAGAGAGACGTTTAACCTCACATGAGACCTTTTACGTTTAAGTTTACATGAATGTCCTTTTTCTCCTTACAGCTCCGTAAAGTGGAAAGGGACAAGAAAACCATGGATCAAGAGATAGTGGAGCTCACAAATAAACTCGTGGACGCCAAAAATACAATCGACAAGCTGGAGGAACTGAATGTACGTGCAATATCAGAGCTTTGTGTGTGTTTGTGTTTGAGGCACGTTTCGGGCTCGAGTTTTCAGGGCTGGGATTGATGACTACTGGAGCTGAAAATTGAAAGTTGCATGAGGAGGATCTGCGCTGAGTTTTCACTGAAGTCTACTGTCAGATTACAGAAATGATGTCTGGCTTATGGAGCTTTACTGGGGAACACGATCTGCACTGCACATAAACAACAACGCTCATACACTGTGCACTAGACCAGCATTTATACATCAAATGCTGCCTGTTTTAAATACCATCTATGGCACTGGTTGTATGGGAAAGCCCTTTATTTATATTAAGAGATTTGTTAGCATTCAAGTAATTGACACCGGACTGTAAATCAGCAGACAGTATTCTGGCAGTGGGTTTTTAAGATAGTAACTCCATGAGGAATAACAAAGCAGGTAGTTCTGAAATGGGCCTTTATTACACCCCATGTGTGAAACGGTGCCACAGGGAACTAATTATAGCACTGAAGAAACTGATATCCGTCTGTTCGCGGTGTTTAAACAGAGCGCTTCATCTCCTTATACAGAGAGAGCACACATCATTCATAGCTCATTCCTCAGAGGTTAATGTCGGGAGAATTTCTTTCCCCCTTAATAAGCTTTTTTAGTTATAAATCCTGAAGACTGCGACCTTGGGTGCCATTTTCCTTGTTTTACTTGCAAATTTTCAGTGAAAGGTTTGGACAGAACTACTCATTATTATTTAGTCATATATCTCTACATGTTAGAGAAGTTGTTCTCGACCAGGGGGCTCGGCAAACTTTCAGTGGATCCTTGAGATGAATTTATATTATTTAAAATAATGCAAAACTTATTTTAATTGACCCCTCGATTCACTTGTTGTTTCCTTTGAAAAACCACAAACCAGTGTTCCCATAGTCTTTGAAAGCCATAATATACGATGTGGCCTAAAAGTCATCTTTATTCACATATCTATATTACAATCTATATATGAATCTATATTTTACTAGTTATGCCTAGCTTTATTGTGGATAAATTGGCAAAAAAAAATTTAAATCATTATCCAATTAATCACAAACAACTGGAAGAGTCATGTAAATTCATGTAAAAAGTAGGAACAATAAGTTTATAAAAAAATCAGTTTAATTAGTGTTTTAGTTATAGTTGAGCGCCCACAGATATACATTTTGAAAACCAAACTAACGCTAAGAGGCCTTTAATATTGTTGTCTTAAAGGTTGAGAACTGCTATGTTCGAGTAATAACGAAGTCATCAAAATATTGAAATGAAAGCACTGATCACATAGTGAAAAAATGCTAAATGAAAACTCCTATTGACAGACTTGTTGGCTGCTTTTCCTTCTATCCAGTCCAACTCGTGTGTGTGTGTGTGTGTGTGTGTGTTTAGCTCAATAAAATGAGCTTGTGAAACATACAGTCAGTCAAGTTTCCAAACTTTTGACTGATACTCTGTCTGTCTTCTTTCATAACTGAGCATTTCTGTTAATTTTAAGGAAAGTGTCATTCCCAAAAAAGTTGACTTTGATGACTTTTCTTTATTTGATGTGTCTCATATCTGTTTCCCCTGACACTTTCTTATATTCATTTTCTGTCCTCATGCAGGAACGCTATCGGCAGGATTGTAATTTGGCTGTGCAGCTGTTGAAGTGCAATAAATCGCATTTCAGGAACCACAAGTTTGCTGATGTAAGTAATAGGATCTGTTCCTCATAAGAACCTAGTTTTAAGGCACATCCCCTCCCATATTTTAAGGAATCGTTCACCAAAAATTAAAATTCTGTCATTTTACTCATCTCATATCGTTTGATTGTTGTAAACAGTGTTGCCATACAACAGCTTTGTTTGCGAAAAAGCATCCAGGTGCACACGGACAATAATACACTGCTAAGTATCAAAAATGATCTCCTGAAATGTAAATATGATTTCTGAGTAAGATTGTTGTAGATTTGAAAATCATGCTTTTCCCCATTATTGTTGAATCATGGAAGCTACACAAGTTATTTTGCCAAGAGGTCTCTCATTTATTATTTTTATTCATGCGTCAAACATAGGAGAGAAACAGGCATAGAAGAATAAGGCTACAGGCGAGGTAGTCTTCATTACAGATTTCTCTGTTCCCCATTTCTCTGTCTTCTCTCCTCTCACCCCATCATGCCAGCTGTAATGGTTTCTCTGTGTTTCTCATTCCTCACCCCCTCGTGCCTTTATGTTTCTCTGAGTCAGTACAGTAAAGACTGAGCTTATATACACCACTGAGGGACTTAGTTACAACTTCCTTGTAAGGGAGCAAAACATGTTGCTTATGCTTAAATGGAACGTATACCTCATGCTTACACATGGCACAATCCATATTAAGAAACTATCCTTCGGTGTATACATTAGTGGTACATTTGCATCAGTTGAAAAACATTCCTTTCCTTGTAAAGAACATGCCAACTGTACACATTTGAAGTATCATCATCAGTGGAACATCTCTGTTCAGTGAACACGTTACATTGCAAACATACTTCTGAGCAGAAAATATAGCTCATCCCCATATATCTTATCAGCACACATGTACAACATACTCTGACTTCACAAAATACATTATGAAATTATTATGAAAATGAATAAAGAAAAATAATACAAAAAAAATAACATTAAACGGTAAATTTTTATTCTTCAATTATAACAAAATACTGTCACTTTCAGTCTATTCCGCAAACAAAGCTATAATATGGCTTCAGAAGACTGGGAATATGATTTATATTGTTTGTCCTTTTTTGAGTTTGGCGGTATAAAACACCATCCACTTTCATTCTATGTAAAAGAGCAGCTCAGACTTTCTGCTTAACATCATCTTTTGTGTTTCGGAAGAAAGAAAATAAAACTGAAATGACATGAGGAGTAAATGATGACATTATTTTAATTTTTGGCTACTAGTACCCCTTCCGCAGAGGGCTTGTTGGAGTCTGAATGTGTTTTACACTCCACAGTGACATTCGTGGATGGTGGTGAGAGAAAAAGAGAGAGAGAGAGAGAGAGAGTGCACGATTGCCCAGTGACTTTTTTGTTATGGACATGGACCTCTGATTTTACAGACTGGGATCAGAGAGGAATAGTCAGAGAGAGAGAGAGATAAAGAGAAAGAGACCAAAAGAATAGAGAGAGGGAGAGGATATAAAAAAAGCCATGTCTGCATGATGTGCTTTATTGAAGCGTTTACCGTGAAAAGTGTGTGTTAGGGCCGTCGTGCTGCGAGACACGGATGTTACGTTGGGCGTTACTTTTGACTCTGCTCTGACTTTCGACAAACAGGTCAGTGGTGTGGTCAGAAGTTGCTTTTATCAGTTAAAGAATATTGCGAATATAAGGCATTTTTATCACCCAGAGACATGGAGTCGTGATGCATGCTTTTATTTCATCAAAATTAGACGACTGTAATGAACTATTCTTGGGAGTCTCACAGTCCCTATTGTCACGTCTTCAGCTAGTTCAAAATGCTACTGCAAGATTGTTAACAGGAACATGGAAAGCGAACATATTTCGCCAGTGTTGTTCTCTCTCCATTGGCTTCCAGTTAAACATCATATTGAGTTCAAAACACTGTTGTTTGCTTATACGGGATTGCATGGCCTGGCTCCTCCATACATCTCTGATCTCCTTTCATCCCACCATAATGCTTTTAGAAAACGTAGGTCAACCAGTAGTCTACAGCTGACTGTTCCAAGGACACGTTTAAAACTGAAAGGAGATCGTGCCTTTTCAATGGCCGCTCCACAGCTTTGGAACAATCTGCCATCTTACATAAAGACTGCACCAACATACAGTGGGTACGGAAAGTATTCAGACCCCCTTAAATTTGTCACTCTTTGTTATATTGCAGCCATTTGCTAAAATCATTTGTTCATTTTTTTTTCCTCATTATTGTACACACAGCACCCCACATTGACAGAAAAACACAGAATTGTTGACATTTTTGCACATTTATTAAAAAAGAAAAACTGAAATATCACATGGTCCTAAGTATTCAGACCCTTTGCTCAGTATTTAGTAGAAGCACCCTTTTGATCTAATACAGCCATGAGTCTTTTTGGGAAAGATGCAACAAGTTTTTCACACCTGGATTTGGGTATCCTCTGCCATTCCTCCTTGCAGATCCTCTCCAGTTCTGTCAGGTTGGATGGTAAACGTTGGTGGACAGCCATTTTCAGGTCTCTCCAGAGATGCTCAATTGGGTTTAAGTCAGGGCTCTGGCTGGGCCATTCAAGAACAGTCACGGAGTTGTTGTGAAGCCACTCCTTCGTTATTTTAGCTGTGTGCTTAGGGTCATTGTCTTGTTGGAAGGTGAACCTTCGGCCCAGTCTGAGGTCCAGAGCACTCTGGAGAAGGTTTTCGTCCAGGATATCCCTGTACTTGGCCGCATTCATCTTTCCCTCGATTGCAACCAGTCGTCCTGTCCCTGCAGCTGAAAAACACCCCCACAGCATGATGCTGCCACCACCATGCTTCACTGTTGAGACTGTATTGGACAGGTGATGAGCAGTGCCTGGTTTTCTCCACACATACCGCTTAGAATTAAGGCCAAAAAGTTCTATCTTGGTCTCATCAGACCAGAGAATCTTATTTATCACCATCTTGGAGTCCTTCAGGTGTGGTTTCATGTGTCTTGCACTGAGGAGAGGCTTCCGTCGGGCCACTCTGCCTATAAAGCCGCGACTGGTGGATGGCTGCAGTGATGGTTGACTTACTACAACTTTCTCCCATCTCCCGACTGCATCTCTGGAGCTCAGCCACAGTGATCTTTGGGTTCTTCTTTACCTCTCTCACCAAGGCTCTTCTCCCCCGATAGCTCAGTTTGGCCGGACGGCCAGCTCTAGGAAGGGTTCTGGTCGTCCCAAACGTCTTCCATGTAAGGATTATGGAGGCCACTGTGCTCTTAGGAACCTTAAGTGCAGCAGAATTTTTTTTGTAACCTTGGCCAGATCTGTGCCTTGCCACAATTCTGTCTCTGAGCTCTTCAGGCAGTTCCTTTGACCTCATGATTCTCATTTGCTCTGACATCATGCACTGTGAGCTGTAAGGTCTTATATAGACAGGTGTGTGTGGCTTTCCTAATCAAGTCCAATCAGTATAATCAAACACAGCTGGACTCAAATGAAGGTGTAGAACCATCTCAAGGATGATCAGAAGAAATGGACAGCACCTGAGTTAAATATATGAGTGTCACAGCAAAGGGTCTGAATACTTAGGACCATGTGATATTTCAGTTTTTCTTTTTTAATAAATGTGCAAAAATGTCAACAATTCTGTGTTTTTCTGTCAATGTGGGGTGCTGTGTGTACAACGAGGAAAAAAATGAACTTAAATGATTTTAGCAAATGGCTGCAATATAACAAAGAGTGAAAAATGTAAGGGGGTCTGAATACTTTCCGTACCCACTGTACATTGATTTTAAATCTTTGCTTGAAACCCACTTATTTACTGTTGCCTATGGTCATAAGTGGGCCTAGTGGTATAAATTGTAGTGCATTGTTTATTTGTGTGTTTTATGTTCACTCATTAGGATACCTGTTGACACTTTGTACAGCACTTTGGCCAACAGCTGTTGTTTTTAAATGTGCTCTATAAATAAATATGACTGACTGACTGACTGACGGATGGTCTTTGGATACGAATGGTCTCGCTGGCAGAGAAAAGGCATCATATTGACAAGGTGCCAGGCTCCAGACACATCCGTCTGTTTGGCCTTTGTGTCTGTCCGTGGGGGAAAGTAGGGCAGATTTCATGCTGATGGACAGCTCTGTGTGTACAAGAACAGAGAGGTATGATAAGACGGCTTGACCTCATGGGCATATGGGTATTGAACACATCAGGACATTATCACCTGCGGCCTGCTCTCTACATTAAACACATCTATCACTCTGTCTGTACTTGTTGATCTGGATTGCAAACAGCATTAAGTCTGTGGCCGGTTGCATAAACTGCTTGGGCTAGACTTACAAGTTAGTCATCTAATAGTTAAAAGTCAGTTACATAAAAAGGTAGATTTGTCTAATTTGAATCAAAAAGTCAAGTCACCTTTATTTTTATAGCGCTTTTTGCAAAACAGATTATTTCAAAGCAGCTTTACAGTGATAACAGGACAATAATGCAACAAGGTTTGTTTCTGCTGTACAGCAGATTTAGAAGAAAGTGTAACTTTCTCTGGCGTTTAGACGGGTATTTTGACATTATTTTATGTTTAGGTGTCCGTTCAAGGGCAAGGAAGTGCAAAAGAGGAATCGATTTGTTGTTTGAGCGCTATCTGAAACGTCTCTCTCTCTTTCGAGAATCTTTCAATTTACATTTGTCCAAACTTTTAGGTTATGCTAAAAAAGGTGGCATTAAATTCAGTAGCCTTATTGAGAGAGAGAGAGAGAGAGAGAGTGTATCTTCCTCCTTGCCAGAAATCAATTCACAAAGGATCTGTCTTCATCCTTTTTAATTTATTGAATTGACATCAGTGACTGAATTGTGATCTCTCTATGAAAACTATAGTGATGAAGTGAATTTACTGGGACCAATGGTATTTTTTAGAGGATATTTGATTCATTGTCCAGATTATCCTCTTGCCCTGCAAGCAGAGACCACAGACTATTCCATTGGTTATTTTTAGACTCAATTGAGCCTAAGCCATTACCTGTTTTTATTCCGGTACTTCTAACATAAAGCCACTGTTTTAAAGCATCCACTTGTAAAGCACCATTTGTAAAATTCTCAAATGAATGTCAAACTGATCTGCACTACATTGCATCAAACAGGCCACTTGTGTATTCTCTCACAGCTTTAGAAGTGCTTTGAGAGCCATTATGCTTCAGTCCAGTGCTGGCAGACTGAGAGTTATTATAGAAGCTCTCATGTAGCAATTCTCTATCTTTAGCTAAAGATGGAAATGATGTTTTCACGGTAATTTGCATGCAGTCTTTAAGTGTAGGTCACTGCAAAAATGCGAAGAATTGTGGCTTCTCTTTGTTAGGATAACTGAGGAAGATGACAACTAGCATGCCACTAGCTGAAGTTGACCTAAATGAAATATATATAATTATGGTTATGTAAGTCTCAAGTCGTATAACAATTTGTATGTTTAGTGTAGGGGTGCACCGATATGAAAATTTTGGCCAATATGATAACCGATAATTATTTATATTTGGAAGCCGATAACCAATATATTGGCCGATTAATCTAAATCCAAATTTTGATATAAATTGAGAGCCTGAATACAAAAACAAAGTCCCAAGCACACAATTATAACGTTCTCAGTATAATTGTATGTAGCCTATATAACAGACTTGCACTGCACATGTTGCACATAACTGTATTTTCCTTTTTTTAAGTGATTTCAGTCATATTTCAAGCAATTCAAAACCATCTTGACAAACAGTGCGCATCTGAAGTGTCTCAGCTGAAGGAAATAATACATTATTTATCGGTTTTAACATATCGGCCAAATTTTCTTATCGGGCCGATAAGGATAACATTATAAATTATCATATATCGATATACCGATATGGTGGCCGGTATATCGTGCATCCCTAGTTTATTGTGTTTTAGGCAGCTGAGCTTGTATATAGTCTCATGTAGTCTTACAGGATAAAGTCCATTCCATACTGAAGATTTTTCTGCCTAAGATTGACCGGTCTGTAAACATACCTGAGTTTGTCCTGATTTTCTGTTGGTGAAAATAAGTTGTTTTTCGTTCAGTGGATTGTAGCACTTTGTGTATCATCTGACTTTCCCACACGAGCATGTGACGCTTCAGTGGTCATTGGATACACATGCACTCTGCCCCCTGGGACAATTGATTTAGGGAGTGTCATGTAGATTTCTAAGCTAGAAGGCCATGAAGGGGTCATGCTTGGAAGCGGGGTCTGGACAGATCAATTCTCCCGTGCCCTCACACCCAGTGGAAGTAAGGGTTTTTGGAGTATTTGCCGCCCCACAGGATCGTTACAACATAAAGCTGAGCAGGGCTGTGCGATCACTGATTTTCCCTGCCTTTTTTTTTTTTTTCACAAATCAATGACCTAGACTGGCTTCGTTAAATCGTGCCACACTACAGAATGAAATAAAGGCCTCATCACCTGCCTTTTTTCTTTTAGTCTCTCTCTCTCTTTCTCTGTCTGTCTCCCCTCTTCGGTAATAATCTAATTTGAGGTGAGCTTTTTACTCTTTATTCTTCTTTCTCGCACCAGGGCGAGGGCATTTTTTTTAAATGGAAAAAATGCTATTTTCTGCTGTTCTTGATCATGACTGAGATAACCTTTGGTGCAGTACGGTAGATAGACCTCATTGAACATCTAATTCCCATCCAAGCGTTCATTGAGTACATGTTAGTGAAACTGCACCTTTTGAGATTACTTGCAAGAGAGAATTCATCTCCAAAATGTGCTATATGAAAGCTACGTAGATCTCAGAGCAACAAATGTGGTCTCTAAAAAGTTATTGGACTAGACGAGATTAAAGGCATAGTTCTCCCAAGAAAGAATATTCTCATCCTTCTGTTATTTCAAACCTATCCCAAACTTACTCTCTTGGAACACAGACAAAAAGTTGTATGGACTATTTGATTGTACTTTATTGTCCTTTTTGGATCTTGACTTTCCCTAATCACTGCTGCTTCTATTGTATGGGGAAAACAGTGTAAACATTCTTACATTTCTACTTTTGTCTTTTTCGTAAGATATATGCAGTCATATTTTAAGGACTTTGGTTGGTCCTTAAAAATCACAAGAAACTGAATTGGCCCTGTTCATCTATTCAAAATGAGGCCATTTGAATGCCTGTAAGTCAGGTCACCTTTATTTATATAACGCTTTTTACAATACAAATGGTTTCAAAGCAGCTTTACAGTGATAACAGGAAAATAATGCAACAAAGTTTGTTTGTGCTGTACAGCAGATCTAGACGAAAATAGCATCATAGTCCAGCTTAAGTAAGTTCAGTGATGGTTCATTTATGTTGTAAAAATATACATAGAGCCGCTCTGGAGCAAACAGTGATGTCATCATCCAGTTCATTTCAGTTCTCATATAATGGTGTCAATGCAGACAGATCAATAATATTGTTGAATATATTAACACTAAGCAAGCCAAAAGCCAAAGTAACAATAAAGTTCTTATTATCCAGGCTTTTTTTTTCAGATTAGTTTAAATCTTTTTATGTGTAACATATATTGTGTAAAACTGGTTGAAAACGATACTGCTGGAAAATGATCCCTTGTCACGCTGGTTTGTCTGTGTGTTTATTATTTCTATAATGTTTTGCAGTTGCCATATGAGCTACAGGACATGGTGAACAAGCACATGAAGAGCAGCTTGCCTAACAAGACTCAGGGCTCTCAGGGAGCTCAAGCCCAGGATCCTGACACTCTGAGCCTGACTCCCGCAGACGTGGTGCCCACTTCGGTGATCGCTCGAGTTCTTGAGAAGCCCGAGCCCCTGGTGCTCAACTCAGCCCAGTCAAGCAGCAGTGCAGGTCGGCCAGTGGCCGAGGATGTATTCGTGCACGTGGACATGACAGGACCACAAGATAATGGTGGAGGGCATGAGAATGGTGGTCCTCTTCATGCGAGGCCTCCTGCGGGTGCTGGTTCTGATCAACAGCATGTAAACGGCATGTGTCGAAGCCAGGGTTGCCTAGATGGTCCGGCAGGAGAAGATGGGGCCGCCCCCTCTTTTGAGAAGTTGAATCCTTACCCAGCTCCTCCACCACCAAACCCGCTCTACCCTGGTCGCAAAGTTATTGAGTTCACTTCAGATGACAAAGTCAAGATCCCCAAGAACAGCCCACTTCCCAACTGCACCTATGCTACACGTCAGGCCATTTCTCTGAGTCTTGTACAGAACGAAGAGGAGGCTGCTGACCGCCAGCGCACCGTTCCCAATAGCCCTGCTGTATCTGATGGGGGTTGGCGGTCGGGGACCTCCTCATCTTCCGGCGGAGGACTTGCCTCTCACCAGCGCACACCTCCGCAGATGGATGCTACGGACACCCTCTCCAGTCATTCGAGCCCCTTTAGCAGCCCCCCTCAGCCGCCTAGTGCTTTTGCCAGTTCTGGTAGTTCTGAGGAGGATCTATTGGCAAACTGGCAGCGCATGTTTGTAGAAAAAATGGCACCGTCTACAGACGGCTCCCTTGTCAACCGTACATCCTTCAGCAGTGAGACGGTGAAAGATCTCCAAAGTCGTCACAATGGGAAATCAGGAGACGGTGCTCTGAGAGGTGCTTACTCTGACGGCGAAGAGGGTTCCTCGGCCCAGAGCTGGACAGCAAGTAGAGAGTCCAGTTTGGATACTGACACCAGCAGCATGGCGGACCTCCGGGCAAAGAAGACACAATATGGAGGTGAATTTTCCCAGGAAGAGGGTGAACACCTACTGATGGCTCTTGATCCACTTGACAATGATGGTGCCAGTGGAGACACCATGGTCACCATTGAGAGCAGTCCAGTTTCTGCTGAGCATCAAGAGTTCGCTGAAGATGCGGGATCAGCAGGGAGTTCAGCTGAGGAACGAGATATCCTTCCCCAGGACTTACCTGTCATTGGCTCAAAGGTCGTAGCTGCCCTTGAGGATTTTACAGACAAGCCGCCTCGGACTGGCTCCACACGACCTCTGAAGAGTCCCAAGAGGATGGGAGTTCATCACTTGCACCGTAAAGACAGCCTTACCAGAGCGCAAGAGCATGGAAACTTGCTGGACTGAGACTTCCAGGCTTATTTTTCTCTTTTTCGTTTTGCTTTTTTTTTTTTTTACCTTGAGTGCTCTTTGTCTTACTAGCAATCACTAGTCATAGCAGCACACGACGAGTGGAAGGGATCGAATCAGCCTTGCTGTAGTTATCCCAGATCATGCTGCTGAGGCATCATTGTAACTCTTCTGTCCTCTCTTTGAGGCATGGATCTCTCTTATCTGTTGAACCTATGGGATTGATGGATCAGTGGTAAAGTACCGACTGCAACTTCAATTACTCCGGCTAGTGAGTGGACAGTGCTTCAGGGATCGTACAAGAATGTCATAGTTTGATTTAAGGTGATTTTCACCAGTCTGAGACTTGCTTCTGCTTGATGTGACATGATTGAATGGGCAACAGCAGGACACATAGCCATACAATCACACTTTTGTAAGGGAAAGAGTCCTTCAGAGGCGACGAGATTGAGCAGCATTAGGATTGAACCCTGTGGCACTGTGCAGACATGGATGTTTTGACTTTTACTTTTGCCCTCGGGTGAGAGTTTTCTAGCCAGATAAGGATATCTATCCAGTATCCCAGTAACAATCCCTTTGTTGTGGGAAATGGGATAGTACCAAATGGCCACAGATACCACTGTGTCAGGCATTCTGCTGGTTGAAGCAGGTTAAATGTAATCTATGGGACTCTCTTGTCAATTTTCAGTGCCTAACCCTTGCTCTGACAGAGGGGGCTCTTCATCACCCTTTAAAAGAACATCTTGTTCCTTTAGTTTGCTTTTAGTCACCATAAACTGAGAGGATCCTTCACCTCAAGTTTTCAGTTACCTCTCGTCATTGATCTACCACTGTATTTCAACATCCAACCTAAGGACAGTTTTTGTACTTTAATAAACAACATGTCTTATGAAAGGATTTTGATGTATTCGGTATATATGTTTCAATGATGGATATACTTCCTGATTTTCATTCTGACCTGTTTTGTTTGACTAATGGTATTTAAAACTGATTATGATTTCAAGTAAATATTTAGAGTTAGGTTTTTTTTGTGTATTTATTTGTCTTTTGCTGGTCTAAAGTGTCCCATTTCTCCCCTCAAATCAGTTAAGCACTGGCGGAAGTGTACAAGAAGTGCACAGGTTACTAAATCCTGTCGTAAAATGAAATGAGATGGTGTACAATCTCGTACAATATTACACTTTACTTATTACACTGCATGGAAATGCAAACCAAACAGTGCAGTATCTGGCATTTTAATGATTTAATCTGGAAAAAGATTTCATCTTTTTTCAAAGGCCAGTAAAATATTTTGCAATTAAGGCTGAAACATTTGGATGTGTCATTGGTTTTTCATGTCCTCCAATTTAGAGGTGTATAAATGCGTCCTCTCGCTATTGATGGCACAAATTGCCATTCAGAGGGAATATTAATATATAAAAAACAAAAAAAAAACCTATGCATTATAGTACTGTTTAAAAACACCACAAAACCCTGAACCATAGCAAAGCATTCTGTCTGTAATGATGACTTTACTGACTTTGAAATGCAGAATGTTGCATATAATAGACCGAAAGAAAACCAGTGAGTTAAAAAGCAGAGATTTCAGCCAGAAAGCATGCCTTTGTTTGTTAGAATGGCACTGACACAAACACGTTGCTTTGTTTTTGAAACCCTAATTTCAAGCCATGTTTTAATCTTAATGAATGTAATCATCTTTTATGTAGCATCCATTTTCTTTGGTTCCTTATTATTCGTTAACTAATTATACTGCTGTATTTTAAGGGGAATGTACATCCCGCCATCATTTAGTGTGTTTTTCTGTGTTTTTGTGTGTGTGGAAATCTGAATTCTCTTGATTTATGGATGATCAGTCTGTCCAGCAGATACTTTCTACAAGTTATTATTTTCTGTTCTGTGTGTTCGGTCATTTCATTTCAAGCCTCGTTCAGATAGCATTTTAACATTTATCAGCTTTTCTCAAAGAGTTTCAGATGCGACCACTACAAGCATCCTCGTTCTTTTGTTTTGATGAATATATTTTAGAGACGATTAAAACTCTGTGTTGCCTTTTTTAAGTGCTGCTTGCTTTGTGTTCTTTTTATTTAGGCCTACAAGTTTATAGTCTCTTGACCAGTCAATATCCCACCCTGGGTCTCAAGTGCTGTACGCCATGCAGTGTTGTACTTTTAAAAAATCTGTGTATTTTTTAAGTAATTGGACACAGAATACTGACTGACTCGAGACATTACCCCACTGGTGATATGCAACAGTGTTCTTCATGTTTAAGAGTATGTTGAGCACTTTTGATTTTTAGGTTTGTCTTTTATTTCCGTACATATCAGCCAGTCAGAATGTACAGCAGCATGTATTACATTTTAACAGTATTACTGGAAAGATGTCAGACTTTTGTAGAATGCTTGCTGTATATATTCAGTCACCGTGACTTTGACATGTTCCTGGATCAACATATTTAATCTTAAAGGAGTAGTTCACTTCAGAATAAAAATGTCCTGATAATTTTCAGGAATCCCCACATCATCCAAGATATTTATGTCTTTCTTCAGTCAAAAAGAAATTAAGGTTTTTGAGGAAAACAATCCAGGATTTTTCTCCATATAGCGGACTTCAATGGGGTCCAACGGGTTGAAGGTCCAAAATGCAGCTTCAAAGTCTCGACACGATCCCAGCCGAGGTTCTTATAGCTGTGATGCGCCACACATTACGTAATCACGTTGAAAGGTACCAACCTAGTGTTTACAAAGCGAACCTGCAAAGAATAAGTCAAACGGCATTTACAAAATTAATAAAAGGTAAAACAACGATGTTCCGCCTACATTTTCCGCCTGACCTATCCAACGTCAGTGATGCGTGAAGTCGTGGACGTGCAAGACGAGCATTTGTGGTTAAAAAGTATATATGATTTCATTTTATTTTAGAAAATAACTGATGGTTTGGCTAGATAAGACTCTTATTCCTCGGCTAGGATCGTGTAGAGACTTTGAAGCTGCACTGAAACTACAATTTGGACCCCATTGAAGTCCACTATATGGAGAAAAATCCTGTAATGTTTTCCTCAAAAACCTTAATTTCTTTTCGACTGAAGAAAGAAAGACGTGAATATCTTGGATGACGTGGGGGGGGGGTGAGTAAATGATCAGGAAAGTATAATTCTGAAGTGAACTAATCCTTTAACCCTATACTCAAAAACCTGTGGGAAATGATAGATGATTTAATACGATTGTAAGCCTAAACTTGACGTGAACTGTAAACTTGTCCCTAAAATGAGATTGGTTGATTGAAATGTTGATCCAGGAACATGTTGCTCTTGGTGAAATCACGTTCACCGTATATTCACCTCATAGCTGGTCTGCCACAGCACTCCTGGCCTTGAAGAACGCAGCTATACGTTCCTCAGTGAAGGGCAGAATGAAGGGCTCCCAAGTCCACACTTACTCTTCTTGTCTTCATTATGTAGTTATCAATCTTGCTTCGCAATATATGGGAGTACCACTAATAGCCCATGATTAATTGAAGTGTAACTACCGACCATGCTGAATAATTAATATTTTATCATGTTCTAAAATAGTTCTGTGATGCTTTAAAGAGACAGAGTACAGTCTGTCAGGTTCTTGCATGTGGAAATGGACGCCCTTAAATAATTCAGTCTCATCAGATGTTCCACTGCAGGCCCCAGGTTGTGCAAATAAATACAAAAAAAGACGTGACAGGATGCGTCTAATACACCGAGTGTATAATTAGGCCTTTATCCTCTGCTCTCATGCAACTTTAATGACTCAAATTTAATTGCACGCATACGTGTTATTTAATACAAGGTGACCCTCAGGCATGCTGTGCGCAAGTCATGCAAAATCTTTACCGAGAAATCTTAAGAATGAACAAAAAACGAGTCAAGGTTATCTTCCAACCAACACTCCAGTCCCGCTTCTATCCAACGCTGACGTCTCAGTGATGGAAAAACATATTTGATTCACGTTATCTTCCCTTTAACCTTCAAGACGGTGCGGGATCTGCACACCTTTTCCTTTGATCTGATGTATGAACGTTTTTATTCATCAGTAGACCAACTTTCATGTAACCATCAACAAGATTTAAAATGTCAAGCTGACGCTAAAGTTTCTCATTGGCCACTTCTAAGGCCTGGTTTAAGCATTGGTTCAACAAGCTCTCAAAAGCTATGGAACGACTATTCTCCATCCAATCAATTCCTCATAGATAAAATAAAGTTCTGCCCCACATTTTGAGATTTGAATATCCCGTTTCACTCAGAAATGTTTAACATTACGAAAGCAAGCTCTTTTAGTTGTGCTTCGTGTTGTTGTGGAGTCCTTGCGTAATTTAACACTTGACTCAGAAATCCGGACACTGTTTTGTTTTCTTTGCTGTTTGTGCTTGCTTTAATTTAATTCTTGTGTTGTTTGGGACATTTAAGGTCTGTGAAACTCCAAATCTTACTGTCCCGATGCTTTAACATGGTGGGGAAATCTCCCATGATTGTGAGGGGATATTCTAAGGGTGCAAAAAACAATTTCGTGTTGATGGTGTTGACTCCCACAATCTCAGATGTGTGTGATTTTTACCGTCTGTCTTCTGAACTCTTCGGGCAGATTTCTGGTGCATATGCTCCACATACCTTGTCTACTGGTCTTGTATGTGTGTAACTGTAGCAACATGGTGCTTTTTTTCCCCCTCCCTTGCCATGCAGTTCCTCCATGCCTGAGTTTATTTAGAATTTTACTCGATCAGGTCGTGTAGATGTACCATGCGCAGATTATTTTTCCCCTGAAACAAAAAACATGCTTATGACTGGACTGATTTTATTTTCTGAATTTGTAAACTGATGTATATTTTAAAACAAATAAAGCTATTTTAAACAATGGGTTTGGAACTGTGCACACTTTGGCAGCTGTGGTTCATGGATGTGTGTTTTCGGGTGCGACGTCACTCTCAGCTGAGCCGGTGTAGGACTGCCCACTGCTGGTCATGAGGGTCCAGTGCTGATTAACGCACATAGCAACAGTGTGCGAACAAACCTTCAGTGGAATTGTCAAACAATTACAAGCACTAATTAGGGTCAGTAAAGCATATCAACAGAGCTGACAAGAATTATCTGGTGTTTTGTCTGACAGATTCCAGCATGACTGCATAAATTAACACCTTGAGACTTTAAAAAGCAGCATCATAAAAAAAAAAAAAGAGGGTCCCACTTTATATTAAGTGCCTTTAACTACTATGTAGGTCTACTGACATTTAAATTAATCATTTGACACAATGTACTTATGTACATAATTTTTTTTTTTACATTATACTTACATTTAACAAAAAATCTGCATATTCACCAATTCCTATAATAATTCATTTAACACGGTAACACTTTATTTTTTGTCCCTTTTGAACATTCTGTTGACTATAAGTAACTTTGCAACTACATGTCAACTAACTCTCATTAGAGTATTACTGTCTGCTTAATATCTGCTAACTCTTTATTATGATGCTCCTCCAACAGACATTCTATTGACTAAGTAACTACATGTCAACTTATTTTAACTCTAACCCTACCAGTCTACTAATACTCTAATAACACACTTATGAGAGTTAGTAGACATGCAGGTACAATGTTACTTATAGTCAACAGAATGTGTTAAAGGGACCATCAAAATACAGAACCTGAATTTTCAACCACTTGTGGATAAAACCACATGAGAAATGTCTGGATGGACCTTGCTTCTTTAATCCCTTGTTGGTCACATTAATCTAGTTAAAATGGTTATCGTGGCCCAAATTCCTTTATCTTTTTCAAAATATTCCAATTTGTATTAATGAGTCTTTTCTTTTTTTTACTACACTTTAAAAAAAAGATGCTGGGTTGTTTCAGCCCATGTTTGGGTCAAATATGGACAAACCCAATAGTTAGGTTAAATTTTTTTTTGACAATTTTAAACCAATGATTGGGATTCTCCATATTTGACCCAAACGTGGGCTGAAACAACACAGGATTTTTTTAGAGTGTAAATTTGATGGCACTTTGCGTTCATTTCTATGGGGAAACAAGCTTCTCAAAAAAAAAAAAAAAGAAATCTTCACCTTCTTAAATTTAAAGGAGGCCTTGCGCTTCCTGACTTATTACTGGGCTTGTAATGTTAATCAGATTCTCGACTGGAACAGCTCGATCCACGCTGAAACCAGCCTCTTGGGCTCTCACAGAGATTGCATCATCCAAAGGTACTTAGTATTCTGTTATTTGCTCTCAGCTTCCTTTTAGCTCTTACTAAAATCTCCAATAATCCACTTGTCAATATAGCTCTATTAAAGTCTGGGTGCAATTCAGGAAACCTTTCAGTTTGCAAAGAGCTTTTATCCACACACCCCTTTGGAAGAGTCCTTTTGGCTCCATCTTGCTTTGATCCTGCATTCCTCATTTGGTCAGTCAATGGACTCGTTACGCTTAAAGACGCGTATGGGGTCTTTACATCTTTATCATTTTTGTCTACTAAATACAATCTGCCCAGTAGTCATTCGATTTGTGTTTTTCAGGTTAGACACTTTGTTCAAAAGTTGTTTCCACACTTTGTCACTCGCCCTTCTGAAATCCCCCTTGATCAATTTCTCACCTTGAATGCAGGTCAGAAACATTTCATTTCAGTTATTTATAACTTAAGTACCCTTAAGACCCTACTGTTTCCCTTAAAGTGTCTTGGGAGCAGGACTTGAGTTTCTGTTACTGATGAACGATGGAGTGGCGTCCTGAATCTTGTTCACTCTTCATCCGTATGTTCCAGTGTAAGACGCTCCACGAGCCCATCTTACGAATGCCCGATTGGCCAAATTATTTCCAGATAGGAGTGATGCCTGTGATCGTTGTGAGCAGTCTCCTGATGATCACCTTCATATGTTTTGTAGCTGTCCCTTCTGGCAGACTTTTGATCAAACGTTTTTGATACGGTCTTAACACAGACCTGGACCCCGACCCACTGACAGCCCTCTTCAACATGTCCTTGACACCCGACTTATCTGCCTCATCTCGCCGGGTTATCACTGTTACTACAGTTTCAGCTAGATGAGCCATTCTTCTTAAATGGAAACACGTTTCCCCCATATCATACGATAGGTGGATCCAAGAAATCTGTTATTGTATTAGACTTGAGAAGTTAAGATGTTCACTTGCTGGATCCCTCAAATTTTTTCACAAGACTTCAAAACCTTTCTTAGACAACATTAAAGATTTGCTGTGTTCTCCTAATGTTAGTGGGGATGCGCTATAATGAAATTTCTAGCAACAACTAATGGAATAAGAAAAGATTCATATTGGAGAATTGTTTTTTAATTTTTTTCTGATTGCTTTTTTTTTCTTTACTTCTCCCCTACCTTGAATGTAGGGTGTGAGTTACTGGTTCTGTGTTAATTTGGTAGTTTGAATGGGGAGGGAGGGCTGGAAGGAGCCATTTAATTCGAGATAATCTGTAAAAAAATATATATATGTTTAACAAATGTACAGTTGTGTGTTGTCTTGTTAAATACCAATAAAAAAGATTTTGGAAAAAAACCCTGCGTATAATTATATATGTAATTAAAGTAGATTTATGATAAATTTTAAACAAATATCTGCAAAAAAATAACATTCTTAGAAGTCTTTTAAAATAATCACTGTATGGCAAAACAGCCCAAAACCCCCAAAAGTGTAGCACTTAATCAGTGTATGTAGTGGCAAACAGTTTGACAGTAACATAGTTGACAAGCTCACCAGGAAAAACATCTCTTTCTTTTGTAATATCAAAATGGTGTTTAATGATTAAAGTCCCCCTGTAGTCAATAATCCCTTAACACTCGCCATTGATCACCAAAATGACATATTTAAAAAAAAATTCCTGTGAAAAAACAACTTCATGCCTTAAAATAGCTCTACACCCTTGTTTCATTTAGTATACGCAGAAGCATGAATATGCAAATTAGCCCCGCATCCAATCACTCACACCAGCGCCGAGACTTGGTTGGCCACAGTAAACTTTATAATATGTAAGTTGATAAACATCCTGCGATGCACTTACCGCCTCAGATTCGCCCGTTCTAATGACGGACAGAACACTTAAAAGTCCTGTAGTCAGTAATTGTATCCCTTAAAACTCATCTTTGATCACCAGAATGAGATATTTAAAATATTCCTTATGACTTCATGCCTTAAAGCAGTGGTTCTCAACTCCAGTCCTCGGGACCCACTGCTCTGCACATTTTGTATGTCTCCCTTATTTAACACACCTGAATCAGATCATCAGATCATCAGCTCATTAGGAGAGACTCCATGAACTGAACTGAGTGTGTCAGATAAGAGAGACATACAAAATGTGCAGAGCAGTGTGTCATGAGGACTGGAGTTGAGAACCACTGCCTTAAAGGTATAGCGGAGGATTTTCTTTTTTCCGGGTGGATCATCAAGACTATTGGTCCTCCTAAGTGTCAATCATTCTGGTGATATGTTTACGTAAGGCCGTCGTACGTGCTCGTGCACACGATTCACACGATGGCGTGCGCTCAAAACACAGGTTGGGCTTCCCACTGATGCCTCAGTCGCGAAGTTTCTACTCGACAGGTAAAGTTTGGCATGCTATTTGGAGAAATCCATTTAAAATCACTGCTAGTAAAAGTTAATGTAAGCTATGATTAGCTCGTGCATGCTCTCTCGTGCACACGTTTAATAGGCGTTCCCTCTCGGGAGCAGGTAGAGTGTTGCGCATGTGCATTTTTTCAAAAAGTGGAGAGGGCGGTTCTTTTCTAAAATTCGGGAAAATCCTCCGCTATACCTTTAAAATAGCTTTAATGTAACTCTACACACCCTTGCCTCATTTCGAATATGCGGTTCTATGAATATGCAAATGAGCTCCGCCTCCACTCACTCACAGCAGCTCAGAGATCCACTCATTGACGATCACACATTGATCTGATTGGTTACAAGGTAGTTTGTGGCGTCAGAAACACCAGCGACTTTCAAACCGCGTTCTTGAGACTGTCTTTGGTTCACTGCAGTTTTAAGGAGAAAATACTCAGCAATGGTTTGTCTTGAAGCCTATTAAAAACACCACATAGACATATAAACAACATTAAAAGCTTAATTTTCACCACAGGAGGACTTGCTTGCTTCGCAACTAGCAGATACGTTACACTGATCAAATATATAAACTGAAACCATTAGTTGTTTTATTGAGAAAGCATTTGTTTTCACACTTTATTGCTGATGTGAAATGGACCCTAAATTATAGTACGATTCTACTATTTTTGCTCTGCCAATGAAAAAGCGTCTTCGAACAACACACAGTTGAAGCTGAGGTGTTTTTGAACGAAATCGGTTGAATTCATGATTCAATGTCTAATGAAAGATGTCCTACTCGTCAGCATCCACTGGCGTGTCATGTAACCTGCAGAAAGACTCGAGATAATTCCAGACATTTTGTCCACTGACTCAGATCTCATTTCAGTCCCATCCAGTTTCTTATATAGTTTTTAGACTAATGAGCATTTCATCATGCAGAATCCTTTAGCATACTCCTGTCAGTGAAGAGGATTCATTACTGCATTACCCACTGGAAAATTGGCCTTCCATTTGTCTCAGTTCTTTAGCAGCTCGGTAGATTGATCGGAGGCCGTTCATTAATTATAGACAATGATCTCCTTCCTTATTATTTGGCTTTCCTGGCAGCCGCTGTATGAGAGAGGAGATAGGCACGACTACGCTGGGTGTCCGTTTCCGCATTCGATCCCTGGCCGGAAATAGAGAGCTGCTCAGTCAAAGTCATGGAAGGGAACATTAGATGTCATAGTGCGTGAAAACACATCTTATAAAGCCATGTTTTTCACTAAATTGAGGTCCCAATGAGGAAACAAGCTTATAAATCATACAGAATGAGTTTTTTTGAAAATGCAAAACCATTATGTCTATGGAGAGTCCCCACAAAGATAGTGAAACCGTGTGTGTGTGTGTGTGTGTGTGAGAAAACCTAACAATGCACAGACTGAAATGGAACACAGTTTGTGATTTAATAATTCATATTTTTGTTGGCAATATAAAATTAACTAACATTGCAATTATCATAATTTTAATAGTGAATCTGATTTAAAAATGAACGACTCGTAATCAAAACTGAATAAAATAAATACATTTTACTTGCTTTGAATTTTTTTTGTAAATAGTACTGTTTATTACTATGTATTGTTACACACACACACATAAACTGTGTGTATTTGTATGGTATTCCATATATATGTACGTGTGTGTGTGTGTGTATATATATGTATGTATACATATATATACACGTGCATGTATACATATATATACGTGTATGTATACATGTGTGTATATATATGTATAAACACACGTGTGTGTATATATGTATACATATACATATATATGTGTGCACACACACACATATACATATATATATGTATATCATACAAATACACACAGTGTTGTAAGATGATATGCTCTGGCCAGACTCAGACTCTTATCATAAAAGAAAAGGTGCTGTGTAAGTCTTGGCTGGAAGCTGCACAAAGCTTTTGAACTCCACATTACACAGGAACCCCTGCGCCGTGGATTCAATTACTGACTCAACACAAACGCTTTTAATACCCTTGTGCTATAACTGCATCTGAAATGCTCAAAAGCTTGATTTCCTAAGAAAAACGGCTCTCTAAAAACAGCAGGCTTTTAACACATCACACCGCTGTGCGGAAGAGAAAGTGCAGGTTAAAAATGCATGAAGCAAAAGGATCTGGGAATACTTAAATGTGGATCACAGTTGTTCTAAACGGTATAAACAACATAATCATCTTTGCGCAGGAGCCGCTGTAACAGTACCGAAGCACTGAGACGTGACGCCGATGTGACTGTAATGGTAATGTCTGCCTTTTTTCACTGCGCTACGCCACTTTTATGCTTGGATGTATTCCGAGTAGGAGTATCGTATTCACGCTGCACAACTGCCTGAATCCAAATGAAGGAGACTGTGAAAAGATGGTGACATCAAACAGCATTAGAGGACATCAGACACCACACCGAAGCTTCTGAAGCACACACACACACACACCTGTGTAATGGAAACAGACAGGTGTTCACTGGAGAGACAGGATCATACAACCTGTGCCAGCAATATATTTATGACAAATAATGTACAGTCATTGTACAATGGCAAGTCACTTATTACGTGGCTTTTCAACAAATAAATAAATACAGGAATTTATTTGAGTTAAAATTTTAATAATTTCACTTTATAATTGCTTTCACTAGAAAACAATCGACACCGGATGAGCGGACGTATTATGGCGAATATAGGAACAGTTAGGTTATAGAAGTAAAAACTTTAACGACACACCTACATATTTCTGAGGTTGTTCATTTATTCCATATGCTTATGTTGCCATCAACCACTTATTTTTTTAAATAATCACATTTAACAGCTGAATTTGTGGTGAAAATCGACATTACCCATGATAGTGTTGGATAAGTTACTCTAAAAAAAAGTAATTAAATAAAACAGTATAATGCATAAATTATTCTTAAAGTCCCGCTGTGGTGAAAATGAAGCTTTTAATGTTGTTTATATGTCTATGTGGTGTTTTTAATATGCTTTAAAGGATTAGTTCACCTCAAAATGAAAATTGCCTGATAATTTACTCACCCCAATGCCATCCAAGATGTTCATGTCTTTCTTTCTTCAGTGGAAAAGAAATTACCTTTTTTGAGGAAAACATTTCAAGAGTTTTCTCCATACAAGTATGAGGCTTCAACGGTAACCAAATTGTTGAAGTCCAAATCAATGCCGTTTCAAAGGGCTCTGAAGTGCTTCAAAGGGCTCTGCACGATCCCAGCTGAGGAATGGGGTCTTATCTAGCGAAACGATCGGTCATTTTCCAAAAAATATCATTATATATATACTTTTAACCACAAATGCTCGTCTTGTACCATCTCTAAGATGTATTACGTCATCACGTTGGAAAGGTCACGATTTTTTTTAAAATAATAATAATAAATTAAAACAAAGATGTCAGACGATTTTGAAGTTGGAAGAGAAAATGAGATGAAATTTTTCGGGGATGACCGATCGTTTCGCTAGACAAGACCCCATTCCTCAGCTGGGATCGTGCAGAGCCCTTTGAAGCACTTCAGAGCCCTTTGAAACGGCATTGATTTGGACTTCAACAATTTGGTTACAGTTGAAGTCCATTGTATGGAGAAAAATCCTGAAATGTTTTCCTCAAAAAACTTAATTTCTTTTCCACTGAAGAAAGAAAGACATGCACATCTTGGATGGCATTGGGGTGAGTAAATTATCAGGAAATTTTCATTTTGAGGTGAACTAATCCTTTAAGACAAACCATTTATTTTCTCCTTTCAACTGCAGTGAACCAAAGACAGTCTCAAAAACGCGGTTTGAAATCGCTGGTGTTTCTGACGTCACAAACTACCTTGTAACCAATCAAACCAAATGTGTTTGAGTGAAGGTGGGGCTAATTTGCATATTCATAGAACCGTGTATACTAAATGAGGCAAGGGCGTAGAGTTACATTCAAGCTATTTTAAGGCATGAAGAATTTGTTTTTTTTCAAGGAACAAACATTTAAATATGTCATTTTGGTGATCAAATATGAGTTTTAAGGGATAAAATTATTGACTACAGGGGGACTTTAAATCCACTATTGTTTGATATAGAATATATGGTCTATCATTTTGCAATACACTTAAAATATATTGTTTCTATAAATCTAGTCAGCAACTTGAAATTAAGTTTTATATTGTCCATCTTTTTTTAATGTGATTGTCATTCGCAGTGATTGTAGTTTTTCCCTCATTAAAGACGTTAATTACAGTCTTGCGCCTTTGTCTGATTTTCAAATTATGGCTTTAATGAGGGGACGAACTAAAAGATGTTAACTGTGCACTTTGAAATAACACTTTTTTTTTTTATAGCAAAATATGCACATTAAGGAGATTGACTGGATTATTCACAGTGCTTCATGGTAGTTAAAGAGCTCTTTTGGCACCGTTTGTTTGTTTCAATTCTCTGATTTGGTAGAGATTTCTTTGCAGACTCATGGGTAATGTAGTTTTCCACCAGAAATTCTGCTCTTAAACACAATTAAATAGTGTGGGCTCGTACGCGTGAAATCCACATGTACCAGATGTGCCCCCGGATCTGGGCCGACACTATGTTGCCGTCTGGGATGTGTGATAACTAAACCATTCCACTGCAAATGATGGCCATTCAATACTAACCATGTATATCTCTTTAATGTAGTTCTTATCACAATATTTGAATTGTCGGGTCAGACACAACAAGAACAAACAAAACAAAATCAGAGGAAAAAGCATTTAAAAAGATGTAAACTGATTTATTCAGGCATCAGGCCATCACATCAACCCTATACAGCTCATCTAACAGAGTATACTGTTATCGGTTAAATACTCATTTATAAATAGACTGTACATCTGTAAAATAAATAATTCACTATTGCGTATTATAAGTCACTTGGTGTTTAAGGTTTTTGTTCCAGCTTGGAACTGTCTTGCGCTAATTGCTACAGGTCATGCGGTGCGAGAGGTCGCGCTCTTGCAGTGGTCGAGCACAAAACATAGGCAGCTCCAGAATCACATCTCTGTCTCTGCCAGAAAGCTCTCGCCCAGGCCTGATGTCATCAGGACCATCTGGGAGCTGGAAGAGTCTGGAAGGGTCAGAGACAATTTGGTAAATGTTTGAGATGTATGAAGAGGACAGGAAAAGGCTACTCCAGTTCTTAGTCTACTAAAGATTCTTCCTTGCAGGGATAGTTCACATTCTCTCATTTGAGAGACATCTCTTTTGTCCGGTGTATTTTTGGAGAATATCCTGGCCGCGCTTCCTCATATACACTAGCAAAGTTTGGGGTCAGTAAGATTTTTGTATGTTTTTGAAAGTATCATACTAAAGGCCTGTTCACACCGGGACGAATTTCGCGCGCGATATTCGCCGACGTTTAACGCCTCGTGACTAAACAAAGGGCGCCAATGTGAGTGTGCACACCGACGCGAAAAACGCCACGCGTAAAAGCGTCATTTTTAAAAAAACGCCTCGGGTTCGTTTTTTTGGTTTGACGCGCCGCGTCAAAAACTATCCGACCAATGAGATTGGCGCTTTTGCTCACGTGTCTGGAGCTTCTGAAGTTACAGTAAAACACAACTTGGGGGCGCTCAAACACAAAACGGTCTTGCCGAGCACACATACAGGCGAAGAAGATAGCGTCTACACTGCTGGGAAGAAATAAGACGAGGAAGATGCAAGGCAAGATGAATGTAGAGCTGCTGGCCTCGTTGGTGTCGGAACATAAAGAACTATATGACAAACGCGACTACAAAAATCTTGATAAAAGAGAACTGTTATGGAGTGGTATTGCAGAGCAAATGGGCCTTGATGGTGAGTTTCATTTTACTTAATTGTCTTTCATGTACATAAGCTTGTAACTTTTTCCCACGAACGTTTGACAATCGCGCCATCTAATGTCAGGGAATGAATTTGCATGTTCACTCGGCTCATCGTCAGCGAAAATCGCTTGGGTGTGAACACAAAAAACGCGTTGAAAAACGCTGGCGAATAACGCGCGCCGATATTCGTCCCGGTGTGTAAGGCCCTTAAGGCTGCATTTATTTGATCAAAATACAGTAAAAACAGTTATGCTGTAAATATTAATGCAATTTAAAATAACTGTTTTCTATTTTAATATATTGTACAATGTAATTTATTTCTGTGATCAAAGCTGAATTTTCAGCATCATTACTGCAGTCTTCAGTGTCACATGATCCTTCAGAAATCATTCTAATATGATGATTTGCTGCTCAAGAAATATTTCTTATCATTATCAGTGTTGAAATATTTGTGCTGCTTAATATTTTTGTGGAAACCATGATTAATGTTTTCAGGATTCTTTGATGAATAGAAAGTGCAAAAGAACAGCATTTATTTGAAATAATTGTTTTGCTACAAAATGTAAAAGACATGTATTCATTTCTTTACAGGAAAAACTTACTGGCCCCAGTGGAAATGAGAGGAGACTGGGTCTTTCAGGCTCCAAAATCACACACACACACAAAAACAAAAACATAAGTACCATGAAAGTAGTCCCTGCATCTTGTGTACCATTTGCCAAATCAGTGTGGAACAAAAATTTCAGCTTTCCTTCCGAAGATCATCTTGCCCAAGCTCTGAAATTGACTATAAAAGTCTTGTGGACTATAAAAATGGGGCATTGACATCATTGGCCCTGTTTACACCTGGTATTAAGATGTGTTTTGGTCGATTGGATCACAAGTAGACGAGGCAGACGCATTCCAGTTTACACCTGGTGTTTTAATCCGTCTCTTTTGTCCACTTTCAACCACTTCTGTCCTGATTTCTTTGAGGGGAGATTTCTGTTTCTTTCGATCTAATGGATGAAATAAGCTCACGCAATTTACATATGAACGTGATCGGAAACGACGGAAAAACACACACACTTGCTGGTCGCAAGACCAGCTGAACGCTGAGTGTGTGTTAGAAATCAGGAATGGTGAGAGAACATTGTGCTTGGTATGTTTTTCCACTTCAAACCAAACTTGGGTCTCCAGCCGATAAAGTTTAAATCCCGTCTGATTTGCTAGAGTAGTGCTAGAGTAGACGGTCTTTTGTGGCTGTTTGAACGCATTTGATCACATGAGCGTCTACACTACGAAAGCAATCCGGATGTGTTTTCTACCTCTAGAAGTGGTTGAAAGTGGACAAGCTCAAAAAGTTTTAGACCCCGTTTACACCTGTATTTAGCATCCACTTGTGATCTGATCGAACAATACGCATATTAATACCAGGTGTAAACGGGCCTATTGATTGTACTGATATGGAGTACTTATTTGACACTTTTAAGGTGGGGTTTTTTTTTTGTGTCATTTTGGAGCTTGACATCTCCAGTGCCCATTAACTTTCATTATATGGAAAGGAATGGTCAGGATATGCATCCAAAATTCACCTTTTGCGCAAAAGTCATACAGGCTTAAAGCGGCATGAAGCTGAGCGATGACAGCATTATAATTTCTGGCTGAACCCTTCCTTTAAAATGTATCTTTACTAATAATAACCACTAAGTCTAAAGACTTAAGTACATACAGGACAGAGAACTCACAACTTGGCAAATTTAAGAAATTAACATTTCTATTTCGTAAGGAGTAAATGATCTCTCCTAAATAATGCATGAGAAATGTGAATTTCTGTACTTCCCTTTTGCCCCAGCCTCTTAGAACCAGTTACTGCAGGAAAGTCATCCACAAACAAAGAGAGGAAGAGAAAGCGGGAAATCTAAGTGAAACAGTCTTGAAGCAAAGAGAACAGGCTGAGAGAGAGAGGCTGGGTCAGCCCTTACTGCTGTGGGGAACCCAGTTGGGTTTCTCCCTGGGGGTCACCGAGCTCCCGCGAGCCTCTCCGTCCTTATCTTCCTCTTCCTCGCCTTCGGAGAGGAGATCCGAGATCTGCTGCTGCAGCTCCGGGCTGATGTCGTTCTCCGCCAGAACCAGGGCACGGAGGCTGGTGGGGTAGTTCTCCACCATGTCTAGGAAGATCTGACCACAGAGGAACAAGGAAAGGCATGAGGAAAATTAATGTGCCCAAAACTGGGAGGAAATAAATACTTAAAAAGCAAATAAGGGTGCGTTTACATGACAACGATATGCTTAAAACTGAGAAGTTTTTCCTTTGAGTTTTCCCCGCACAGACATTGGTCAGAACGATCTCGATCCACACGGATCCGCGAAAACGACTAAAAACGCTGTATTCTGCTGCCAGGACAGTAGATGGCGATGAAACACTATAGACTGAACACGTAATACGCATGTGTATGACGTCATCGTCTTCAAAGATTCGCTTTTTTGTTGTTCACACGGAGACCGTTTTTAAAAACTTGCACTTTGAAACCCATTTTCAAAAGTTTCCGTTTTCAGCCATTGTTGTCGTCTAAATGAACGGCCAAAAAGTTTTACGTTTTTAGCTGAAAACGGTGTCGTGTAAACAGCCCCTAAATCTCATACAATCACATCATAAACAATCCGGCGGCAGCAACTATCTGGTTGACACTCCAAAATGGTAGGTGGCAGGTTTGCACCTTAACGCTAGTTTCTACCCGTCATAAAATGGAAAAAAGAAGTCATATTGTGTAGCTGCCATACAAAATCATGTCGGAGGAAAAAGTTAGCTCAGTGGGAGTTTTTTTGGATTCCATCAAAAAGATGAGGTGAAAAGCCCTGATCACACCAAGGCCAAAACCTAGCCTGGGTGCCAGCCCGAACCCCGCCCACAACATTTTTTGGTCGGGAAGTTCGGTCTGGACTCGATCCGTTGAGGAGTAATTATGCTCGGCTCCCAGAAGGCCGGGCCAATCAAATTGCCAGGGCGGGCTTTAATCGATGATGGACAGATGATCTGCGGTTACGTAATCACCCACGTCACCAAAGAGCGCTTGATTTGAATTAGTTTACAACAAAGAAGACTGCCGCTGGAGAATTGAGATTTCACGAGTTCACACTTGCAAATAAGTCAGATAGAATAAATGCGTATATTAGATTTCACGAGTTCACACAAATAAGTCAGATGCGTATATGACGTGCTGTCCGAGGAGAGGGCTGTGGGCTCGGTAGCCATACTCCCCCAGTATTCCTGGTTGTGAGAGAACAAGCCAAGACAAGAGTGAGGATTCGGGGTGGTGGAGGGATGCTGAAAAACTGTCAAGGAGTGTTAGGTAAGTTGACAGAGTGAATATGCTTCCTCATGCTGATAAAGGGTAACGTTAGACATGGTATTGTTTGATGACAAGTTGATATTGGATTGATTATTTGTACGTGTTCCTCCCGAACTTTGTTTATGAAACATCATGTGTAGATTCCGCCATCGCGTCTGTTATAGAAGATATCCACAGCGCATTCATTTTAAAAGAGGAACAGAGAGCCGCGACATTTTGTTGGTTGAAAATATGAATGAAGAACATGCGTCATTTACTCCGTTGCTCTGATTGGTTGTAGGTCTATCCAATTGAGTGCAAAGTTTTTTTTTTTTCTGGTTCAGTTGAGACACGTCCCATAATCAAAGTCCTATGGAGCAGTATCAGACTCACATTCTGACTAGAATATGAGTATGACGAAGTCAGGCTAGGCAAAACCTATAACGATAACTAAAAATAAAGTTTTAAAGTGTTGAGGTCAAAGTTCGCCTATGTAGGTTCAGTATGAAGTGAGACTGGACTTATTTTCAGCAGTTCAGAATCAGTTGTTTCTTTCGGGAGACAATAACTCCATTTATCTACTTTGATCTTTGAAACTTTGCAGACCTTTTACATTCACAGACAGCTATATTACACACTGCATGAAAGGGAATATCTGAAAAAGCATAATTGGGGCACTTTAATAATAGTTTCAATTCTATGAGAAGAGGGAGTCCACATCACATCTATAATGTTAGGCTGCATAGATTAGGTCACCCGGAACCGGGAACACTCCCCATATATCCTGATGTACTTGTTACATCATAAGAAGGATGGCGTCTACGCTAATATTAGTCTCTCTGTTTATCCCGAGGTTTACCGCAGTCCGCCGGATCCAGGCCGCATCCAGATCTGACCTGCACCTGGACACGACAACAACGCAGTCCTGAAGTGTCACTCCCCTGTGAAGATGGCTACGCGAAAGCGATAAATAATTATTTATTATACATTTTTAAGGCCAGACAAGTAGTTTGTTGAGGGGTGGTTTGTAAAGAAGGACTACACGCCTGCACACATATATATTCAAACGGGCATAACTATAGACTAAACACGTGATGCGCATGTGCACGCCGTCTGCGTTTTTGAGGTTTGCGCAGAGATAACCTTTTTTTCTAAAAATGTCAAGGCTTGCACCTTGGACTCTATTTCAGGGTTTGCGTGGAGGGGGGATTATGGTGCGGGGTTGTTTTTCAGCATTTGGGTTAGGACCCTTACATCCAGTCAAGGGAAATCTTAATGCTTCAGCATACCGAAACATTTTGGACAATGCTATGCTTCCAGCTTTGTGGGAACAGTTTGGGTAAGGCCCTTTTCTATTCCAGCATGGCTGTGCCCTTGTGCACAAATCCATGGATGAGTTTGGTGTGGAAGAACTTGACTGGCCCGCACAGAGCCCTGACCTCAACCCCATCCAACACCTTGAATGAACTGGAATGGAGATTGCGAGCCAGGCCTTTGTGTCCAACATCAGTGCCTGACCTCACAAATGCTCTACTGGATTAATAGGCATTAATTCCCACAGAAACACTCCAAAATGTTGTGGAAAGCCTTCCCAGAGAAGTGGAAGCTGTTCTAGCTGCAAAGGAGAGACCAACTCCATATTAATGTCTATGTATTTAGAATGTGATGTCATTGCAGTCCCTGTTGGTGTAATGGCCAGGTATCCCAATAAGTCAGTAGGCACGTTTCCATTACAGATTTGCGCAAAACTTTTGCGATTTTTTTTCTAAATGTCGACAAAAAACTATTGCGAAATGACCCAATTAACCGATTCCATTAACCGATGTTATGCGACTAAAACTTAATTTTGTCCTCTCGCGATAAGTAAAGTCATTCCAAAAACCATGGCAACGGACGTTGGTAGGTTTATGTATCCCAGCCACTGCAGTGGCCATTATTATTAATCGAAGGAGATGTATGTGTGTTTTCCAGGCATTAATGGTAAGGAACGACCCTTATACTTGTGAGCAGCACATATGAGGTGTTTCTGGGTGTTTCTCCCTCATATCTGCTTCGAGGTCTTGATTGTGGCATTTATTTGAGGTTTAGAATCCATTATTCCTGTAATAATTTAGTTTTATATGAATTTAATAAAGATCTCCGTCTCGTATTCTGTCCAAACACACCAAGTCATCTACGTCAGATGACCTGTAAATGTGCAAAAACAGTTTCCATTGCAGTTTTGCAAAGTATTTCTTTTTCGAATTGCCTGAAAAACCACCTCAAGCGAGCGTAAAAACTTTTTTGCGATAAATGGGAGTTTTTGCAAAAATTCCGTGTTTCTATTAAGTGTATTTTCAATTCGCAATTTCAATTTGCGCAATTTGAAGGGTAATGGAAACGCGGCTAGTGTCTTCTCTCGCCTCTGGCTCCCTGTGAGATTCAAATGTTTAATGGGATTCTCAGCTTAAAGGCAGGGTAGGTAGGTGTTTTCGAAAAAACTTTTTCCCAAATTTGTTTAAACTGTCTTTATATACCAATACATAATTAAAATGTAAGCACTCTGAAAAAGAGAGTATAAAAATCGAGTGTCTGTAGTCCTCGCAGGACTGCAATAAACACAGCTACTTATTTCCATTCACTCCCACCCCCTCCCTTCTGGGCTCCTTCCAAAGCCACGCTCCCAAAACACATGAACGCGCGATGCCGACCGCTCAGCTGGTGGACGCTGTAACAAAATTCTAATTCAGGGAAGGAAGAGGACAGGGTCAGCTTGCGGAGCTGTGGGCGTGTTTATTTATAAATGAAAAAAAAAAGAAGAAAAAAAAGTCGCGCACACAGCGCTGTAGCAGCAAAGTCCAAAGTCCACTGTAATCAGCGATCGCGTCCTCGCGCTTCCCGCACTTGCACTCTCACTATCAGCCCACAGACCTCCGCGTGTCTCCCTCATAGACTGGTCTCCCTCCATGAATCAAACTGGTGCGCGCATGTGGGCAGCTCCTGTCGCAGCAGGGGTGGTAGCCATGGTAGCGAGGGAGAGTGACAGTCGCCCAGCCAATCATTTCATTCGTTCCGAATGGAAATAAGTAGCTGTGTTTATTGCGCCCTGAGAGGACTACAGACACTCGATTTTTATTCTCTCTTTTTCAGAGTACTTACATTTTAATTATGTATTGGTATATAAAGACAGTTTAAACAAATTTGGGGAAAAGTTTTTTCGAAAAAACCTACCTACCCCAACTTTAACTGACTTTCAGTGCTAAAAAACAAAATGAAATTAGCTAGAAATATCCAATAAATAAACATGCAATGAAAGGAAGTTTAGCAGTATTAAATGAATGATTGGCGTTCCAGTGTGCCTTAAGGTGCGGTTACATTAGCGAAAGTGGGTAGGAAAGTAGCGATTACCTTGTATGCATCACGCATAATTCATCACTGATTTAATTTAGAAAATGGTTGAAGTGGAAAAAGAATCGGGTTTAGTGGGCAAAAAGCCACTGTCTGTTGCTTTCTGTCAAGAAATCCCGAACGCGTGGATCACTAATGAATCGACTGGGTTTTTCCAGTGAAAATTCGCTAAGCAACAGTAAACGACACCGCGCCTTTAAGCTCTAGCTTTTCTGCAGTCATTTGCATAATAGGTTGTCCTGCTCCACATTATCATCAAAACAGTACAATGTTCGAATACTTAATAATCACGATACAGATTATTAAGACTGAAATATTATAATTTCAGATTATTATGACTGAAATATTATTACAGTTTAAAATAACCTTCTTTTCATTTGAATATATTGTAAAATGTAATGTATTCCTGTGATCAAAGCTGAATTTTAAGCACAAATACCCGGACGACCTACTACACCTGCTGAGATTCTGCAACCAATGAGCACTTTACCATCCAGTGGCATCAAGAGAGATGAGGAGCTATCAAGTTCTCTATCAAAGACTTCATGGTGTCTTTTCAGGACAAAGGTCCAAACGTTGTAATTACAGCCTTCATGAGAGGACCACACACACTGGAGTCTGGAGAACAAACACTCAGATCACAAATAAGAAATGTTCTGTACAACCTTGCCCTCTAGTGGAGAATTATGAAGACAAAAACCCTCTAATGATACCTCCTTTCTACAGTCCCAAAGGATGAAGAGAAGGTTTTTAAACTAAGGAACGGTTCATCCATTTACTGATGTCATAGATCATGTTGTATTGACCCTTTCTTCCATGAACACAGATAACATCTCATTTTGTGCTTCATAGAAGAAAGATAATAACATGAGGCTGCAATGACATGAGGATGGCAGAGGTATTATGGCTTAAAGTTGTGCTTAATCCATTATTTTCCTCCACAGTGCCATTTTTCAGCAGGTGGTGATAGGATTACTCATCTGGTTTATGAAGTGCATATCTGATCTACATGCCCAATCTCCTTTCAATTGCAAAATTAATGTAGCCACTGCACAGATTACCTTGTATGCATGACGCATAATTCATCACTGATTTAATTTAGAAAATGGTTGAAGTAGAAAAAGAATAGGGTTTATTCTTGCAGAAATCAAAGTGAACTCCATGGCAGGGTCTTTATATATATATATATATATATATATATGTATATATATATATATATATATATTTTTTTTTAGAATTGCAATCTAATAGGCATTTATACATTATATATATATATAATCTTTTTTAAAGAAGTCTTTCTTCTCACCAAGGCTGCATTTCATTGAACAATACAGTAGCCTAATATTGTAAAATATTATTACAGTTTAAAATAACCTTCTTTTCATTTGAATATATTGTAAAAGGTAATGTATTCCTGTAATCATTATTACTCCAGTCTTCAGTGTCACATGATCCTTCAGATTTGCTGCTCAAGAAACATTTCTGATTAATATCATCATGCTGCTTCATATCTTTGTTTTTCTGGTTTCTTTGATGAATAGAAAGTTGAAAAGAACAGCATTTATTTGAAATAGAAAATTTGTCTTCACTATCACTTTTGATCAATTTAATGCATCCTTTCTGAATAAAAGTTTTTTTTTTTTTTTTTTTTTTAAGCGTACTGACATCAAACTTTTGAACATTAGTGTAACGTTTATGTTCCACAGATGAAAGAAAGTCATATAGCTGTTGAAATATGTTTTACAACATAAATGAACCACCACTGAACTTACTTAAGATGGACTATGACGCTATTTTCTTCTAGATCAGCTGTACAGCAGAAGCAATCTTTGTTGCATTATTTTCATGTTATCTCTGTAAAGCTGCTTTGAAACCATTTGTATTGTAAAAAAAAGTGCTATATAAATAAAGGGGACTTGACTTGTTTCGTGAAGCAGTTCTGAGTTTGGAAGGTACCTGTGCTGACTGATTGGTGAGTCCGGTTCCCTCCAGGTCCAGAACTTCAAGAGTTCGACTGGATGCGACAGAGACAGCCAACATCCCGGCGATGTGATCCCCTGGAAACCACAAGCAGAGGGAAAAGCTGAGACAGGGGACTGGGACGTGCAAACCTAGCGCTTTTCAAAGAGCAAACACTGCGTTTCTCCAGCAGTAACATTTGTACGCTTGGCTAGCAGTTTCATTCACGGTCAGCAAAATAAATGTCTCAATATATACACTGTAACATCTACACCTTCCACTATACTTCAGGAAAATACTTGCATCTTTGAATTAATTCTTTGATTTATGTGTCAAGCGTATAAATAATTAAAAATGCTATACAGTAAATGTCAGTAAAATTGCCTGAAGACAAATCCCTGATCGAACTTACTGTCAGTTTAGCGATATCTGTGTATCATGGCCAGCACATATCCATACCTCAAAACCGCAGAAGATCACTCACCTAAGGGATTGTAGTCGAGGTTGAGGACCCGTAACTGTGAGCTGTGAGCCACGGCGATGGCCAGTCGAGCCCAGCCCTGGCTGCTGATGGCTGGGTTAGCACTCAGTGTCAGCTCTTTAAGCCCTGCGCAGTATTATTGATCGCACTGTTGATTCATAAGAGCTCCCAGCATGCTTCTAGATCTAGAGCTACTTTCCCAGCTAACAGGGAATGTTCTTAAAACTTCCCTAACATTCTCTCAAAGTAATGAACAAACTTTCTTCCAGTAACATTAATAGAATGTTCCTTCAGTTATCTGGTCTTAAAGGAACACTCCACCGTTTTTTGAAATAGGGCTTATTCACCTTCTTTCCCACATTTAGATAGGTGGGCAAATGCATTTTTGTCTCAGTGCATGCGTTGTTTTAGTTTGACAGGGTCGGCGCTAGCTTAGCTTAGCACAATGAATGGAATCCTTTGTTGCCAGCTAGCATGGCCTGAGTAAATGTGATAAAAAAACAACAAAAAAACCCACCTAATTACTTCTTGTGGCCTGCGTATTCACAACAGGTACAAATAGCGATCCAGATTAACACTAGACGATTTCCTAGGCAGATATTGACTTGGGACTATATTAGGGGGAAGCATAGGCGAAGCACTGCTGCTTAGGCGAAGCACTGCTACTTGGGCGCAGAGATATCACGCAACACATGAAATGTGAATATGTGGTATAATATGTGAATGTGAATTCGTGTTGGCACTCATCCTCAAGTCCTCAGGCTGTTGAGCGATCGCAACCTCCTCCTCCTGTCATTCTATTTCCAAAGCACGAAGCTCATCTTCTGAAAACTCAGGTATGGTTCTGGCTCTGGCTCTTGACTGTCTGAGAAGTCACCCTCTTCGTCTCTCACAAAATTAGCCATGTTCATCGCCATTCATGTACTGTAGGAAAAATAGCCAGCTACTATTCACGCCGGTATGTTGACGGAAGTCGTGGGATTTCATGTGTTGCATGATATCTCTGCGCCCAAGTAGCAGTGCTTCGCCTGTGCTTCGCCCTAATATAGTCCCAAGTCAATATCTGCCTAGGAAATCGTCTAGTGTTAATCTGGATCGCTATTTGTACCTGTTGTGAATACGCAGGCCACAAGAACTAATTAGGTGGGGTTTTTTTGTTGTTTTTTTATCACTTTTACTCAGGACATGCTAGCTGGCAACAAAGGATTCCATTCATTGTGCTAAGCTAAGCTAGCGCCGACCCTGTCAAACTAAAACAACGCATGCACTGAGACAAAAATGCATTTGCCCACCTATCTAAATGTGGGAAAGAAGGTGAATAAGCCCTATTTAAAAAAACGGTGGAGTGTTCCTTTAATAATATTCTCAAAATGTTGGCACAAAAACGTTATCTATGAAAAGGTTTTTTTCCTGAATTGGACGATCGTGTAACATTTTTAAATGTTAATTCTTGTTTCAGAATGTTCAGTGAATATTAAAAAGTAACAGTCCAATGGGTTCGCATGACCAATAAAAGGTTTTTTTTTTTTTTTTTTTTTTACTGGACGCTTTGAACGCTCAGAGAACATTCAGTAATAACGTTAACATTATGAAAATGTTAGCAAAACGTTCTCAGAACATATTTGTGTTTGCTGGGATTACAGTATTTTCAAAATTATTGAAAACCTTACAGCCTGCAAAACCAAATGTGTTACAAAACTACAAAAACTATTTCAACTACAGAAACAGGTTATTTCATTTATTACTTTAAGAAAGTGGAGAAAATGTGTTTTGAAACATGTTTTCCTGTATTCGCTGTGTGTTCACAATGATAAATGTGCTTAAGCACTGAGAGAGTGCAGCAGAACTACAATACATGTATATCAGTTTTGCACAAACGCTGTATATTTCTGACATATTTATTGGCATATTTATTCAGCCAACGTAAAAGTACTGTAACATACTCCACTTAACATAACATATATAACTGCTTAGTTAATCTCAATGTATCACAGGTTTTTGTATGGAAAGCTGTGATGTTTTACCCGATTTAGCTCCATCCGGAGGAAGCATGCCACAAATGATGCGAATGGCCTCATCTCCCAGCATGCAGTCCCCCAAATCCAAGGACACCAGAGAAGGGTGAGTGGAGAGGGCTCCATTCAGGGTGACCAGTCCTGCATCTAAAAGTGGACTTCCGTGGAGACTATAAGGGGCAAAGTGAACAGAGATGGACATTACGTTCTGTGCTAAATTTGCATTCCCTGAAGAAAATGGCGGCAAAACATTAGAGTTTTATATTTAGGTTTAAGTAGGTGATTTGTTCCAGAAACATTTTTTGTTATGCTGGTTGAAAATCTCTTCACATCCTAATAGCAATCACTAAGTTAAGTGGTCTAAATGTATTTATATCGTCTGTGGAAGGCGTAGAACCATAAAATGTTTGTCCAATCATTGCTTTAGGTTTGACTGCAATGATAAGATGTCCTACCTGCCTGTCAACATGCGCACCTGCTCACACAGACATCACACTTCATCTGCGTGTTTCATGCTATGCAGAGTTAGACAGACGTCAGTCACTGAGCACCACAAACGAAACAGCAACGGCCTTTTCTTAAACCAAAACCACGAGCTTAGGCCCTGTGTCCACCAAAGCGTTTTTTTCACTAGCTTGCGTATCAACCGCTGAGCGCTCGACGGTTTTTACCGGTCGCCGAGAGTTGAAGAATGTTCAACTTTGGGTAAAACACAGCGCTCATCACTGTCACATTTTACCCAACCGTCCAATCACAGTGGAGGAGGGGCGGGACTTATACCACACCAACCGACCGCCACATTCTGCTTGTCCAACGTCAACAGATGACAACAACAAGCATAATAACGAATAAAATAATTTAAAACAAGAGCCAGACCAAATACTTTACATTGTATCGACATTTTAATAAAGAATAAACACACAAACAAACTATCTGTGAAATGAGATACTAGTAACACTTTCGCGGATATTCCGTATTATAACAAGCAAAGCGTCTCAACTGAAAGAAACACTGCGCTGCCAAAGCGCCCACAGCTAGCCGTTTTCAGCAGAGCGCCTAGCGTTTTCAGCTGGCTAAAAACGCTTTGGTGGACACACGGCCTAATGCTGCGTTCACGCCTTGACTACTGTAATTTGGATGGAAGTGATGGAAACTAGGGCTGCAGCTATCGATTATTTTAGTAATTGAGTATTCTACCGATTATTCCATCGATTAATCGTGTAATCGGATAAAAAAATCGTGGTAATAAAAACAGATCCAAGTGAACAACAGTCTTTAAAATGTCTTAAAATACAAATATATAATAGCAAGCTATAATAATTGGTTCAAATAAAGTATCAAAGTAAGTAATCATATGGGTTTTATTGAACAATACTGTTAAAATACTCCATGTAAAATAAATGATATAGCGGTATTAACATTAAGTGACATGACATCTGACACACAGAAGCCAATGGCACATGTCGCTAATATGCTTGACGCTATGACACATCCGGTCACTGACACGACACCTGACTGACACCGAGTCGCAGAACATGTTGCTGTATGTTGTGACACCTCCAGTAGTGACTGACAGTGACAGACGAATTGAGCAGCTATACACTGACGTAATTGTGACACAAAATCCTAAATAAATAGCCTAATTTAGTGATATTTTAAATATCAATTAAATGCATTAAAATCAGTCATATTTTTTTCAAAAATGTTATTTGTGTCACGTCTGTATTTGAGTGGCTGAATGTTTTGTAATACCAGTGCTACTTTATGTTGTTTATCACGCCCATTCTCGGAAAGACAAGAAATAAATCTCTCGTAGGTCACTACGAATAACTCATCAACAGTCGCATCTGTTACTGTAAACCTTTATTTCTGCATGATGCTGCACGGACGCACGCCGGTAGGTGTCAGTATAAGTAGGCCTAAGTGTGACACTGGCCAGCGCAAGATTCTCATCCATGGCTTTAATTTTTCAATAATAATTTTATGGAATTATGTATAATAAAAAAAATCCATTTTTGTTGTACACATTAACTCAGCGATGTTTGACAGCATAAAGCATTGTTCTGCAAGTGTTCAATTGTTCCCCAATTGTTCTGCAAGTGGCACATGACGCAATCCAATGGCACATCTCAAGTTTCAGTGACACATGCCACTATCCACTGGCACATGCCAGTTGGCATGTGTCAAACTGACACTCTTTATGTTGTGGCACCTCCTCCAGTAGTGACACCTGCAGCTGTCTGCCAGAGTAGATTATGTAACATGTGCACTTAACTGCAGAACGGTAATTAATATGTTGCTGCCAAACATATGATTCATTACATCATGGAGTTCATTTGTACAACAAAAGTGGATTTTATTTCTAGAATAATTCCATAAAATTATTTTTGAGATATTTTGAAATATTTGTTGAATTTTTCAAATGCACTGAGCACTTTTTTTGCACTTGTATAAATAAAGAAGATTGCTAGTATAATCCTTTTTGGATTTGTAGCCTAACTAATTATTTTTGTATGAAATCGGAGAACTTTCTGTTCCTCCATTGACAGCAACGCAACTGACACTCTGACGCTTTAAAAAGTTCATAAAGAGACCATAAAACTAATCCATATGATTTGAGCGGTTTAGTCCAAATTTTCTGAAGAGATTCGATTGGTTTATAATGATGAACAGATTGAATTTAGGCTTTTATTCACATTTAAACATTGATCAGCAAACATAAACAGAAGCTCAACCCACCGAACCTGCTTGACACGTGAGATCAAACCTCATTGGTTCTTACAGAAGCTGCTGCAACACGAGAATGAACCTCATTAGTTCTTGCAAAACACGAGAATGAACCTCACTGGTTCTTGAAAAAGCGAGAACTTTAGAACTTTATTGGTTCTCACACATCAAGTAAACATGCTTGAGCTTGCTTGCATTTACCATAAATCAACTGAGGGGTGAGTTGATGAATGTTTATTATGTGAATAAAAGCCTAAATTTAATCTGTTCATCATTTAAAGCGATAGTGTCTCTTCAGAAAATGTTGGACGAACTTTTTAATGCGTCAAAGTGTCAGTTGCGGAGCTGTCAATGGAGGGACAGCTCTCAGATTTCATCAAAAAAGATCTTCATTTGTGCTTGTTAGAGTAATTAATGACGGAATTGAACTAACCATTTAAGTCTACTTGTCAAAGTAAAAATAATCTCTCGAAATGGCCTTTCTTCGATCAAGTCTCTTAAGTCGTAAAGCCTGCTCGCTTATAGAAAAGTACAATTAGCACACTTCCCGATAATATCGCTTGAGTATGCGCGATAATAATATTGTCGTTCGCTTGCCTAAATAAAGATTCCTTTCGGAAACACTCACAAGAGGGTCTGAATGGATCTGTTGGCCTTCAGCGCATCTGCCAGATGCTTGGTCCGGCCGATGGTGGACACCACGCCGAGGTTCAGGTTGAGCTGAGCGAGGGAGTGTGACTCTGCGACGCCGCGACACACACGGCCGAAGTCTCGGTCCGACAGCTGACAGCCGCGCACGGACAGCAGACGCACGCTGTTCTCCTTCAGGCTGTCGCAGATGTCTTTCACCTCCGCACAGGACAGCGCCTCTCCGGTTATCTGGATAGAGCCCGGCAGCATCTCGGTGGTGTCAGGCTTGACTAACGCGCATTATGGATCCGCAATGTATCCAGCCGACGCCAGAGCACCAGCGACAGGCTCGGGATAACGCGGAAGGTGGTGGTGGTGCTGCTGTTTCAGCGTTTTGTGCTTCCCCTGTGTCTGCCTCCCGACATGATGCTTGGGGATCCTCAAGGCTTCGGTCTCTGCAGCATGAACGATGATGACGATGCTGGTGCTGTCGGTTACTGTGCATGCACTAAAGGGCGCTCGCATTAGATTGTTCCCATCTCACTAACACCACCATTCAGGCATTAGGCGACTTCAGGCTTGAGGTAATCCGCCTGACAGCTGATGATGGTGGGATTGGCCACAAGGAGAGAAGAACGTGCGTCTGTGTGGACGCGCGCGCGCGTGTGAACGGAAAATGGTGCGCGAGCTCTTGAGGTGACGAGTGTTGCCTACATCTATTCCACTGTACCGATTATAACTTGGGTCGTGGAAGTAGGTTGCATATACTGCATTAGAAAATAGATCACTGGGACAAGTTGTCACACATTTTACCCCAGTGAATAATTGTCCGTATAGGTTTTTTATTTTTGGTGAAAGTGAATTTCTGTATAGACACATACTGACAAATAAATATTTAAAATTAAATACATAAATTGCAATATCAAATTGATTAATCACATCTAACATAATATAGCTATATATGTGTACACACACACACACATATAGTTTAGCCTATATAGCCTACTTTATATGCACGGAAATATTATATAAAGACCAACTTTTATGTTATATGCGATTAATCGATTTGACAGCAATAATAAATAGATTAAAATATATATATCTATTCACTTTTATTACCTGTGAAAAGAGATGATACAGAATAGGCTACAGTTCCACCACTACCTTCATTGTCTGTTTCAGACTGTTCTCTGAATGTGTCAGTGTAGTTTTATTGTGTCCACTTGTTGCAACTGCTTATTAGAAGGTGCATTTAATTGTTCATGCGTATGCACAAATAAGCTTCATCCAACTGCAGCTCTGTGGCACACATGAGGCTTTTGAATAATATATTGAATGGATCCACATGAATGTCACTTGTCTTTCCCTCAGCAACAGTCTGAGGATGTGAAGGTGGATAGTATAACCAATTGTACCCACAGCGTTTCTGGTTGCATGACCCTATCTCTGTGACAGTCTCAGTGAGAGCAGGGAAACGTGAGCCCTGAATTAAACAAACACAATTAATTCCTAATGCAGCCCAGTGTATGGACTCACCTCAGCTTACCCTGATCATCGCAATCACAATGAAACCGCAACCAGGCACAGAAAGAGTGTACATTTAAAAATTAAAATGATTTTTGTGTGTGTGTGTGTGTGTGTGTGTGTGTGTGTGTGTGTGTGTGTGTGTGTGGAAGATTTAAGTTCTGAGTGACAGTGGTTTGTGTTGTTCCCCTCTGCTACTGACCTTAAAAACATTTTCCATCCTGCACACCAATGGCATTGTAGTGTCAACAACATTTTGCTGCAGCATTTTCAGACATTTCATAACTTCAGTCTATGGAAATGGTATCAGTGAGTAAAAACAAGTGTTTAACATCCAAAGCTACTCCAGAAGTCTTGAATATATCGCACATATGGCCATATGGACTACATATGTTACTGTTATGCCATTTTTGGCCTTTTTGGAGCTTTCATGATGACTATGAAAAGACATTGTATGGAAAACAGCTGCATAAAGATTCTTCAAAATTGTCCTTTTGTGTTCCACTGTAAAAATAGCAGTTTATATGACTTTGTTTGGACCGACATGAGGGTGAGTAATAGAATCTGTTTTAGTTAACTATTTCTAAGTATCTATCAGTTCTCTGGCCAATGAACGAACAGTGTATGATTATGATTCAGGCAGCATTACTGGTCAGAAGTCAGATTGGATCAGAACACTGAGAATATTTATCCAGTTCCATCTGGTTGAAGATCGGAGTCACGCCAATATGGAGACGAGTTTGTTGAGGATCGGTGCCGATGGCTGTCGTGTCGATGAGGCCTTCACAGGGCTGATGAGGCTGACCCTTGAGGAAGGCGTTGTGGTCGTGTCTAGGCGCAGGTCCACCATCTGATCTGGATACGGCCCGGATCTGGCTGACTGCAGTAAACCTCGGAATAAACAGAAAGACTAACATTAGCGTAGATGCCATTCTTCTCATGATGTTACGAGTACATCAGGTCAGGTCATCATAGTCAGTTAAACAGCTGAGAAAGAAAACACACATGTACAGTATAAGTAGGCTATATTGGATCAGTGCATTAGGTCTTAAAGTGACAGCAGCCTAATAATCCTCAAACAACAAAGGACAAAGGAAAAAAAAGAAAAAAAATCACTCACTGCTCTTGACTAAACAACTTTTGTAACTTTAATGAAGATTAATCTGTTTAATTTAGTAATTAATGCAGTGTTATTATACATTTGAATAATTTATTAAATTGAAAATTGTGAATTTTCACAAGTATCTAAATTTTGGTGTCATACCTGTCAAACTGTCTGTTTTTGCAAAAAAGTTTCATGGCCGGTAAAAAATTGGCAGGTCATTTCCAGAGCCGGACAGTAACGGAGTACATTTACTTGAGTACAGTACTTAAGTACAATTTTGAGGGATCTGAACTTTACTCGAGTATCATTTTTGGGGAGTACTCATGACTTTACTCAAGTACATTTGAGAGGCAAATATTGTACTCTTTACTCCACTACATTTCTATCCATAACTGTGAGTACCCGTTACTTCTAAAAAAAAGGAAAAAAAGAAACAACTCGGAAACCCTCAATTTGTTGTTTCCCTCTCAAATGTGATTGGATTGTGCAGGCGCCACTGATTGGGACAGCCTATCAGCAATTACCTTCAGCTTTCCGCCAAAGTCAACTCCATGGTCAGATTTAGATAAGAGACGAAACCATGGACGAAACAATGGATGAAGGTCCATCCCGGGAGCGATATTTTTTTTCCCAGGATGGTAGGGGAAGACTCATGAATATTCATTAGGGAAGTCATCCCTGATTGGTCTTAATCCCAGTGACGGGTAGGTTTAGGGGCGGGGTTAGGGAGGTCATAAGACCCCCAGTGACGGGTAGGTTTAGGGGCGGGGTTAGGGAGGTCATAAGACCCCCAGTGACGGGTAGGTTTAGGGGTGGGGTTAGGAGTAGGTAATCAGACCAATCAGGGATGACTTCCCTAATGAATATTCATGAGTCTTCTCCTACCATCCTGGGAAAAAAAATATTGCATCCCGGGAATGTGCCAAGCCGTGGCCCCACCTCGCCAGACTATTTCAATTTTCTGAACAAGTTAATGATAGTTTTCGCTTCAAATGTTTGCTGTGTTTACCAATGTAAGCACTGTGGCAGTAGTAATGCAATATTTAGAAAATGTACTCCTGTACTCTTGATACTCAAGTACTTTTAAAAACAAGTACTTTAGTACTTTTACTTAAGTAGACATCTGACTGTAGTACTTTTACTTGTACTTGAGTAAAATTTAGCAAGGGGTATCTGTACTTTTACTCAAGTAGCTGTGTACTCTGTCCGCCTCAGGTCATTTCATAATCATATGATGAACTTTACACAGTTTTTGAACTGGACTGAATCGACATTAAACTGTCTTCAGCTGAATAATGGCACTACTGTCTTAGAGCTGCTTTACAGCACGACTGAATTCTGTTTGAGTCATTGATAATTGTCCTCCTGTTTATCACTGTAAAGCTGTTTTGAACATTCTGAATTGTATGAAGCGCTATAGAAATAACTTGACATGACTTTGAAAACAAAACAAATGTGTCTGTGATGACTTGAGGACTTCTTTCCAGTTTTCAGTCTCTCATGTTCTTGCTCAGACGTGGACAGGTTTGAGTTTCCCGTCAGGATATCCATCCAATCCTGTGTTTAATCCAGTGTGGTTTTTGTAGTCTGGATGGTGTGTGTCCAACCCTGGAGAAGAAAAGCAAAATAATTCTTAACTCTGACAGTCTTACATCCCAGGCTTTGGGCTGGACTCCAGCAAGCCAAATCTGTGATTTCATATCCAATACAAAGATTTTATGAACATGTGAACTCATGATTGTCTCTTTTAGAGCTTCTTTAGCCGAACTGAATTCTGTTTTACTAAATGATTCTTTTATTTTCCTGTTTATTACCGTGAAGCTGCTTTGAAAAAATAAGTATTGTATAAAGCGCTACATAAATATGAAGGTGACTCGACTACAACAAGAACATTAAAATGAACTCTGGCCACAACAGCCATTTTGACATAATTTTGTGTGTATATGACTATTCAAGCAATAAGTCTTGAAATTGAACTCTATTCAGGATCGTATACAGTCTGAGCTTTCTGTGCGCGTGTGTTTCAGGTGTGTGTCAGACAGTGCGAGTGAGTTCATGGCTTATTGCACTTCCTTGCTAACAAAAATATAATGGTAGCGGAGTGTAAAATGTTAAATTACTGCATAAATGGGGACAGCGCCATCTGTCTAATGCGTGATGGCATTTAGTGTCTGGAATAGGCCCCGCCCACAGCAGAGATAACGAGACATGTTTTGAGCAGTTGGAGTATTATCAGTTAAAACAAGTGTCTAAAACACATAAATAACTGCTCTATTGTGGATTTATCCTGCAATGAACTTGTTAGGCAACTTTTGACATGTGTTTGGCGTCGAGTGTGTTATTTTATATCGAGTTATTTTGACTTTGTATTACTAGGCACAACCGTGATTAATTTGTGCATTGTCTTGTGTTTTATGTAGATCTGATTCATTCTCTATGAAGTGAAACCCCTATTTCCACTTTTTATATCTCCATTGTGCATGTAATATGTATAAAATATGTTGTTATTTAATGTGTTTAATGGATTAATTGTTTTATTCATGTAGTATTGTGCATATTCACCACTAGGTGGGGATGTTTCCATTCACATTTAGTTTAATTGAGTTGTTCAGCATTTCATTGAGTTGATTTGTGATTTAATTCACTGAAAATGAATTATAATTGTCAATCTGCAAAATTGTACTCACTATATGATCACAACGACAAAAAGATTACATTGAATAAAAATATTAAAAAGAAGAGTAGTACTGTTTTAAATAAACATTTCTAATAAATTTATATTTTTGAACTTAAATATGCAAGCTTGATAAAAATGATCATTCTAGAAGAAAATTTCAGATGGCACTTAGAGGCTTTTGCATCTGAACTCTTCATACATATACATATACACCTGTGCTCCACTTTTAAGTTTAGTTTGATAAACAGTGAACTGTGTTTCTTTCCATTTGTATTAGGATGCAATAAAACAGTCAGCTGTGTTTAGAAATAGGCCAAATGTTTTGCATGGTAGCTCATTTATAAAACAATAAGCTGGTCTGTCACAGGTTGAGGGACATTGCGATTTAAGAGACAGATTTTGAGATTGTCTGATTTGAATGTTTTTTTTACCACTAATTGATTTTTAAGAAAGCCTCATGTGAGCAAGACTCTGAGATTGTAGCTGGTTTTCTACTCTCAGAATATGATGTTGATGATGATATTATAATAAAGCTAATAAAAGATTTTACAGGATCCACCTCTTAGTTTCTTCAGCTGTTTTAATTCAGTGATGTATAGAAGCTTGTTTCCGCCACAGAATAAAAGGTAATTGCGCCTTTTTATCTCACAATTCACATTTCCAGCCTTGATTAATTTGGACAAAAATCATCCCTGCACAATGTCCATTGCATTGTGATGGTGGGAGTGGTCCTATGTGTGTATATACAATGCAGTTTTCTCTGTATATGTATATATATATATGATGTGCATGGATAAATCATTTCTAATAAATTATTTCTTTATTGCAATATTCAATAAAAACAAGAATTGTCCATTTCATGGTGACTTTAATATGTTGTTCAGGCAACATGTGCATACTATGATTATCTTCACTTTATGCATATTTATAATTAAACAAAATATGATATAAATCAAACCAAATCAGGAAATACATGCATACTCTGTTTATCTTTAATGTATATTTATAATACAGAGAATATAGTATATTTATACATGAAAATGAGCTATTTTGGCTTTAAATGTAAACACCATTGTTAATTCATGTGTATCGTCCTAATAAATAAAGTTTCATTTTTTTATTCAGTTCATTTTACAAAGTACAGATGTTGGTGATGCTTCGTTCCCTTGTTCATTCGCTGGTATCCTTAGGCACGCTCCGCTTTTTACATGGACTTCGCTTCGCTTTGAGGAAATGTAATGATAAGTAAGACGGAAGCAATAGCAAGTAAAATGATGATTTATTGAACAGATGTTCACACAGGAAAACTCAGAACAGGCAGATGATCGCTTGATGCCGAAAGTCAGACCAGGAACACAGACTGCAGGAGAGCGGTGACGCAGGGACTGAGATGGGCGATCCAGGGGTGAGTGAAGCAGAGAAGATAATCCAGAGGTGAGAACGGGAGTGAAGCAATCCGGTATCCAGTGAGACGGGAAACACGAGGAATACAGGAAACAGGCACGAACACGGGAAGCTTCAACAACGATCTGACAAACACAAGACGAAAGACAGGGCATTAAGTATTAAGTATTGTTATTAAGTAAGCTGGCTAGATAGTCTGCAGCTGCCGCTGATGATGATCACAAGAAACAATCAGCGCAAAGGAGACCCACACACACACACCCACACACACACACAAGACCAGAATGAGACAGCGGATCTACCAACCGTGACAGGAAATAGACATAATCAGGTTTAATAAGCTGGAAGGAGGTAAAAAATACATATCACTTAACTTGTTTTACCATGAGGGGTCTATGAATTTTACTGAAATATACAAAGTATTCTAAATTGAGGATAACAAACAAAGTAGCTTAGTTGAAGACCGTGCTTGTTTGTTTTTAATAAATCTGAAAATAATTTATCATAATAAGAGATGATTTTCGACAATTACCCTGAATATCTGGGGGAAATGTGGGTCCCTCTCAATGTCTATGGTGGTTGCAGCCTTAGCTGAAGTTTTCACCTTGGAGGTCAGGAAACCAAGTCTTGTGTTTTCTCTTCAATTCAGCTTTCTCTTCTTCACTTGGTTTAGAGTCAGATACTGGAGGAATAAAAAATCATTAAGACACAATTGATGGAAATAATCAATATTAGAGAACAAATTTTTATGTTCAAGAATTTATTTCTGGGGGAAAAAAACAAATTAACGAGTATCCTAAATGTTCAAGAGAAATCGTCTGGGTTATGTATGTAACCCTCGTTCCCTGAGTAGGAGACGTTACGCTGTGACGACGAATGGGGTTTCGCTCAGAAAGCCTCTCGCCTTCGAGTATTATAAAACGGCAGCCTTCTCTTCTCCACTTGGTTTAGATTCAGATACTGGTGAAATGAAAAATAATAATTAAGATACAATTGGTGGAAATAATATATTAATAATCTAAAAGAAACCAGTATCTTTTGTTGTTGTGGCGCTGGCTGAATTTCTTACCTTCAATGCCAGGAAACCAGGTCTGGAGCTTCCTTCTGAACTCAGCCTTCTCTTCTTCAGCGTGTTTAGAGTCAGAAACTACTGAATAGAAAATAAAAAAATTCATTAAGTGACACAATTGGTGAAAATAATATACTAATATATATATAAACTTGACTTGACTATAAAAAGAACATTACAAAAATTTGAAAACCTCACTACAAATAATCCAGAATTGAAGACAAATGCTAATAATCTACTCTGTCTGTTCCTCTTCCTCACACCTGAAATCTCTGATCGAGTGAATCTCCTGAAGTTCTCCATCCTACAGTAGATCATTTCTAATCCACTTATGTTGTAAGATCTGCTCTAACGTCGGGCGTTTAGTTGGATCCAGGGTTAGGCACTGGCTAATCAGATCACTGCATTCTGTACACATTTTATCACGGAGAGAGCTGGTTAGTCATGACCATGTGACACTAATGTTGGCATCTATGAAAACAGCATCTGAAACATGATTAATATAAGGTAAAGTGTTCTTTATCTTTACTTTAAAGGTGAAGTATGTATTGTCTTCTGCACTAGTGGCACGTTGCGAAATGACAAAATAAAGCATATTTTAAAAAACCTACGTCATCACGTCATCCCCAACTCAAACATCACAAACGCAGCTCTTACTGGTACTTGTGAAGGCATGTTTCAGGTCCAACATATTAGGAATACTTTTAGCTGTGTTGCATTTGTCTTTATTAACATGTGTAAATTTTACACACTTCAACTTTAACTGTGTCTGTACTGAGCCTTTTGCTTTATGTGTGTGTTCATCAATGTTATTAATATCATTCCCTCACCGTTGGATAAGCTGGTGTTCTGAAATGGCTTCTTTGGTTTCCGTTGGATTGTGAAAAGGAGGACATGCGTTCACCATCTCGTACAGCAACACTCCAAGAGCCCAGACATTTGCTGGGACGGCGTGAAATCGAGGTCCTGTGAAGACTTCAGGTGGGCAGTAATCCAGTACTCCTGTAAGCAAGACATTTGTGCATTGTTGAGCAATTTTTTCAAAGTGTCAAATAATCAGCAAGTCATTACATCCAGGTTTCCACACACTCCCAAAATGCTCACCAATGTAAATGTGGCTGTCGTAGCCATCACTACTAAGCAGCTGACCACAGCCAAAGTCTATCAGCTTGAGCTCTAACGTGTCTTTCTTCAACAGGAAATTGTGTGCATGAACATCATTGTGAAAAACGTCATGATCAATGCAGTGTTGCACTGCCAGCACAGCCTGTCGCATGATGACCCGTGCGGTCGTTTCGTCCAGTTGAGGATTACGAATGATAAAGTCCAGCACGCTCTCGCAGGGTTCGGGATACTCCATCACCAGGGTGAATTTTCGAGGGTGCTCAAACCAATCGTGTAGTTCTATGACGTAGGGGCTTATGGGTTCTTGCCTCATCATTAGCAGCAGAGCCACTTCTGTAATGAGAGGTTCGGGACGCCCAGGCTAGAGAAAAGAAAAGAAGGTATTTTTAAAGGTACTTTTCTTTGATCTTTGTAGATCCGATCAACAGAGCCTTTCCAGGCTTATTTGTCCATTACATTTACACCTAATGCTTCCTACAGGTGTATTGACTACAGTAATCAGCACTTAAACAACTAAATACACATTCAGCTTTTGGCCAACTTACAATAGCAAGATAAACATCGATGCAAGTCTTCCGCATCCGCTTGATGGCAACCTGCAAAAATGAAAAAAGAAACACACTATTCAATAACAGTAACAGCATTCAAGCGCCTGACCTTACACATAACATTTACGATTTGAGCATCTAAGTATTAAATCATCTGTATTAAATATGTTTTGATGCGTGCAAGAGCAAAATGTTTATACAATTCAACAAGACTGCTTTACCTTTTTGCCATCAAATTTGCGTGTTCCCTCGAACACTCTTCCGAATCCTCCAGATCCAATCATCTCTCCCGCGTTATAGAGACTCAAAGGAGTCTGAAAAACAAACAGGAAAATATGAGAAATATATGAGCTTGCTAGATCCTTTGTTTTATAGTAAAAATATCAGTGCAGGTCGAAAAAATAATATGAATATTCTCTGAAAACAAGCCTCAAGATATCTTTAGTGGGAAACAAGACGATAATACTGTTTAAAACAATAATGACTGCAGATTTACCATGATCTGGCTCGACGCCGGAGTGATCTGGATCAGAATCTGGCTCTCAGTCCAGATCTAGTGGAGGAACGAAAGGCTCCACAACATCCACAGCTTTACTGCCAGAACAGCAGCGGGACAGACTCGTCCACAAGTTCCTGATGAACCGACACATTCTTTCCATCTTCTTATGTTTTGTAGGTTTTTCTGAAAAAATTTAAATAAAATAATTAGAAACATCTCTGACCTCACATTTAACAATGATATAACTTCCATTTTACTGTTAAATTCTTATCTTTAATGTCACAAATCCAAAGTAATGCAAATATTTCCAAGCTATCCGCCTGACGACGCCCTGTTTCTGCTTAATGCCTGCATAAATGTCCCTTAACAATTTTTTCACAATATTAAGTAATAATCATTTTATTTCAAGATAATGATAGTTATTTTTTTGTTATTTTATTTGATCTTTTATTACAAAGAGAGCATACATTTCCAGGCCTCATTTGGCACAGGTCTGGCAATGGTAAAGGTCATATGAGCCATCATGTCTTAAAATATATTTCACATTTATTTCTTATGAAATATAGCCTAATATTTTTAAATAAACATTGATTTTATTAAATACAGCAATGTCTTATTAAAGACATAACTTAACCGACTCTGTTTACATGAATACTGGTCACAACAGCCATTTTGACACAATTTTGTCAGTATTTGACCATACAAACGCAATACAGAACTCTATTCAGGATCGTGCGTGTGTTTTCGGGTGTGTGTCAGACAGCGCAAGTGATTTCATGGCTAATTGGCTTAACAAAAATATATTCTAAGAACGTTTTGTCCAACTAAAATATTTCAGAAAAATTTCGCTAAGAAACAGTAAATGTGACCAGACCTTAACTTGTCAAACATTTTAAGAAGTCACCATTCTGCCTTATTTCAGTCTCACCTGTGGAGCTCTTGTTCACATCCTCCATGGCACCCGGAGCAGTCGGGACATCTGAAGTCTCGACGGGAACTTGGCCAGGCAGTGGAGGACACGTCCTCTCTTGGAAGCTGTCGGATCTGGACAAACTTCTGTTTCCGCCACTGCCCTGTTCATGTTGGCTCTCAGATCTGTTGTTACTGCTCCTCTTCTCGACGATGTACGAGCCTGTGCTGCTCAAGCTCGACGACGACCCACAAAACCGCCGCACCACATCCCTCACACAGTGGGACAAAGATGGTGTGGACATGATGCCCAGTGGAGAATCTGTGGAAGCAGCTCCACTGGATCTGCCTGAGGCTGGAATATTCCAGACATTTTTAATAATATTAATAATCAAAAAATGCAACTTTCTATTTTTAGCAGTCATCATTCTGCCTTATTTCAGTCTCACCTGTGGAGCTCTTGTTCACATCCTCCATGGCACCTGGCGCAGTCGGGACGTTTGAAGTCTTCATTGGCTCGACGGGAACTTGACCTGGCAGTGGAGGACACGTCCAGTCTTGGAACATTTCTAATAATATTAATAATCAATGTCAGTGGCCACACCCCCCAAAAAATGCAACTTTCTATATTCAATGACAAATAATTTATGAACTTCAATAAAAGCCTATTCTGACCTCTGCGAGAGCGTTTGGATGAAGTGGACGGACGTCCATCATCTGGCCTCTGCAACTCTCTCTTCCTCTGAGCCGGACCTGTGGACACAGAAACAAACTCACAAGACAGAGGTGTTAAATATCCAGGAATAAGCTCCTGGTTCTGTGCCTGGCTCGGGCCTGGCATCCTCCTTCAAACTGTAATAAAAACAATAAAATACAATAAAATACAATAAAATTCTCCTCAGAAAACCCCCTCCCAATAAAATAAAACAAATAATTAAATAAAACTCCCTCTAAAATTAGAAAAGAACAATCGAGTAGAAGTGTCCACAGAAATAATATGATAAAACTATAAATAAAACTATGTAAATGATTAACGTTATATCCTCCGATCTCCTCCTAGAATAAAAGTCTCTCTGAAATCCTCCAAACAGCTTCAAAATCGCAAGATCAGCACAGAAAATATTCAGCAAGTCTCTGAATCGCCTCGTCTCAACAAGCAGAAAGCGATTTAGCCTGTTGATATTTGCAGACAGAATTCATAACACGAATTCATAACACGCGTCGCTATAACGAATTCATAAGATAACAATAATGTGCTTTAGCAACAAAAATTCGAAGCATTACAGTTACAGCATTATTCGAAATGCCTGAAGTCTCGCGTGAGCAGAGCGCGTGAGCGCACATCGCATCTGGAAATAAACTGAATCAGGACTGAATGTTATTGTTAAATAACCATTTAACAAGTGATATAATAATGTATCATAACTGCTTAGCTAAAAATGTAATATGTTAACTTAAAGCATGAAATAAGGTACCACGAATCAGAGAATTTGAGTCTTGATTAGTGTATATTATCAGTAATAAATATATATAGTAGTAATATATAATATTTCAGTAATATAAAGTAATATATATCAGTAATATATATATATATAAAATTTGTAATCGTTCAAAAAAGTATTATGACATTTATGTCAATGCAAATTCAGAGACGAATACTAATGTTGTCCACCAGAGGGAGCCACAGAATAGAAAGTTTAAAAACTATGAAAATTGTTCATTATCTTGTAGTCAAAATAGCATATAAATTCATTATAGTTTCATAAAGTTGAATAAAGCCCAATAATAAGTTTGCAAAAACTTACAGACCATGATTTTTTTATATATATTTTTTTATGATATTGACAACATATTTGTAAAGTTGCAGACATGACAGAATTGATGTCCAATTGAAGAAGAGGCACTATATTAACTGTCTACTTTTATATAGTACTACATATATTAATACTTCCATAAAGAGACACTTAAAAACTCATATTTTATTTGAAAAGAGACATGTCCATTGTATAACTAAATATCATCAACACAAGCCATTGTGCTTGAACACCGACGATCGCCTCAAGTTAAACTGCATTGTTTCATTTACCTTCTGTGTCATTGCCCACAACGCTTACGTGACAGGACTTGAAACAGCTAAAACAATAAAAGACATGATGACTTACATCGCATTCAGCTAGCCAGCTCCGTCCAAGCTCCATCATCCTTATTTTTTCTTCGTTTGAACGCCATGAGAAAGAATTTTGTAAAGATAAAACCGATTTTAAATTCATGTTGAAAGAGATATTGCGGCTTTATCTTGAAAGTCGAGAACGGTCCAATCACACAAGGCAAAAATATTAAAAAACAACTTTGATTCGCTGAAATCAAAAGTGGGAGGGTCTGGTACAAGGCCAATCTGAAACAAACCAATTAGAGTTTAAGAATAATTAGGCACGTTGATTTTCTGATCATATTTTTTTTTTCTCCAGGCACATTTGACCAGTTCCAAACCACATTAATCTCAATAACTACTATTCATTTTGTGTTGAATCATTTCTAAGTGATATATAATTGTTCATGAAAGCTGGAAATAAAAAACGCCTTGTATTCAGGTATGCATAATTATTAGGCAAGTTTTCTTTTACAGATAAAATAAGCCACAAAAATAAGAGAGAGGTAAAGATTTGAACTAAGATTACAATTTTAACACATAATGAAAATGTGCATGAGTTTCAGATGAATTTACAGGTTTCAATATTCATACTATGTTTACATATGACTCAGTAAAGCCCTGCCATTCAGTTCTGTTTATTTAATGAATCATAATGCGATCGTATTATTCAACGCACTATTATTATGTTTGAGACATCAACCACTGGTCGATGACCATAATGTTTGTATAAACTGTAGGTAACAACTGGTAAAATGTTCATCTAGGTCATAAAAAACATAATATTTTCTTCTCAGCCATGTCAACAATTGTCCGTGAGTGAAATCTCCTCCCATCCGTTGTCTGATTGGCCTTTCGCAAGGATTCCTGGGTAGTTAAAGTGTGCGGAGCCTGCATCTATGCGGGCTTCGCGGAAGACCGCTTCAAGGGTACAAAAGGGGCGCTGCTGAGCACACTTCAGAGCGTTAAAATGCTGAATGGGACGGCCTATGGACTCGTAGCCTCAGCGAGCACACGCAATTTAAGTCCACGAGACCGAAAGTCCACATGAAGTGCGCCATTTGGGACAGGGTCAAACTGTCGATCAAAGCTCATAACGGAGGATATCGGACAGCCGTTGAACGTACATCGGTTTTACACTCGTTGTTGCAGTGCAGTGTGGGATTGAATAAGTGCACTCAATAATGTCCACTATGGTTTCGGACACTACAAATGTCTGTCCTCTCAAATAACGCCCTATTTGAGGGTATAGGGAGCGATTTCGGATTCAGCCAGGGACTACAGCGAGAGGTTTCAGGACATCTTTCAGGTCCGGGAGTCTCCTGCATATTGATAGAGGCTCTCTGACGGTCACAAATTATATGCATGTTTGTTATACATTATTGGAAAGCAGTGTCTCAGCGAGCCTCAACAGCCCCACCTTGTTACCGGAGATAGCCTACACGATCCATTATCAATCTTTGTTTACACTGAATGTAATAAAATCAGAATCATTCTCGCGTTTCGATGCCTCCCTAGTTATGTTTTGTCACTGAAGTTTTAATCAGGCTACTTATCCGGTCGGCCGAGTAAAATTCCACTTGTCCTAGACGAGCGTTAATGTTGAACCCTGTAGTTCCCTTTCAAAAGGGAACTCGCACTGTGTCGATGACGCTATGGGGAACACCCTCCTCCACGTGAACCGGTGTCTGAAAGCTTATCCAATCACGGCAATCGTTATTGACCGGCGACAGCCTATGACGTCACTACTAGTCCAACCCGGAAGTATAAAAGGGGCGCCTAGAGAACATGTGATCCTCTTTTCGCCTTCAGGGACTGTTTTGTTTGCTCGAGCAAACTACGCTTATGTTCAGGAGATGTGCGAACACGGGTATGTGTCGATGCCCCAATTGATGTGAGGTTCGCGAACTATCTCGCGGCGGGAGAGGCACCGACACTAAGTGCTCCGGCCCTGCCTTTTAAACAAACATCACGCTTTAATGGCAGGGCATACGCGATGGGTCTGGCTGGTGATGCCTTGCGCTCAATGGTTGTGTTGCAAGCATACCAGGCTGATCTGCTGAAAGATTTGGACCAAGGTCAGGGTCTTTATTCAAGAGTTTATAACGTTATGTAATATATCGCATTATAATTTGCAGTATATTCCCATATATTTTTGTTCCATAAGGGACTTGCAAAGAATCTCAGGGCAATGCACACAGTTTATGCTGTTGTTAAAGCCCGACTGCGACGAGTCGAACATTTAATGTGTGTTTCCAACAAATAAATGATGCAAATGATAGAACGATGAACAAATAACGATGATGGTGAGAGAACATTGTGCTTGATACATTTTTCATCTTCAAACCAAACTTGGGTCTTCAGCCGACAAAGTTTGAATCCCGTCTGGCTAGTGCGCTTCCCATAATGTTCACGCATTAGGTCAGTAGGCGCAGAGTAGACGGTCTTTTGTGGCTGTCTGAACACATTTGATCACATGAGCGTTTACACTACGAAAACAATCCGGTTGAATGTGTTTTCTTCCTCTGGAAGTGGTTAAAAGTGGACAAGCTCAAAAAGTTTTAGACCCAGTTTACACCTGTATTTAGTGTCGTCCACTTGTGATCCGATCGACCAAAACTCATCTTAACACCAGGTGTAAACAGGCCTCACATGTCATCTCTGCCTCTGATGCATCTCCCCCATTTCCTCGAAGCTGGAGCCCGAGGTGTCGTCCACATTCTCCATGTCCACCACTGCCGAGCCGCTGCCCTGGGGTCGGTCACGAGAAAGAGAGAAAGTTCTGTCACAAAGTCTTCTGTAAAACACTTATAAAGCCAATTTTCACATTCCAGAATAAGTTAGAGAATGTGATGGAGCAGGACAGGTTTATTTTCCCTTTATTTCTGTATAATTTGCTAAACTTTTCTGAATACTGCAAATATATAGAAAGTATTAAAGGGTTAGTTCACCCAAAAATTATCCCATTATTTACCCAAATCCTGGCTCTTCCCAGCTTTATAACGGGAGTGAACGGTACCTGATATTTTGAAGCCTAAAAAAGCACATCCATCCATCATAAAAAGTAATTCATACGGCTCCGGGGGGTTAATATGATATAATAAATGAACTACCATTTAAAGGGGTAAACGGTTATGGGGTAAACATCACAACGGTGATGTCAGACTGAGCAAACGGCTTGTTCCACAGAAAAATCATGTGTTTTCATACGTTATGTGACTGTATAATGCTGAGTTGAGTTGAGGTAAATTACCTGGATAATGTTGTCATCAAAAATATCCCATGGTTCCATATTTGTGTTTTTGCTTCCTTGTGATGCCGACATTGTTTTGCACTATGAAGAATAAGCAAAAGCGTTAGCTGCTAGAATATTAAAACGCTACAATCTATAGTTTGATTCTGGTGCTCATTTTAGTTTGATATTAAAAATGGTGTATGTGAATTGGTTTGCCAGCTGTACAGCGCTTTTTTTCTTTATTTATTAACTGCTTGAAAAATGAAAGAACCCCCCCCCCCCCCCCCCCCACAAAACATTAACAACAATTATTGTCATTGTCATAACATAATACAACAATACTCCAGAGTCCTTCAGTCCATATTAAGTTCCTCCAGTCTTTCAAGACGTTAAACACAGCCACTGTTCTTATAGCTTTAAAGTTTTTAGAGAACTCAATAGATTCAAAATACATTTTTATTTCAAGTTTAAATATTAAAAAAAGATTACATTTAGAAAATTTACATTTGTGAATGTGAAATTTAGCTAACAGAAAAAGAAGGTTTATAAAATAAATATCACTTTTCTTTTCACATTCATGAAAACCAAAAATGACATTTCTATATGTAAATTCAAAGTTAGGATTCACATAACATTTGATAAAATCACACAAATGTCACTGGACTCACCTCAGCTTACCCTGATCATCGCAATCACAATGAAACCGCAACCAGGCACAGAAAGAGTGTACATTTAAAAATTAAAATGATTTTTGTGTGTGTGTGTGTGTGTGTGTGTGTGTGGAAGATTTAAGTTCTGAGTGACAGTGGTTTGTGTTGTTCCCCTCTGCTACTGACCTTAAAAACATTTTCCATCCTGCACACCAATGGCATTGTAGTGTCAACAACATTTTGCTGCTGCATTTTCAGACATTTCATAACTTCAGTCAATGGAAATGGTATCAGTGAGTAAAAACAAGTGTTTAACATCCAAAGCTACTCCAGAAGTCTTGAATTTATCGCACATATGGCCATATGGACTACTTATGTTACTGTTATGCCATTTTTGGCCTTTTTGGAGCTTTCATGATGACTATGAAAAGACATTGTATGGAAAACAGCTGCATAAAGATTCTTCAAAATTGTCCTTTTGTGTTCCACTGTAAAAATAGCAGTTTATATGACTTTGTTTGGACCGAAATGAGGGTGAGTAATAGAATCTGTTTTAGTTAACTATTTCTAAGTATCTATACGTTTTAAGATTGACCTAAATCTTTCTAATAATACAAGAATAGCTTCTTTCACCTAAATATCCATGAATAGGGGTGTCATGCACCTAATTTTATTATTATTATTATTATTATTGTCCATATGCTGGCTCTAGTCTAGTCAACCATGTAGATAGAGATTTTAAACAGTTTATTTCAGGAAGCACAATAGTAGTGTCACCGTCATGTTCAGTTTTGGTTTTCACTCGTCACATGTGTTCCTTAGTTCTCTTTTAGTTAATTATCTTTGTGTATTTAAGTTCGTGCTTGAGTTCAGTTCTTGCTCCTGTATTGTTATGTATGGCAAGTTGGCTATTATCCTTGAAATATTTATCTAATAAACCTTGTATACCTTCATCCTCGTCTTCCTTGAACTTTACAAGTAGGCCCTTGCATTTTCACTTCTAAGTTTTGTCATAGATCAGGAATGTTTAAAAGCATTTATTCATTTCTATTCTTTGAAAGCATTTATTTAAAGGGGTCACATCATATTTTTTTAAATACCCCAATAGCCAACATGAGGGTGAGTAAATGATGATAGAATTTTTTAGATTATTGAATTTGTTTTTGGGTATCTTTCCCCGCCATTGACTGGCTCTACCGTCTCTCATAGAAAGACATGATAGAAAATGTGTTCGTATTTGGTGTAGGAAGGAGCATGTCATTTAAAAAAACTGTTTAACAGACGAAAAGTGTTTCTGAATGACTAACGTTACTAAGGGCGGTCCTCTCTCTACGCTACTCTGACCTTTTCACGTTTGTTTTGTTTTAAAGGGATAGTTCACTTTAAAATGAAAATTCTGTCATCCTTTACTCACCCTCAAGTTGTTTCAAACCTGTATGAATTTCTTTCTACTGCTGAACACATAGGAAGATATTTTGAAGAATGTCAGTAACCAAACAGTTAACTGGAACCATTGACTTCCATAGTATTTTTTTTTCTACTATGGAAGCCAATGGTTCCAGTTAACTGTTTGGTTACTGACATTCTTCAAAATATCTTCCTTTGTGTTCAGCAGAAGAAAGAAATTCATACAGGTTTGAAACAACTTGAGGGTGAGTAAAGGATGACAGAATTTTCATTTTAAAGTGAACTATCCCTTTAAAAGAGCCTGAAGAAACAGCTGCGATCAGTGATATGTATTGTGAAATGATTAAGCGATATATTGTGGGAGTGGTAGAGACAGACAATAATGTAGTATTCCGAAAAACACATTAAAAAGTCAGTAATTTGGTAGTTCAAAAAATAAAGCGTCGTACAGCTATCAAAATTGCATGGCTTTTAAAAACTCAATAAAAACTAAGAATAAAGTAATCATTCATCGACTGCCAATAATATATCCATTAAAATCTACATAGAGAAGAAGCTAGTCTAAGTTTCTAGGAAACATCAAGCATGTCTACTGGCTATTTTAAAAGTCACATTTCTACATCACCAATAATGTAATAAACCGAACCTCCAGCTGTCGGAAAATAGATTTGGCCCTCTCATTTTCTTTGTAGAGGTTTGCCATGCAGCTGACCGTGGCGTCACGCTACTTTCAAAAGGGGATCTGCTCTATTTTGATCACTACTGTAGACTGAACTATAAACTTTTATCCCAGTACTTCTGTGATAATCTGAATGATTGTAAATCAGAAATAACGATACTATGTAGTTGAAAAGACTGTTTGTGAAGCTGTTTTATACCTATACATCACAATTTCTCTCTCTGGGTCAGTGGCAACGCAGATTTGAATGTTCAAGTACCGGTATGATTTAGTCAAAGGTTCAATAGACATAACCAAATGGTTGTCATTTAGGAATAAGATTGTGTGGGTGTTTGAATCGAGATCGCAATCTTTAAACGATTAATCGTGCAGCTCGTGTCCAAACTTTGAACCGGTAGTGTACACAGCATAAAGTCAAGCTCAAAATTAGAGCACACACCTCTCTATGCACATGAGTAATGGCAGTGGCAAGCTCAAGTCCATCCAGCAGATTGTTGCCATCATAGTCGTGCATCTTGAAATAGTGAAGCTGCAGCTCTTGAGGTGTCATGTCCGACTCCGGCTTTTCAATCACCCCTTCTAAATGCTCCATGATGTGGCTACAACAGAACAGAAGAAAGGTTAGATTACAGACGGAATAATATTAGCCAGAGGTGGATTGGTATTTGGCCAATTTAAGATGATCAGAATCAGTCGATAACTGTCTGCAAACTTTGGTTGATCAAAGTCACGATAAAACTAAAGTTGCAACACATATTTTCTTTCGTATTGTGTTGTATATCCAAGTGAAATTGATTATCAAAAAAAAAACAAAAAAAAAAACCTTGGTTCTGTGCATTAGTTGTTGATTGGATTTTGAGATGTGGCTGTTACACTCAAAAGTGGAGGTTTGCAGGGCGGGTTTGATTTGACTAAATTATTGGAGAAGTTCTGCTGTCACTAGAGAAAAGTCTGTCATTTAATGAATGGTCCAGCTATGACAAGGTCAAAATCTTTTTTAAGAATATAACATAAGCGCGGATGAATTATTCACAATACGATCTATATGATGCATTAAGAAAAGTAGATAGGGTAAACTTTCATTCTATTGATACTGACATCCTTTATATACTGTTATATACCCAAGTAGGGCCAAAAAGTCTAATGGCCTATTTCTATTTTACCATAATATTTCTTTATTTCTAATGCTCACCAAGGCTGCATTTATTTGCATTTATAAAAAAAAATAATAATAAAAAAAAAGTTATATTGTGCAATATTATTACAATTTAAAATAATTTAAATTGTTTTCAGTTTTTATTTTTATTTTAAAGGGGTCATGAAGTGCAATTTCGTAAAATTTTATAATCTTCTTTGAGGTCCACTTACAATGTCAGCAATATTTTTACATTAAAAAAATGATAAAAAAAACAACATCTTAATTTAAAAGTAATAAGCCATTTTCTATCCTGTTTTTGACCCTCTTTCCAACACTTCATTTTGATCGGCATGTCACATTCAACACTTGGAAGTAAACGGCCACTGCTATGAGTTTTGTATATTAAAACAATTTTCAACGTCCCACCATTACACGTGCGGAATTGTTTTGAAAACTTCCGATGTTGAAATGGCAACCGGTGAAATTCAACCATACGAAGTTTGAGAAGTTTGTTGTTTCAATGAGAAGTTTCCAGGAGGGAGATGCAGTGATCACAAGGAATTTCAGTCATGGACCTAAGTGGATCCCTGGGTTCATTACCAAAATGACAGGTCCTGTCTCCTACAAGGTCATGCTAGGAGATGGCAACATTGTGCGCAGACACGTTGACCAGATTTTGGCAAGTTCGGAGGACAAGGACTTGGGGGAACCAAAGATCTTGGAATCCCTGGGGCTGTCGGAATCTCCAGCGGCAGTTTTTGCAGAGTCAGTGGGTTCAATTCCTGAGGAAAACTGCTGTGTTCCCGAAGCAGACACTCAGGGTGTGGCTAGGCCTGTTTCAGAAAAAGCCAAACCATCAGTGATAGACATTCAACCTCCAGGTACCCCAATGCAGTCACAATCTTTGACTGCCCCGGCACGGCACGTTGAGACCTGTGTCAAAGCCAAGTTATTTGAAGGACTATGAGTGTTAAAAAAAAAAAAAAAAGTTGTGGTTTTTTTTTTGTGATTGTTATACTGTGTCAGACGTAAATAGGAAGTACAGACACCTGGTTTTTTAATTTGGGTGCATGGAGATGTTTTTTATTTATTTTTATTTTTTCAAGCAGTGTATTTTGTGAGGCTAATATGTTTCAAGAAGAAAGCAATAGCTTTAGGGGGAGAGAATGTTGTATATGGGGAAAGTTATCTCTGTCATATTAGAATTGTTCCCTAGGTGGCAGTATTAGTTCACTTAAAACAGAATGTGGTAAATAGCAGAGCAAGAGTCTGAGCTAGCTGTGTCGAGTGACGGTCATGTTATGGATTGCATCCAAGTGTTCAGTAAAGCTTCAGATAAACCCCGCTGTGCGTGTCCTTCTTACTAGTATTTAGAATACTACAATTGTGATTGTCAAAACATTTGAGCAACTAAACTGAATTTTATTAGGTTTAACGTTAGTGACAACATGTTACAATGTTTACATGGTACAATTTTTGGTAAGCTACGCTTTTTTATTATTTCAATTCAATTATTGTGATTTGATTTAATATTGACTAAATAAATATTATGATCTAATATTAAATAATATTGATAAATATTAGGTCGGCTTCACAAGATAGGCATACATTTTTCTCAAGAAAAAAACAACTCACCTAATGCTGTAAACAGAGAGAGATATAATGCGTTTTTTTATTATAATAACTTTATTTAATGATATAAGTAAACATATAATAAATATATAATATAGTACACATATTTAGTAAAACAGTGTTCATTCGTGTTTATTTACTATTAGCTAGATGATCGGTTCACGTTCCGCTAGGGATCTGTCGCGTCACATTTACAACAAGCGCCAAAACGGTATTTATTGTTTGAATTTCGTAATAAAAGTGACAGAACCTGATAGCTGAGATTTTTTATATCATAAGTAACCTGCTCTGTAGTCTGTCTATCTCCGTGCCCTCTTTGCTTCGTGAGAAAATGAATGCGTGAGAGTTGGCAGCTCTGTAAAATTGTAATAAATATCCGGATAAGTTAGCTGGCAATAAGGACGAATCTTTACTTAAGGCTATTGGGTCTATTTGATATGGGTCTCCACACCAGTCAAGCTTATCTTCTCTTGATACAGACGAGATGAAGCCATTAAGCTACTGCTCCCCTCAACTCAAACCTGCGTGCGGCTAGGGGCAGGACAGATGTCATGTCAACAATATGGCCGCGGTTAGCTACTTCCGGTGTTTGCGAATAAGGCCTATATATTTACCGATATTTTTTGCATTTCTAATCCAAACAATGTCAAACTTGGCACTGCACTTACTCATGCCTGTAGCGAGACACCTGTCAAGTTTAAAATCCATAGGAATAATGGTTCTATTATATATAAAGGCCCAGGATGTGACTCAGGAGGGTTAAATACAACGAAGATGATCCGTAATGTTGTTTACTGCAACATCTGTTGTTTAGTACAAATGCACATATTGCCTGACCATATTAAAATGTTTAATATTTTTATATTACACTGTAAAAAAAAATTACATCCCCAAGTCAAGAATTTCTAGTGACTGGTCACATCTAAATTTTTCAATTAGTCTGACGTATTATTTATCATTGAGCCAATGTTAACAGACTATTGCAACAAGAATTGCACTTGGGCCAATTTAAAAATTTAGATGTGACCAGTCACTATACATTTTTGACTTGGAGAGGTTAGAATTTTTTTACACGAAAAGAGGCAGGTTTGTGTTTTATATTTCGTTTTGTTATTTGTTATATATACGTTTTATGCAGTGAATATAATCAATACGCGTTGCCTGAACCACATTTGTGTGGCTATAATGTTTCAAGATTTCTTTAAATGAAAACGAAAAGAGTTAGTGCATGGTGTTTTATAACATATTTATTTTTATTGTTGCCTAAATATTACAGAGATAACCGGAGTAGCAGAGCGAGCAGAGTGACGTGCGCTGTTCCATTTGCAGAATAACCGGACTCGTGTCCTTTACCCATATTTGGATTGGCCAGAACAGAAGGTGGGCGGGGTTAAGATTTCCCAAGAGGCTTGTTCGACTTCATGCAGCTCTGCGCAGACCGATCGGCGGCTGACTTGAAGCAGTGCATGCCGGTTAGAAATTTTGTCCGACTTGATCCAGCGCAGACGCCACGTGACTGTGACGTATGCCACCGAAGTACCGCGAAGGCGATTCGAGAGTAGCCGGAGAACTCAGCCAGCGCAGCCAGCTTCTCAAGAGCGGCTGCACAAGGGCTGATGACGACACAGCTGTTCTACGATTGGCCAGATCCATTGCATGACAATAGGCTTGTTTGAGATGCGCCAGAGAATGTCTAATATGGCGAGAAGTTTCACTCTCACTACACTTCCGGCTTCTGAACTGGTTGCAGTTCCACTCTGATTCCATATGAGGGCGCTCACAGGACGAGTGCAGAATGAATTGAGGTCAATGGCGGTATACCCCTCAAAATCCACTTTTCTCAGGATATAATTTTTTGTCTAGTAATTTGAATGTTGTATTCGAAAGGAGATGCAAAGAAATTACACATTGCTGGGTGTTAGATTTTTTAGAGTCACTTATTTGCTTTAAAAAAGTCTTTCAAAATGTCAATGACGTCAGAATGCTGACGTCATTAGCAGAATGCTAGCGTGTTATGGGCAACAACAACTCAACCTGTAAGAAATCAAAACGACATAAGTACTCGTTCATTCAACTTTCGACCTAAAACCCATGTTGAACTTGCAAAATCTACAATCACATCTGAGATTTCTCAACGGCAATCGGGTGAAAGAGACTAATTTAGCCGTCTAGCCCCATTGACTCCCATTCATTTTGCACTCATGGCGAGCGCCCCCAGTGGAACTCTGGTGGTACTACAACCAAAATTCGGTACAATAGGGCTTAATAGGGAGTGGACAGGCTCTCCGTAGACGGGCTCTGGATGCGCCTTGCCTCGCCTGAAATGTAGTCGAGAGTAGGCGGCTGCAGTGAGAGGAGGAGTGAAAAAAGCGCAGGCAAGCCGGACAGATCTCTCTTCTCGCAGTGGATCTGACACCTGCGAGATCAAAGATGGATATCGCGGGATTCACGGGATTCACGCTCGTGCACAGTGTTGCTAATAAACTGGATGTAATTCAAGTTCTGTTGCTTTTATATGAAAATAAATTAAATGAACAAGACACCCAAAGTAGCCTACTTGTTATTTAATTCCATTCCAAATACATGTTTATCAATATTTTTTTCTTTAATACAGATGTGTTTTTATTTATTTATTTATTTTTTTTATAAAAATTAAATTGCATAACCCAAAGAGATCGCACTGTCAGATAGTTTGGGAATATTCACACATAACATTTTACAAAACGTTACATAAAGTTTTACAATCAAACATTTTAAAAGAGAACAATACATCACGGTTGTTTAAACCAATGAGCATTAAGCTGTGTCGTCAGCAAGTCGTTTCCCATCATGCTTTTGATCAGCGCAGTCGGTGGAGAGCAACTGCTCTCGACTGCAGAATCCGACACGTGCGGCTTGCGCTCGCGAGAGATTTTTGACATACGTCAGCATGACCCCCACCTGCTGTTAGCATCCCATTGACTCCCATTCATTTTGGCGTCACTTTGACAGCGAATAATTTCACATCTGAGGCGTTTAAAGACTCCATTTGTCCATTATTTTTTTCTAAAGAAACACGAAAATGTATAAAAGGCTTCATTACCTTGTAGCTTCCGTTATGGCCCCGTAGAAGCAGTTTTTGTAAAAATAGGCTAAAGATTGCGTCATAACCACGCGATCTCTGTCGCACAGTAGGAAATTACCGTATGGACAGGAGGAGAAGCTCGCGGGCAATCAGGAGGACGTGGAGCCAAAATGACAAAGTAATTAATCAGAATACCTACTAAAAGTTACTCCTGCTCCTAGCTCATGGACAGCTCATACTCACACTCTCCGTCTCTGCAAGTTTCGGAAGGGAATGATTCAGATTTATCTTGGCACAGCTACTAAAAGACAGACGGTTTGCTCACGTCACATCTACGTCGTCAAGCTCAGTTTGAAGGCTTGTTCGACTTGAACCGGCGCTGCACAGACCGATCGGTTTATGACATCAAAGTACCGCGAGAGCAATTCAAAAGCATAAGGAGCCGTCAACTTTCTATTCGCTCTCGCGGTACTTTGATGTCATTCACCGATCGGTCTGTGCCGCGCCGGTTCAAGTCGAACAAGCCTTGAGTCTGCACAGTATGCTCAACCCCCAGGAAGTGAAAGCTTCTAATTGGCTTCACTTGTCTCCGTTGAATCCAGTGGGGTTGCTGTGTCCAGTTTATATACTGTCTATGCCATAAACGGCCTCAAAACCGTTCTTCAGAAAGTCTATGGGTGACGTCACAGACGCTTTGTCCATATTTTTTACAGTCTATGGTTACTACAAATGATGGCCGTGAATAAAATATAATATTCAGAAGTAAACAGTGTAGCTGACAGAGTGTTTATTTTTAAACCACAACCTTCTAAGTGCTTCTTTTACTGGTATTTTTAACGATATCTTTTGCATTTCTCATCCAAACAATGTCAAACTTGGCACTGCACTTACTCGTGCCCGTAGCAAGACACCTGTCGAGTTTGAAATCCATCGGACTAACAGTTCGAGAGATATGCGAATAACAGACACACACACAGACAGACAGATAGACGTTCCTGTAGTTTATAGATAGATATCACAAAGCATTTGTTCTATGGATGTATCAAGATAATAAGTATGTTATTACTGAATTGAATAATAATGAAGTAACTACAGTGAATAAGCGCCGCCGAGTGTTTCCATTATAATGAGTCTCTATCAGAATCTTCACTTCAGAAACACTGAACTCCTTCTCAACCTTCAACAAACACCTAATCCATCGTCTGAAACAAGGCACTTATTATAATAAGCATGATAAATGATAAATGTTAATCTATTCCAGGTTTATAAGCTGAAACTGTCAGATAATGTAAGTAAAGTTCATCTAAATGTCCTAAATTATATGTGCTTCCAGTAGGTTAATATTTCCATAACATGTAAATAGTGTTTTATGATGAATATGTAAAGTATTTCAGGTTAAAGGTTAACAGCTGAAGTGTGTTTTTGCTGATTCTCCTCAATGGGACTAATGTTGCAGATTCACAATGATCCTGTTGGGATTCTCTCGGATCACGTGATCTTTGTCCGTCTGGAAACAATAAATTGCAGGATATTAAAGAGAGAGAAATGAACAGCAGTAACTGTCAGAAACTCATGAAATCAACAAATCAGCCACCAATCAGTGAATAATATTCAGTCTGGAATGTTTATTTCCGGATCATTTTGATGGAAACGTCATTCATTCATGTGAAAGTTTACAGCAGAAGAGCAGAAATGCTTTTATACAGTATATTCAAATATTGAAGTATTTGAGAGCGCATGGAGATTCATGAAAGTGGGCGGAGCTAAAGAGATATTTTGGCACGTTTGGCTTGTTTCGACTCCCTGATTGGTGGAATATTTTCTGTACAGCATCATGGGTAATGTAGTTTTATCATAACAAATTCCGCTGTTAAACATGATTATTTTTGAAAATAAGTTGAAATAATGCAGAATGAAGGCTTCAACAAAAGCAAATATTAACGATTAATACCCATAGCTCACAGTAGGGCTGTATTTTAAAGGTTTATAAGTTATCATTAAAAATCAATTTCACAACAGATAAAATGAATGGAGTTTTGTTGCACTCTCCTGAGAATCCCATACGATTTCTATAAAGACATAGTGAAGTATTTTACCTCATCTGTGTTTTTCACCTGGTCTCCTATGAAATAATGAATTAATCTCTCTCTCTCTCACTCACACACACACACACACACACACACACACACACACACACACACACGTCTGGTTCGCTATCTTTTGTGGGTACTCTCCATAGACGTAATGATTTTTATACTGTCCAAACTGTATTCTCTCCCCTTACACTAACCCTATTCCTAAAACCACACACACACACACACACACACACACACACACACACACACACACACACACACACACACACACACACACACACACACACACACACACACACTTCTTCTCTTCAGTGATTCTGCATGTTAACAGGCTTGTTAATGCTGAGATAAATAATATAGAAAGATTTTGTGGCTCAGATAAGGTCCAGTAGTTTTATGTCTTTGCTCTTGGCTGACATGTGGCATTGCTATGGCCTACTTGTGGCCCAGATCTGGCAAACAGGAGGTCCACCCAAGTACCATCATTCCACTCAGATCTTCTTTCCACATGTGCCAGATCTGGGCCGGCACAAAGTTGCTATAATTCTAAAGAGCAGATGCTACTCACCGTGCAGTGACACAAAACACAGAAGCTCCTAATGATCCTGAATCCGCAGCTGCTCATCTGTAGTTTATAGAGTCCAGAGTCTGTGTTTCTGGTGTTTGTGATGGTCAGAGATCCAGTCTGATGATCCAGCTCCAGTCTGCCTCTGAATCTCTCTTTACACTGAACATCTGTACAGTTCTGACTCTGATCTCCAGTGATTTCAGCGATGGGAATGTCTTTAAAATACCATTTCATCAAATCATCAGGGTTTCTTACACCAGGATCTAAAGTGAAAGATTCTCCCGCTTTCACTGTCTTTCTCCTCATTTGATCTCGTTCAGCAGCAGAAACACCTGAAACACAAACCAACAGATGCTGGAGGATCTTTTGAGGAAAAAACTCCACAAGTGCGAAAATAGTTGTGCGTATTCAATTCCTGGATCTTGACAAATTCAGTAGAAACAAAATGAACTGCAAAATTGCTTAATATCAAGTTTGTTTTTATTCGTTTTTTTTTTATCAAGTTTGTTTTTAAGGATGTTTTTATTCGTATAGATTTACTGTTTATATGTCAACTCTGCTGGATTTTCTTTTTACAGACCCGCACATATATTACACACATACATGTTTATACAATTAATGCATTACTACATTAAAATATACATTTCTACATTATAATATTGCAAAATAAGCACATTATAAATCTAAAATATGTATAATGATTTGCAAACACTTCTGATCATTTTATGATTTTTACACATTTACAATTTCTTTGCACTTTATTGTGAACTAAAAACAAGTATGAAAACGAGTATGATATAATAAATGCATTTAAACAGATGGAAAGAACTGGAACGAAGAGAACAAAACAAACTGTTAAAAACTAATGGATCGTCAGTGGAAAAACTAAACAGTTGAAAGTGATTCAGTTCAGTTCAATGATGCAGATAAAGAGAAAAACCTCTGAATGTCACTGATATAATAAACATGATGATATGATTTAAACATAATGACTCACCATGAACAGTAACATTGAAGATCTTTTCACTGTCGCTGTCGCTGTCGCTGATGATCAGTAGTGTATATTCTTCAGAGTGTCTGTTTCTGATGTTCATGATGGTCAGAGATCCAGTCTGATGATCCAGCTTCAGTCTGCCTCTGAATCTCTCAGTAACTTTATTAACTTTACTATCTTCATTACACTGAACATCTGTACAGACAACACTGAGATTTCCAGTGATTCGAGCGATGCAAGTGTTATTAAAAAACCATCTAATCTTCTCTTGTTGGTTTGTTTTAATACCAGTGTTTATAGTGACTGAATCTCCCTCCATCACTGACACTCTGTCTGTATCAACACCACACACACCTGGAGAAAAAATGAACAGAAAATGATGTAATGTCTATGACAAACATCCAAAATAATAAAAGAGGAAGTGCTATAAAAATGTTTCTCTTCAGATCAAACAAGCAGCGTAAAAACACAAATAACACACACGCACAATGCCACCAAACCAGTAACTATATATACAGGATAAATAACTCATCAAACGTAAGCGGGATGAGTAAGCATTGTACATGCTACTTTTAGATAGATACTTGCAGCTTTTAAATATGTTTGCAAGCATCATCACACACAGTGAAATGGCCTTTGTCTGATACTTATTACAAGAAGCATTCTCTGCTCCTAAAAGTCCAATGCAAGACTGAGGCTCCAGATCAATAGAATGCGCTTCAGAAAGTGAAATATACATTACCAAAATTACTGAATTTTACTACATGACCATAAAGAATAAAACAAGGGGCCTTTTGACATTTTACAGATAAATCGTGGGATACATTTAATAAGGTTTTGACCTGAACTGAATTGTGTCTGGCCTTCACAATTTCTCAAGCACTCATCCCACATGTTTTTCATGAATATTAAAACCAATTTCCTCTTCTCAGTCATGTTTTATTTTCTCTGTTTTGTCCACCTTTTCTAGTGTTCAATTTTGACACACTACCACTCATGGGACATGAGCAATTCTCTCTGAGTTGGGATTCAAATTCAAAACGTCAAAGTCTGGAATGTGCTTTCTAACAAAGTCTCTAACTCACAAATAACGGAAAAAATGTGGAGAAACAAGAGCAGAGTTTTGTTTTAGCTGTTCAAAAGAGCTACATATATAAATATCCGGAACTGTTTCCATGTGTTTCCACTGACAAAAAAGCTTATGTAACCCTGGAGGAAAAGCATGATTACTACAAATTGGAGTATCCACAAATATGTCAGGAATTTTCAAATAAGCTATACCTTAATTTGTTTCCACACTTCAATTAAAGGTAGGAATTGTCTAAAAAACTTATTTTCCAAATTTGTTTAAACTTTATTTATATATCAATACATAATTAAAATGTAAGTACTCTGGGGGATCACGTGATGCTTGCAACTAGATAGACGCACTTTCTTCGCCTCCCCACTGGGTTGACGTAAAATAACTATTTGAAGAAACAATTTCGCCGTGTGATTCACCACAACAGCTCTAATAAGTGTCAAAATGTCCCTGGATAATTTTTTTGCACCGCCCGCATCGAGTAAGAAGAGAGACGGACGAAAGAAAACGGCTAACAAGGCTAATGCTAATAGCACTGCTAACGTGACATCTGTTGCTAGCCAAATTGACACTGAACACGAAGAGGATGCGCGTGATACGGAGCAGGCGGCTATAGAATGTGAAGCGGAGCCGGAGGACGTCAATCTCCAAAGAGATGATATATTAGTCGAGAGAGTGACCACCAACATCGCTGAGATGCTAGACACCAAACTTGCTGCTGTTGTTAAACCAGTTACGGAACTGTCTCAGAAGTTGGACGGCATTTTGGAAAGAGTGACGGCTGTAGAACAGCGCGTATCTGATCTTGAGGACGCGTCAACGGTTACTGAGCCGAGACTGGAATCTTTGGAAAATGCTCTCAAAAAAGCACTGGAACGCCTTGATAATTATGAGAATCAAAGTCGTCGCCAAAATATTAAGATCACAGGGCTTAAGGCTGGCTTTGAGGGTGAAGATCCAGTTACGCTTTTTGAGAAATGGATTCCTGAAGTTTTGGATATGCAGCAGGACAGGGTCAAGATTGAGAGAGCCCATCGCACGGGACCCGCGCTTGGAGGAGGAGAGAAAAGCGGCTCTCGAGCGGTCCTAGTGAGATTACACAATTATACCGATAAACAGAAGATCCTTAATGCAGCGAGGAACAAAGGCAGGCTGACAGTGGACGGTCAGGATGTGTCCTTCTACCAAGACTTTTCGGCTGAAGTGATCAAGAAGAGGCAAGAGTCGGCAAACGCTCGGCGGAGGTTACGGGAAGTGGGCATCAGATACGCTTTTGTGTACCCGGCCGTAATACGGATCTTTCAGCAGGATGGGACTACAAAAACACTTTCTAACATGAAAGACGTCAACAACTACATTAAAGGACTGACTGAGAGATAAGACACAGGTAAATAACTTTGCCTGTGTTCCGGTAAAGCAACGTCTGGCTATTAAGAAGCTCCGATGACAAATGACAGAACTTAAAAAGCGTTTAAACGAGTGCTTTGACAAATACTGGACCTCATTCTCTGTTATTTTATGTTGTGGGTTAAGACACTCAAACCATCGCTGTTTAAATGTACGTTTTAATTAGTGTTATCACATGGCTTGTTACATTGACCAACGACCCAGTTGGGAAGGTTTTTTGTTTTATTTTTTTTCTTTGCAATCCTTTTTCTGGCTCGCTAAGACCCCAGTTGGATACTCCTTAATAAGAGTATGACGAAGTTTGTTCTTGGTTTTTGTATCTTCTACCTTTTAGTAGGTTGGTGGACATTTAGGTTATTGTTCCTTACTCCAAGCTGTGTGTTTTGTTTTTGCTTGGGTTTTTTTTTTTTTTTTTTTTTTACGTTTTCTTTATCAGCACAGGCAGAGTTAAACGTTGGGATTGGACTAAACTTACTTATTTTTACCTTTCTGAATACAGCATTAAGTACATAAAGTATATTATATTTAGTAATGAGTATTAGAATTCGTACTTGGAATGTTAAGGGATCCAACAATCCAGTGAAAAGGAAAGCTATCCTAAACAGTCTAAAAAAGGACAAAATCCAAATAGCCTTTTTACAGGAAACACATCTCAGTGACAATGAACATAAGAAATATCTCCGGGAGTGGGTTGGTCAGGTTTATTTTTCATCTTACTCAACAAGTAAGAGGGGGGTAATAATATTGATACATAAAAACTTGCCGTTTGTTGTTATAGACACATATAAAGATACAGAGGGGAGAATCGTTTTAACCAAAGGAATGCTTTATGGTGAAATTATTTTGCTGGGTAGCATTTATAGTCCTAACGTAAATGATGATGTTTTTTCTGCCTTGCTTTTTGATCGGCTTGTTGAGATGGACTCATCAAACATTTTGATAGGAGGCGATTTTAATTGCTCTCTTTGTCCTTTTTTGGACAGGAGCCCAGCTCAGAACAGTCAGTCTAAAACAGCAAGGTCGCTTAAAAATGTATTAGAGGAAATCGGCCTGCTAGATATTTGGAGGCATTTAAACCCTTCAACACAAAGCTTTACCTTTCACTCCTTACCTCATTCATCAATGTCCCGCATTGACTATATATTCATCTCAAGGCATTTGGCCCATCTAGTGGAGAAGTCAGATATAGGAGTTATTGCCATTTCTGACCACGCTCCTGTTAGCTTAGAGATGCAACCGCCCAGACCACTAAAGCAAACTATTTATTGGAAGTTAAACAGGCTATTACTTTTTGATGACAATTTTATTAAACTTTTAGAAGAACAGACAGATTTGTATCTAAACTTCAATGACAAAGAGGACGCTGACCCTAGAATGGTATGGGATGCTTATAAAGCCTACATGAGAGGGGTTATAATCTCATACACAAGCTGTAAAAAGAAGGAACGAATAATATTACAAAATAACCTTGAAATAAAAATTAAAAAACTGGAAGAAGAATATTATGCATCAAAATCAGATGAAGTCCTTAAGGAATTAAAGACATCCAGGTATATGTTAAGTGACTTAGTGACAAGGAAAGCTGAGAAGGATATGTTATTTGCACAACAAAGACTATTCGAATTTGGCAATAAACCAAACAAATTCTTGGCGAGGTTGGCAAACAATGCTCCCCCTAAATTCTTTATCTCGGCAGTTAAGGATGAGAATGGTCAGCGCCATATGGATAATAAGCACATTAATGAGTGTTTTAGACAATTTTATGAGGAATTGTATAGTTCTGAGACTGACTGTGACAAATTAAAAGATTGCTACTTTTTAAACAGCTTGAATATACCACGACTAACCGAAGACCAGGCTAACTTACTGGAAGGTCCCATTACATTGTTAGAAATTGATACAGCCATTTCATCACTCCAATCGGGCAAATGCCCTGGAGCTGACGGATATCCTGTTGAGTTTTTTAAGGTTTTGAAAGGCAAGATTAATAAATTATTACAGAGAGTATTTAATGCATCTTTTGAACACTCAAATCTTCCGGGGACTATGTATATTGCCAATATAACAGTAATACCAAAAAAAGATAAAGACCCAGAACTGCCTTCTTCCTATCGGCCGATAAGCTTGCTAGGAGTAGACATGAAAATATTGTCAAAGGTGTTGGCCAATAGATTAGAGCGGGTTGTATCAGACATAGTAAGCACAGACCAGACTGGATTTATTAAGGGTCGTTTGTCCTCAAACAATACAAGACGCTTGATTAATATTATCAGTCATCTCAATCATCATCAAATACCCGGCGCCATTGTTTCAATGGACGCCGAAAAAGCTTTCGACCGTGTTGAACTGGACTACATGTTCGAAGTGTTAAGAAGATTTGGTTTTAAATCCACTTTTATAGATTGGGTGAAGATCTTGTATAAGATGCCTGTAGGCTCTGTCCTGACAAATGGTCTTTTATCCACACCATTTAAACTCACACGTGGTACTGCTCAGGGCAGTCCTTTATCACCTTTGCTGTTTTCCTTGGCTATAGAGCCGCTTGCGATAGCCGTCAGACAGAATATAAATATAGAAGGAACTTTAATAGGAACAAAACAGCACAAAATTTTATTATATGCCGATGATATTCTTTTAACTTTAACAGATCCCGATAAATCAATTCCAGCATTGATTGACTGTATTAAAGAATTTGGACAAATATCAGGGTATAAGGTCAATTTTGAAAAGTCAGAAATAATGCCTTTAACAAACAGTGGTCAGGTTGAGCCTGCTTATGTTAAACCCTTCCGCTGGTCGCCTAAAGGATTTAAGTATCTAGGAATAAAAATCACACCCAAAGTTGGTCAGCTGTATGCGGAAAATATCAATCCTTTAATTAGTCACATAAAAGAAAAAGTTACAAGTTGGAAAAAGCTTCCTTTATCAATGCTTGGTAGGATTAACCTTACTAAAATGGTACTACTTCCAAAAATTTCTTATCCAGTGTCAATGCTTTTTGTGTTTTTGAACCCAAATTATCTTAAGGACATTAATAAATTGATATCAGACTTTATCTGGGCAGGCAGAAAACCTAAGATTAAAATGGATATTTTACAACTTCCAAAACAACAGGGTGGGTGGGGCTTACCAAAGATTGAGAATTATGTACTGTCTATTCATGCTAGAATTGTTTCAGTGTGGGCAACTGAACATGATGTGACACCTTGGCTTGAGATTGAAAAAGTAATTAGCCAACCCTTCTGTCTTATAAACTTATTAGATAAACGGGCAAGAGAACTGCCACCCGCTGTTAAAGACAATTACCTAATTAATAATGTTATCAAGACATGGAGTATTTTAAAGAAATTATTTGGGAAGTCTCAGGCTCTTAACTTTCTTACAATTCTGGTAGATATCCCAGATTTAACAGCAGAGGGCGCTGGTCTCAATCTCAAGTCTTGGCAAGAAGCTGGTATTAGGAGAATGTATGATCTGTGGGACAAAGGTAAATTCAAAACATTTGAAGATATAAGATCTCAATATAATATACCTGCCAAAGATTTCTACAAGTATCTCCAGATCAGGCACTACGTAAAATCAAAGACTGGATCCCTGGAGCTACCAACGAACTGTTACTTGCTTGAAAAAACTCTATTGGACTGTCAGAAACGTGGACGTTTTGTGTCTAGATTCTACTCTGAGCTACAGTCTCTAACAGTAGACAAACTGAAACACTTACGAACAACTTGGAATATGTTGCTTAAAATGTCAATTGACTCTGAGTCGTGGGAGGAAATAGTAAAACTGCCCTCCAGAATATCAATCTGTAATAGATACAAAGAAATGCAGTTCAATATTCTGCATAATGTTTACATATCACCTTATATATACAGCAAGTACACTCCAGGTGTTTCTCCGAACTGTCCTAAATGTAACGCAGCTAAGGGCACTAGATATCACTGTCTTTGGGAGTGCAAGAACATCAAGGTATTTTGGCAGGCAATATGCAGGGAAATCAGTTTGGTGATTGGACAGACAGCCCCACTCAGCCCACTCATGTGCCTACTGGGGCTTATACCTGACCCTCTGAGAGCTCACAAAGAGACTGTTCAGTTTCTCTTAATGCTGGCTCGAAAGGCTATAATGATCAAATGGGTTAGTAGCGATGCCCCCTCTAATCAGATGTGGAAATCTCTGATATCAGAAGTTGTAACTCTAGAAAGATTGAGGTATTGTCTCAATGGTAAATCGCACATGTTTAAAAAATGGGAGAATATTCTAAAATGTTTGAAGATTAAAAGGTCATAAACACAAACTGGATAAAATGTAGGTACAATCATATGATGAGATGCTGTATGTAATTTAATTTTTTTTTTTTTTTTTTTTTTTTTTTTTTTTTTGGGTTCTAATATGTTTTGTTTGAAATAACGAAAATGTTTAATAAAAAGAATATAAAAAAAAAAAAAAAAAAAAAAAAAAAAAAATGTAAGTACTCTGAAAAAGAAAGTATAAAAATCGAGTGTCTGTAGACCTCTCACGACTGTTTTAAAGACAGCTCATTATTTCCATTCACTCCACCCCCTCCCTTCTGGGCTCCTTCCAAAGCCACGCCCCCAAAACACATGAACGCGCGACTCCGACCGCTGAGCTGGAAGACGCATTATTTACCTGAGACGAGCGGAGAGGAAGGAGCGCAGTGCATGCAGTGACATCATGTCAGAATCACATGTAATAAAAAAATCTAACTTTATCATTATGAATATAAACAAATAAGATGTATTTTGGTTCTCACTATCAAGCTAGCATATTGATATTGGTAAAGTTTAAAATATATATTTTTTGATTCGCTAACGAGCTAGTTATATCTATAAGGCAAAGCTAAAAACAGGTTGTATTGATACACGTTTTTCCATTACCATCAGTTACACTGTGATGAAGATGAATTTCGTGTAAGATTCATAACATATATGGTGTTCTGCATGTAAGAGTTTCCATGATGAAAGCATTGTTGACTCTGATGAGGACTACACTCCAGAGAAAAGTACCGCATCGTCAGCTCGAGGACAGGTCCGGGGTTGAGGGCGAAGCAGAGGAGGTCGTGCAAGAGGCCGTGCAACTATAGGGTCCGAGGATATTGACACGCGTTTTATTTCTTTGTTTCATTGTACTGTCTTCCTTTTTTTGCCTTGTTTGCCTTCGCTAACTGCATATGCCGGTATTGTGAATTTTGATTGCTCTTTCTCGCCATTGTTTTGCTATTCCTAGGTTCCGTGCCACTTGAATTCCTCAAATCAAACGGGTTCGCGCGAGTGGGCAGATCCTGTGGCAAAAGGGTGGTTGCCATGGTTGCGAGAGAGTGACAGTCGCCTAAGCCAATCCTTTGTTTCGTCCCGAATGGAAATAATGAGCTGTTTAATGCAGATTAAACGGTCTAGAGTCACTCGATTTTTATACTCTTTTTTTTCAGAGTACTTACATTTTAATTATGTATTGATATATATAGAAAGTTTAAACAAATTTGGAAAAAAGTTTTTTATAAAATTCCTACCTACCCTACCTTTAAGTTAGACATAAATAACTGTTTCCCGTTGATACTTTAAAGATAAAGAAGTCTTATTACAAGAAGCTTTTTCAATTGTTAACCATTCTGGCTTATCACCTAACTCCACCGAACCCAACTTTCTCCAGCATGCTAAAGTATTTAAATTAGCTATAATAATATTATAATTTTATATAATATTAAATAATAATATTTAAAATTGGGAAGCCCAAATCCTCCTAATCCTTACATTTATTTAGATGTTTCTTGTAAATACTAGATGTCTTGATGGCTCAAATTAAGATGGTTATAATAGATTATAGCTGTTTAAAATGATAAAGGGGGATAAAGAAAGGAATACAGTGAAATACAAACAAAAATCTTATTTTAAAAAAAAAATGATAGCGTTTATCCTGCCAACCGGTGTTAAGACAAAGACACTCAAAGTGTGTTTAATTTGATTTGCATTGACATAACAACTTGACAAATTTACAAAAAAAAAAAAAAAAAAAAAAAAATTAAATATTAAAAAGAAAGTATTAAATAGTATTAAATATCATTTTGGTTCATTAATATTTAGGATACCTGGTTCTTGGACTGACAGGTCTTTGTCTGGATCTTTGAATAAATCTCTGGTTTGAGCAGGGAACTCTATAAACTCAATCTTTTTTTTTCTTTTTTTTTTCGTTGACCTATTGATAGATAGATAAATAAATAAATAAATGTCTTACCCTGCAAGAGGAATGCCGAAACTGTCAACAAATAAACGAAAAGCTTCGTTGTCTCCATGCTTCCTCTCAATCGTGCTTTGATACTTAGAATGAGTGGAATGGAGCAGCACTGCTTAAATACAGCGGTATTTATGTCTCTGGTGTGTCATTGTCAGAGACCACGTGATCATTTGAGATGCCAAACGCCGGCAGCTTGAAAGTACACGAGAGAAAGAGGTTGCGGTGAGGAGAGAAAAAAAAAGTGCAGTAAAGACAGTTCTCTCTTCAGCGCTGAGTTTAACTCCACTGATTGGTCAAATGTACATCATGTGGGCGTGGTCACTACTCAAGAGCTGGAATGTCTGAGAAACACATGTTCTGTGGCTGTACATGGTTTAAGTCTAATCAAATGGCTAAAGTTTAAATTCTAATATAAACTATTTCAATCTACAATTCAATTACACCTGTTTACAATTCAATTACACCTACAATTACAATAAAATCTACAATTTTATTACACCTGTTCATGTGATAATTCCGTTTCATGCAATTACGTGCAAGTTTCTTTGTTCGGTTTTTTAAAAAAGTAGCCTATAAAGTTTTGTTACAGTCCTAATTTATGTTAACAGATAAACAGGACAGTAAATTCAGTAAAAGTGGGACATCCTATTAAATAAAATATAATACATTTAAAAAGGAACACAGAGCTGAGCATGAAACATCATCATCATCATCATCATGATCACCATCATCATTAATCCAAGAATGTGTTTGTTTTGATAAATGTAAAATTTTTATATATATACATATTTACAATACCCTGTTGTAAGCAATGGTATTATCCAAGCACAAACTACATGAAAATGTGTGTCCCACTTCACAAATTACACTTTACCCAATTTACCTGAAAATGGCTGTATGAATCCATTGAATTTGAATATGAATGAAAGAAAAAAACACTTATATTCCTTCAAACCCGTAGTTGGAGATAAAAAAAGACCTTGAACATTTGTTTAAAACGTGTAAAATCGATTTATTTGCATTTAATACACAGTTTACCAAAACATGTCCCATTTAGCTGACTTTACTCCTGAGTCATTTCCTGGTCTTCACTGTAAACCCAGATTTTGATTCAACTCAAAGAGATTGAGTTCATACTTAAATGTGTCTAATTTATTGACATTACTTGTTAATTCTGATTAAACTGAACTTTTTCTTGTCCTTTCTTATTGTAATTGAGTTTTTAAGTCCAATCAGTAGTTTCTACTCAAACAAACTGAGTTTGTATTACTTAAACATGTGTCATTTCTTTACATTAATTATGAATTCTGAGTAAACTGTACTTTTTAATGGCCTATCTTATTGTAATTATGTGTTTGAGCTCAAACAACTTAATATCACCAAGTTTTGCCTGTCCAACGGTAAGTTCAGAGGGTCAAAAACAAAATACGAAATCGCAAATTATTTTCCAGATGGAGTCACGGGTAAGTTCATGATTTCTGGACGTTATTGTTGTGTCCACTGTAACCCATACTGTAAATTTACAGCGAATTTCCTACATAATTGTAGTGTATTTCCATAATACAGTATTAGGCTGTATCTTTTACAGAACAGCTGTAAATATACAGTACATTTCTGTTTTTAACCCGATAAATTCGTAATAGGCTACAGTATCATACTGAAAAGGTATTGCATTGTGGGATTGATTTCTTTCACGCTCAATTCAGTTCAAATGTGACGCGAGCAGACAGTAGCTACAGGCAAACTTGATTTGTCAGCGAGATTCATTCAATAACTGCCAAACTGACGCCCATGTATAACTGCCAGTTTAAATGTTCTTGGAACATGACCTAAAGATAAAGATGAGTTAATAATATTGAGGAGAGGCTCTTCCACTACAGGTAACACTTCTTTCAGTAGTTTAGTTGGTATAGGATCTAATAAACATGTTGTTGTTTTAGATGAAGTGATAAGTTTATTTAACTCTTTTTGTTCTATAGTTGTAAAGCACTGTAATTGTTCTTGCGGGGGGATAATTGAGGCTGAATTATAAGGCGCGATTGAGGATTGAACGTTTACAATTGTGGTTCTGATGTTTTCTATTTTCTCAGTGAAGAAGTTCATGAAATCATCACTACTAAACTGTAACGGTATATTTTGTTCGGGTGACGTCTGTTTATTTGTTAGTCTAGCCACGGTGTTAAATAAAAACCTTGGATTGTTTTGGTTATTTTCTATTAGTTTGCGGAGATGCTCAGCCCTGGCCGCTTTTAGGGCCTTTTTATAACGTGACATACTGTCTTTCCACACGATTCTAAATACCTCTAAATTAGTTTGTTTCCATTTACGCTCTAAATTACGGGTTTCTCTCTTTAGAACATGCGTAGTATTATTGTACCATTTTAATTTAATGGGTGCAACAACATCCAATGTTCTAGAGAGAATAGTGCTCATAGTGCTAGTTAGTTCTTCTAGTTCATCTGTTTGTTTGGGTTCAGGCAGCAGCTGAGACAGATTAGATAAGCAATGTTAGAAATTATCTATGGTGGATGGAAGGATTGATCTGCCTGGTCGATAACGCGGCGCAGCATGACATATTACAGCAGTACGTAATGTGCAAGTTACCAAGTAATGGTCAGTGACATCATCACTTTGTGGAATGATATCTATATCGGTTGGATCGGTTCCATATGATATAATTAAATCGAGTGTATGATTAAGACGATGAGTTGGTCCGGTGACGTTTTGCTTGACCCCAAAGGAATTTAATAAATCTATAAACGCAGCCCCTAACGCATCATTTGAATTATCTACGTGTATGTTAAAATCTCCAACAATTAATGCTTTATCGACATTGACCAATAGATCTGAGAGAAAATCTGCAAACTCTTTTAGGAAATCAGCGTAAGGCCCAGGCGGTCTATATATGGTAGCCAAGGCTAGAGATAATATGGATTTTTTTCTAACATCTAAGAGCGTAACATTTAGTACAAGTACTTCAAACGAAATAAACTTATAACCCGTTTTCTGAGTAACATTGAGAATATCTCTATAGATTGTTGCAACACCGCCACCACGACCAATCAGACGGGGCTCATGCTTATAGGAGTATCCAGATGGAGTAGACTCATTTAGACCGAAATAATCATTTGGTTTAAGCCAGGTTTCAGTAAGGCAAAGTACATCGAAGCTATTATCTGTGACTATTTCATTTACAATAACTGCCTTAGGTGTGAGTGATCTAATGTTTAGAAGACCTAGCTTTAAAAATGGTTTTTGTTTACTAATAGCAACATTTTCTGTTTTAATAACAATTAGATTTTTCCTAGATCCTGCAGTAGAATTATTATTTGATCTCACTAAACGAGGAATAGACACAGTTTCTATGCAATGTTCTACACTAGTATTTATATCATTTAAATTGGTGCAGGAGAGACTATGATTTGGACTTTTGGTTACTAGTCATCTAATGGTATTTAACATTTTGGAGATGTTGTCCGACAGAAGATCCACTCCGAATCTGCTTGGGTGTAAGCCATCGCCACGGAAAAGCCTAGGACGCTCCCAAAACAGATTCCAATTATTTACAAAGAGCAGTTTCTGCTCATTGCACCATGACATTAACCATTCATTTAGCGCGAATAGTCTACTAAACTTTTCATGTCCTAGTCGGTACGTGGGAAGCGGTCCTGACACAATAATCGTTGTTTCGGGCGATGTGCTGCGTACCGTATCGATCAGATTCCTGAAGTCTTTCTTCAGAACCTCCGTCTGGCGCAGCCTGATGTCGTTCACTCCCGCGTGCAGGACTGACTCGCGTCTTCCGCTGCGGAACCATCCAGGCTTCGTGGTGGCGTGTTGGAGCCGGAGTGAACGAGATCATGGCTGATCGCGACCGATGCTGAGTAACGCACGGAGTAGACGAGGTCAGAGTCAGCGGGTTAGTAACGTTAATCACTGATTTGTGTGCATCGGCGCGTGATGTTTCAAGAGCTAACCGCCGGTCTATCAGTTCGGCTTGTCTCACTAAAAGGTCGTGGATCTGTTTCTCAACAGCTTCCAGCTCAGACTGCAATGCGTGCAGCTCAAATGTGTCTTCACCTGCACCAAAAGGTAAACTACTTACATCTGATATATTCGCCATGTTTGTTTGTAAGTGAGTGTGGAGAAGACGCGTTCAGCCGTGATCCACGGATGTAACCTATAAGAGTATCCGGCGTTGGATCACTAATAGGCTTGAGACGCGTCTACTCAACAGTCCACGTTGTAACTATGAGGTTTGAGCAGTAGTGCTTCTCAGTGAGGAAAAGTAGAAAATGTTCGTTGTAAGTGAGTTTAAAGGGAAAAATCAAGAATTATAAATCAAATCGATAGAGCTCCAAAGACAACAACGTGTTCAGACGCGACGCATGCACATTCGAATTCGAACAGGAACAGGAATGTGTAGAGGGGCTAATGTAGCCTGTAAGACAGTGAAATGGATAGTGGATACTAGACAATAGACAAAGTGATGTGATGGTTGGCGCAGGGTGAGACTCATGCTGAAAAGTCCATTTCTCCCCTAACCTTTTCTGTGACATTGAGTTGCTGGTTTGCCCTGGGGACAAATGACCTCCTCGTTGTTGAGCATGACAGAAGACTGCTACTGCAAATTATCCTCAGTTTGTTAAATGATTAACCTCAGCTCCATGCCAAACACAGAGCCAGCTTTCCTTACCAACCCGACTTCATCGTCAAGCTCTGTAGACCTCGGATACCATCTTGAAGCAGGCCCCACGTCCTTTGCATCCGTCACTGTCCTTATAAAGACGCTGGGACCTCTTCTTAACACTTGCCACCAGCTCCTCTATTCGGCTGGCAACAGCGGCAACATCAGCATCATTTGGGGATGTTGTTGCTGAGAGGAAGAAATGAAGAGATAAGAAATATGCTTCTTGATTCCATGAAAAACCATTTTTGGTGTATGAGCAAAATAAAGCCTCAACAATCTTTTCATATTTCTCTGTAACTGAGAGGCTACACTTGTAGCTAAGTTTGAGTATAGTTAGGTTAGTTAGGTTCTTTATTGTCCCCATGGGGATAATCTTGTCCAGACGTCATCAGCAATCAGAGTATGTGCTCTTTGACTACGATTACAATGAGCCTCTTTGGAATTGCAGCCAAGCTTGGTCAGAAGTGATACATCAAGCACCATATCAAACAGTATATCCTACCTTCTGCCCACTCATTGACATCAAAGATCCACCTCTCCAGTTGACTGTCTGAGATGTCCATTACAGTTTTCATGGCCTCCAGGTTATGCAACTGGCATTGCAGGGCTATTTTGGCCTTCAAACATAAATGACAATGAGGGAAACGCCTACAACTTTGACAATTGTTGATAAGGATTGTGAAGTACCTTCACTATTAGAAAACCACATACAACACTAATTAAATATACAGTATATTCGTATATACGTGGACTATCAATATGGCATGATGAACATTTAATATTTTATTTTACAATATCGCTATGCATTTTGCATAAGGGAAAACTGGTGTCTTTACCTTCCGATATCGGCGGGCAAGGGTAGAAGCCAAGTTGTCAAACTTTTGTTGGTTCCAGCGCATGGCCATGATCGTCAGTATGTCTAGCGTCCTGCAAAAATAAAAAAAATATGAGATTATCACCTTTCTTTCCAGTAGCAGTAGGAGAAGAAACTGTGCAGACTTGAATCACAAACTTTTCAGAGATAATAACTTACAGTACAGTACTATGGAACTATTAATCTGCTGTCTTGTGCCATTTGATTACTGTCCCATGAAAGGGTTAGGTAAATAGCACAGGATAGTGAAGAAATAGCATGAAACAGTGGCGCAGGACAGTAGTCAAATGGCATAGAGCACTATGGCAGGACAGTAGGTGAATGGTACTCTGATGTGTATTTTTTATATTGCACTACCCTTCCTTATTATCCTCACATCAAATAAAATAGGATGATGGTATTGTAATCGATCCATCCATTTATGTTGAATATTCTGAGCTTTATATTTTCAGAGTCAGCATATATGCATGAGCTCAAAGTGGCTCACCATTGTCATCAGGATCAAAATTGACTGGTTACCTTACCTGCTTTTGACATGTGCTTTGTCGTAACAGCAATCCTCGAGAGGAAGGCGTTGCACTGCTCCACCTCTTCCCCAAGAGTCGAACCAGCCCCCTCCTGATATGCTCCACTCCATTTTACCTTTAGAAAAGAAAACAAAAAAAGAAAACCTAAGTGGCAACAATCTTATGCAGGATTTCAGGGAAAGAAAATCATTTTTCTTACCTCACATTTGAAATCATGAGCTTTGGCATGAAAAACAGAAAGAAATGGCCTCATGGTGAGGAGATCCTGAAGCTCAGGGCATTTCTCTGTCACTCTCTGGAGGTAAGGCCAGTACTTGCATGCCACATCCATTGCAAAAAATGTAACTGGCTTACAGGCCATTTGCTTTTGGAGGTACAGGGGGTAGGCAAAAATCTCCCCCCTGAACATATTGAGGGCACGAAGCAGAACCCCATGACGACATACAGTGAGTTCCAGGCCCTCCTCGTCTGTTTTTCCTGAGGACTTCTGAGAGGTTTCACGCGCCGCTGACCATTGCCCTCCACAGACACCTCTTCCAGAGACCTAAAACATGGAAGATGGTTAACAGTCCAAACTTGTTCAAACAAAGTCCTCTGTAGGACGTGTTGTTTTATAGGTAAATATAGTGAAGTTGTGCAAGTTTACATGACTGGTTGTGGTATGGACATTGTCCACGAATTTTGTGACGTCATCATCATTCGCGATGAACACGCCATCAAAGATGGCTTTTTCCTCCGATCTAAATAAAAGAGATACATATTAACTTTAAATATTCATATGATTTTGAATTCACATCAGTTACTTTCAAAGTAATGGACCGTCAATGCACACACAGTACCTTGCTGCACTCTTGAATCTGTAGTGCTTACGGTTTCCATCAACGGATACTGCAAGCATGTTTGGGCTGCACGCTGGGCAGTCAAAGTGGCCCTCCTGGCATAATTTGTCCACTTTGAATCGGACAGCTTCCCACTCCAAGAAGCTTTTCCGGAAGCTGTCTGCTGTGATGTTTCCGCTCTGTTTCAAAGAAGAGTTCAGTAAAAGAGAACAAAAGAGAACAGTAAAACGGATCAAATTAAACAATATACTACACTGAAGTAAAATGTCCTAAATGGATAAATTTTGGGATGTTTGTACAAACTTTGTTACCACTCCTTAGAAAACATATCAAAGGAAATAAACAATGTGTAAACTTCACTCATACACTATACACTGGTGTATTTGGGGGACCTGGCCATTAAACATACAGGATATTGTTTGCCATTCAGTCTAAATCTATACGCAAAGAGGGCTACAACGGCTTCCATACTGTTTAGAAGTAAGCCTGTGCAATGTTTGGCCCATTAATCCAAGGGAACACTTCTGGGATCAGGAAATGATATTGGGGAGAAGATGTCAAAGTCGGTAGCCAATGGAGTTGAATTTGAGATCTTCAGAATGACCTGTTTTTTCATAAATGTCTCAGTGCAAACTGCTGATGAGAGAACATGAGTTTATGGTTGTCTATAAAGGGTCTAATTTTAACACAACTTTTTTCCTAAACAGTGCAAATGTTCATGTGTACTATCATCATCATCATGCCCTCATAGTATTATATATGGAGTTACGCAATTATTACCACAAATACTTACACGGCCAAAGCGAGCAGTGCGTTGATCCAGCATTCTAAGAAATGCTTGGCTAGACATCCCTGGTGCAGCCATCTTCAGCTCTTCAAAAGAAAAAAGGACATCTGTTGCGTACACAGTTGAATAGTGAGAAGTGGCAGGCCAGTAGTCATTGTGGATCAGGTCATCCACTCCAGGACTCCAAGTGGCTTCACATGCTTTGCATATAATCTGAGGCAATCTGAGATCATATCGCCCTGGAAAAAGAAGGAAATATATACACAAAGTTAATTCTGACAGACCAAACTTTTGTAAGGCACTCTATTGGAAGTCACACTTTTGTCAGGCAAATTAACTATCCCCATTCAAACAAAGGTTTATGTCATGATCCTGTTCTCTTTTCCTCTTTCTTTGTCTCCCTCTTGTGGTCACACACTCACTCGCAGACACAGTCACGCACACACATCCACTCCTCCGCTCATTATCTCTTACAGCTGTTTCCCACTCGCACACACAGTCACGCACACACATCCACTCCTCCGCTCATTATCTCTTACAGCTGTTCCCTTTTACCTCTTGATTGTTTCTGCTTCTTATTCTCTCTTCCTAGCCCTGTCCTGTTGTCGGATTATTCAATGACCTCACGTGAGACACGTCAGCCTTCTGGTCTTGTCCTGTCCTGTCCTGTCCTGTCCTGTCTTGTCTGTGAGAAGTTACACGATAATTGCTGCTGTGAGTAATACTGCCATCAGACTGTGAATTATCTAGCTGTGCCTGTTTGCAGAGTACCTGTATTGTGCCTGCGCTCAGCTGCTCGTCCTTTCTGCTGTCTCACACTCCCATACTGGTCGTATGCATCTCTGGTCCTCTGCCTCAGTCCTCGTGGAAGTTGATGTTGGTTTTCTAAGGATCCAGTCGTCTGGCAGTTTCAGTTCGGGCTGTGTTTAATGCCTGTGATTTATGTTCTGATTAATCTTTGAGGACTATTTCCTTTATTCATTAAAGACTGTTAACTGCATCCCGCCCTGGTCTTCCATCATTCTTACCCTAACAGAATAATCCGACCAGAAGATGGACCAGGCGAGTGGTAATCCCCTTCACAGTGCTGTAGAGCTCCAGGGTGCTCTGCTGGGTAAACATGAGGAGGATCTATCTGCCGCGAGACGTGCCGTTGATTCCCTGACCGCTCAGCTCTCGGATCTAATCCAGCAGTTCCATCACTACCGTCATGAGACCACTGCTTCAGCTGGACAGCGCGACTCTTCTGAGCCACGAATAAACAACCCGCCGTGCTACTCTGGTGAGCCTTTGCAGTGTCGAGCCTTCCTCACCCAATGCGAGGTTGTTTTTTCCCTCCAGCCGTCCACTTATGCCAAGGATCGGTCTAAGGTGGCTTATGTGATTTCTCTTCTCAATGGACGAGCTCGAGAGTGGGCGGCAGCGAACTGGGAGGCAGAGGTAGACTGCATCTTCAAGTTTTCTCTTTTTAAGGAGGAGATGATCCGAGTCTTTGACCGGTCTGCACACGGTGACGAAGCATCCCGCCTCCTATCCACCATGCGCCAGGGGAAGAGGTCAGTCACTGATTTTTCAATAGAGTTCCGAACCCTGGCCACAACGAGTGGATGGAACGGTCCGGCACTCATTGCCCGCTTTCTCGAGGGTCTGAACTCTGAGATTAAGGATGAGGTCTTTGTCCGAGAGGTTCCTGACAATTTTGATTCCCTTGTCGAGCTGGCTCTCCGCATCGAGAGACGTTTTGACATGCGATGAAGGGCTCGCAGAATGGAGGCTTCATTATTCCCCGCTTCCACGGCGACCCAGCCGCCACTACCATCTGCCGTTGATCCCGAGCCGATGCAGCTAGGGGGGCTTCGTATTTCCACACGGGAACGTCAACGCAGGATTATGAATCGCCTTTGCATATACTGTGCTGCGACTGATCATTTTGTTTCTAGGTGCCCAGTAAAAGCCAGCGCTCGTCAGTAGGCGGAGGGTTGCTGACGAGCGCAACATCATGGGTCTCTCCGTCTAAGTCCTGCACTTCCCTTCCTGTACACCTCCGCTGGCTGGGATCGTCAGTTTCCTGCTCTGCATTGCTTGACTCGGGGGCGGAGGGGAACTTCGTTGACGAGGCTTGGGCTTTGAAACAAGGTATTCCCCTCTTAGACTTACAAGACCCCACCCCCCTGTTCGCCCTAGACGGCAGTTCCCTTCCTAGGGTGCAGAGAAGGACTTCTCCATTGACTCTTACTGTTTCAGGAAATCATAGAGAGACTATTTCTTTTTTTCTTTTTCATTCTCCTTTTTCTCCTGTGGTCTTAGGCCACCCGTGGTTGGTTCTCCATAACCCTCAGATTAACTGGGCGGAGGGCTCTATTTTATCTTGGAAGTTGTCATGTCATGTTGATTGTCTGTCTTCTGCTGTACCCTCTGTCTCGTCTGTAACTGTTTTTCAGGAGGAGCCAGGTGATTTGTCTGGAGTACCGAAGGAGTATCACGATTTGCGGGAGGTGTTCAGCTGTTCCCGGGCCACTTCTCTCCCCCCTCATCGCCCCTATGACTGCAGTATAGATCTTCTCCCGGGTACCACGCCCCCCCAGGGAAGACTATACTCGTTATCCGTTCCTGAACGAGAGGCGCTCGAGAAATACCTTTCTGACTCGCTCAACGCCGGTACCATCGTTCCTTCCTCGTCACCAGCGGGAGCCAGTTTCTTCTTTGTTAAGAAGAAGGACGGCTCCCTGCGTCCCTGCATAGACTATCGGGGTTTAAATGATATCACTGTCAAGAATCGTTATCCATTACCTCTGATGTCATCTGCTTTCGAAGTCTTGCAGGGAGCAAAGTTTTTCACTAAGCTCGATTTATGCAACGCCTATCACCTAGTGCGTATAAAGGAGGGGGATGAATGGAAGACCACGTTTAACACGCCCCTCGGGCATTTTGAATACCGGGTTCTTCCTTTCGGGTTAGTAAACGCTCCCGCGGTCTTTCAAACCTTAGTCAATGACGTCCTATGGGACATGCTCAACGTCTTCGTGTTCGTCTACCTCGACGACATTTTGATCTATTCGCCATCACTCCAGGTGCACGTCCAACATGTTCGTCGTGTCCTTCAGCGTTTATTGGAGAATCGACTTTACGTTAAGGCCGAGAAATGTTCTTTCCACGCCCCCTCAGTCACGTTTCTAGGTTCAGTCATCTCGGCAGAGGGGATCAGTATGGACCCGGCTAAGGTGCAGGCGGTCACTGACTGGCCCGTGCCCGACTCGCGCCTTGCGCTACAACGTTTTCTCGGTTTCGCAAATTTTTATCGTCGTTTTATACAAAATTTCAGTCAAGTGGCCGCTCCCCTTACAGCTCTGACCTCAGTCAAGTCCCAGTTTAAGTGGACAGAATCTACGCAGACTGCGTTTGACGTTCTTAAGTCTCTTTTTACTACCGCGCCTATCCTCCTTACTCCTGACTTCACTAAACAGTTTATAGTCGAGGTCGACGCCTCTGAAGTGGGAGTCGGGGCTGTTCTTTCCCAGCGTTCCACCGCTGATGGAAAGATACACCCCTGCGCTTTTTTTTCTCACCGTCTTTCACCTGCTGAGCGCAATTACGACGTGGGCAACCGTGAACTGCTCGCCATCCGTCTTGCGTTAGGCGAATGGCGACAGTGGCTGGAGGGAGCACCCCTTTCCTTTTATTGTCTGGACAGATCATAGAAACCTAGAATATATCCGTAAGGCCAAGAGACTTAATGCTCGTCAAGCCCGTTGGGCTCTATTCTTTACCCGTTTCGATTTTACCATCTCGTATCGTCCGGGTGCCAAGAATGTCAAGCCTGACGCGCTATCTCGTCTGTTTGACTCCTCTTCTTCTACTGAGCCAGAGGAGATTATTCCCCCGCGTTGTGTTGTTGGCACGGCTGTCTGGGGAATAGAGAGGCTAGTTAAGCGTTCTCTCTCTCGAGTCATAGTCCCGCGCAACTGTCCGAAGGGGCTTCTTTTTGTGCCTGTATCCGCGCGTCGCGCTGTCCTTCAATGGGGACACGGCTCTAAATTAACTGCCCATGCCGGCGTCCGGGGCACTCTCGCTTTTATCCGTTAGCGCTTTTGGTGGTCTTCTTTGGAACGAGATGTGCGACGGTTTATTGCCTCCTGTGTTACGTGCGCGCAAACTAAGGCTGGCAATTCCCCGCCAGCCGGTCTGCTTCGTCCGTTACCAATTCCTACGCGACCGTGGTCTCACTTAGCTCTCGATTTTATCACCGGGCTCCCTCCCTCGGAGGGTAACACCGTAATTCTAACCGTGGTGGATCGTTTTTCTAAATCGGCCCATTTTATTCCGCTCGCTAAGCTCCCCTCTGCCAAGGAGACCGCCCAGATCATGGTTGATCATGTCTTTAAACTACATGGTTTACCTACTGATATTGTGTCTGATAGAGGCCCCCAATTTTCATCTCAATTCTGGAAGGAGTTTTGTCGCCTGATTGGGTCATCCGTCAGCCTCTCGTCCGGGTTTCATCCCCAGACAAACGGTCAAGCAGAACGGGCCAATCAGATTGTCGCGCGTATGCTTCGCAGTCTCACCCATCAGAATCCCGCGTCCTGGTCACAGCAACTTTCCTGGGCCGAATATGCCCATAATTCGCTGCCCTCTTCGGCTACGGGTCTTTCGCCCTTTCATTGCTGTCTTGGCTATCAACCTCCGTTATTTACGTCCCAAGACTCTGAGTCTAATGTTCCGTCAGTGCAAGCTTTTATTAGCCGTTGCAAACGCACCTGGAGGAGAGTGCGATCTGCTCTCTGTCGAGCTAGAAGACGCATGACTGTTGCGGCCAATAAGCGCAGAATTAAGAGTCCTCGCTACGTTTGCGGTCAAAGAGTGTGGCTATCCACTTCAAATTTACCTCTCCGTTCCGAATCACGTAAGTTGTCTCCCCGCTTTGTTGGACCATTCCGCATTGTGAAAGTCATAAGTCCAGTCGCAGTTAAGCTTCACCTTCCGCCTAATTTACGCCGAGTACATCCCGTGTTTCATGTCTCCTGCATCAAGCCAGTCATCCGTCCCCCCTCTCGTCCAGTTTGTGCCCCTTGTCTTGTCGATGATACCCCTATTTACAGGGTTCGCCGGATTCTCGACATGCGGCGTCGGGGACGCGGCCACCAGTATCTTGTCGACTGGGAGGGGTATGGTCCTGAGGAGAGAAGCTGGGTTCCCTCCCGGGACGTTCTGGATCCCTTGCTCATCGATGATTTCCTCCGGTCTCGCCAGTTGTCCTCAGCAGCGCCAGGTGGCACTCGTTGAGGAAGGGGTACTGTCATGATCCTGGTCTCTTTTCCTCTTTCTTTGTCTCCCTCTTGTGGTCACACACTCACTCGCAGACACAGTCACGCACACACATCCACTCCTCCGCTCATTTTCTCTTACAGCTGTTTCCCACTCGCACACACAGTCACGCACACACATCCACTCCTCCGCTCATTATCTCTTACAGCTGTTCCCTTTTACCTCTTGATTGTTTCTGCTTCTTATTCTCTCTTCCTAGCCCTGTCCTGTTGTCGGATTATTCAATGACCTCACGTGAGACACGTCAGCCTTCTGGTCTTGTCCTGTCCTGTCCTGTCCTGTCTTGTCTGTGAGAAGTTACACGATAATTGCTGCTGTGAGTAATACTGCCATTAGACTGTGAATTATCTAGCTGTGCCTGTTTGCAGAGTACCTGTATTGTGCCTGCGCTCAGCTGCTCGTCCTTTCTGCTGTCTCACACTCCCATACTGGTCGTATGCATCTCTGGTCCTCTGCCTCAGTCCTCGTGGAAGTTGATGCTGGTTTTCTAAGGATCCAGTCGTCTGGCAGTTTCAGTTCGGGCTGTGTTTAATGCCTGTGATTTATGTTCTGATTAATCTTTGAGGACTATTTCCTTTATTCATTAAAGACTGTTAACTGCATCCCGCCCTGGTCTTCCATCATTCTTACCCTAACAGTTAATTGTTTTCCTCCACATAGATGGGCCCAGCCAATCTAATCAACACACAACCTATTGACACCTCTGGATTTCCATCCAATCAGAGAAAATCAAAAAGAAAATTCTACAGAAGTGACCCCCACCCAAACCCATAAAGTTCTTCTTACCATTCATTGTAATCACAACTATGGACTGTCCTGCGATGACACTGGACGATACTTGTAGACAACCGCATATTTTCTCTGGCATCTCCAAAGGAACAAGACGCTCTTGAAAAAAAAAAAAAAAAACACATGGATGAGGATTAAAGACTATTTTAAACAAGATGCACTTGACGGCTTCATCGACCTATCAGAAAACAGTATTTCGTTTTTCAGTCAAGTCTAAGAATGTGACTTAAAAACTACAACTTACCACACTGGGTTAGAACCCTCTCCACAACACAAGTTGTGGGAGGCAATGGATGAAAAAATGCACGTGTCATCGAATCCCTGTTGTGGAACACTTGACCTTGGTGGACCCTGACATCACACTGGCCACAGAGGAATGGGTGTGGTCGACAGTCACAACAATGGATAACGGCTGGACCATTTCCACAATGTTGGCAGATCCGAGTTGCTGCATGTTGTCGAGCCACCATGGTGTTGACCAGTCGGGGTCTCTCTTTCTCCCACCACCCTGATATGAGGCTCTTTCGGGTCGACCAGTCTGCTGAGGCTTGAAGTGCCGTTTCATCTTCATGTATGTCCTCTCCCAATGAGCGTTTAAGCTCTTGAAGGAAGGACTCTGTTAAAACAATGCACAATATTTAAAAACAGTAGTTTATTATAACAAAAGAGAATAACATTGAACAATGGCGATTTTATAATAAATGAACATACTGTTTTGAACCAGTGAAGTCAAAATAAATAACACACCTGCAGTAACGGAAGGAAAGTCAATGGACATTTCCGCACTGGTTTCCGGAGCCCTGACATGAGAGACACCAGTCTTTCGACTCTGGCTGTGACTGGGACCTGCTGTAGCAAAAAAGCTGTTGCTTTATACACTCAATGACACAAACTTTACCTGATGCTAGGCACAGGTACGTAATAATAACCGATAGATATATTCTAATTCAGACCCATGACTTGTGATCATGTTGTATACCTTTCCAAGATGCAAAACTAGTTCTGGAGTCTACATTTTAATAAACATTAATGTAAAAAAAAACGTACCTGCTTGTTTCCAGGATGATCTGGGCCTGCCGTAAATAATGTTTCCATCACTGTCCCTCTTAATCCACCTAACATCTTGCTTGCTGTTTGATGGCCGGTTGGTGGACGGATTACTGGTGGAAGGCTGACTGGTGGATGGTTCTGCTTCCTGGTGCATGCCAACGAGCTGTTGGAGGTGAGCTTGATGTTCAGCCTGATCAACAAGGTCACTCATCTCATTCAGGAGAAGGTCCATCTCAGGATCAGACATGGCACAAAATATAAACACTATAAACACACAGGGACAAAAAAACAACAACAACAAACAATACCAAACAAACAAACAAACAACAAAAACTCGGGGGGTGGGGGGTGGAGGAAGACAGTAAGACAGCAAGAGAGAGAGAACACAATACAACAGTAGAGAGAGTAACAAGATACAAGACAAATGTGGCTCTTAAAAGTGCCTTTTTTTCGATGTAATGAGGTGCTGTTTTTTTAAAAAGGACAGGGATTAAGGAACCTGCAGAGAAAGAGAAGAACAAATCAAAAAAGAATAGATCACCAAACTACAAATTACAATATGAAAAACTACTAGACTAAGAAGTTAAGTAAATGCTGCTCGTGTTCATTCATGCAATCAAACTATCATAAAAAATGAATGACTTTAAAAAGAAGTGTCCCATACACAAAATAAATATATTTTCAGGATATATTTTGGAATATATGCAAATATTTGAAATTGGCCCAATAAATATATTTCATACTTATATTTCATATATTTTTGTTATATTTCAGAATATATTTCAATGTATTTTTTTCTGTATGGGTCCCCAAAAGTGTCAAAAATATATGTGGCATATATTCCAAATACATTGAAATATATTCTGAAATATAACAAAAATATATGAAATATAAGTATGAAATATATTTATTGGGCCAATTTCAAATATTTGCATATATTCCAAAATATATCCTGAAAATATATTTCAAATATATTTCTTTTGTGTATGGGGTGTGAGCTAGGGTTCATATTTTGAACACATCCTTGTTCTGCCTTAATTCAAATGGATAAACAAACAGTAATAACATGATCAGGATACTTGTATAAACGTACTCGGTTACTAACGTAACCTCGGTTCTCTCTAGAGAGGGAACGAGTACTGCGTAAGAACTTACGCTTGGGGGAAAGTCTCTTTCCGTGAGATACTGAAGCCAAAAATTATCCTTAATTTTTTATATAATGCAAAACGCGTTGCAGCAGCATACAGACATAGGCGAGGCAGCTTGCGCGCCTATTGGCTGCCCTGCGGCAACTGCAGCAGCCTATCGAGAAGGCCCTCTTGACGCCTTGACCAATGGGGGTGTATCGCGCCCGTTTGCATAGCGTCCCGCCGAAATAGGCGTGGCCTAGGGCTATAAATATAGCGTCGAGAGGCTGGTTCACTGGTTTTCATCGCCGGAGCGAACCAGAGCGAACTGCAGGCACGGCAAGGATACGCAGTACTCGTTCCCTCTCTAGAGAGAACCGAGGTTACGTTAGTAACCGAGTACGTTCTCTTACGAGAGGTTCTCTCGTACTGCGTAAGAACTTACGCTTGGGGAACACAATGTAAAACGCCGTGCGTGCTGAGATCCGATACCAAAGTCCCAAGGGCATGTGCCCGGGGCCCATATGATACATGATCATAAGGGACTCACAGAGAGCCCAGGAAGAGAGGCTAAAGCATCATTCCTGAATAAGTAGCATCCCACCAGGGTGCTTTAAGATAATAGTGTTCCACACAGTCAGGGCAAAATTTGGCCTGATCTGATGAAAATTATGGGTCTTACAATTGCCCTCAGGGCTGCATGATCGATCCGTGAGCATTGCTCAAACAGTTCCCAGTATTCTGAGCCGACATCGGGGCAGATAGTACTGGCTTATTAGACCGACAGCAGCTTAGCTTGCAAAGCGGGAACTTCCAGGTTATAAAACCTGATAAATGTAGACGGGGAGGCCTAGCCTGCCGCCATACAGATATCATGTAAAGAAATCCCACTAGACCAAGCCCACGAAGAGGCCATGCCTCTTGTGGAGTGCGCTCTGACACCTAATGGGCATCGTAGGCCCTTAGAGATGTATGCCAGCGCTATGGCATCCACTATCCACCTGGATAGGGTCTGTTTCGTCACAGCTAGCCCTTTAGAGCGCCCGTAGAACGAAACAAATAGCTGCTCTGTCTGTCTGAAAACAGACGAGCGAGACACATAAGCTCTTAATGCCCTGACCGGGCAGAGCAAAGTGGCGTCCTCCTCCTCGTCAGGGACCGGTAAGGCCGACAGGGAAATGACCTGGGACCTGAAGGGTGTGTTGAGGGATTTAGGAACATACCCGTGTCTCGGTTTGAGCCTGACAATAGAGTCATTTGGCCCAAACTCCATACATGTCGCGCTTACTGAAAGCACTTGCAAGTCCCCCACACGCTTTACTGAAGCGAGAGCCAAAAGAAACGCTGTCTTGAAGGACAAGTGTTTGATATCCACAGATTGGATTGGCTCAAATGGGGCACCTTTCATGGCCTCCAAGACCGTGGAAAGGTCCCATATGGGAACTGAAGAAGGTCTGGGAGGGTTTAACCTCTTCGCTCCTCTTAGGAAGCGAATGACCAGATCGTTCTTCCCAAGTGACTGGCCTAGCGTTGGTTTAACAAACGCCGCTATAGCTGCCACATAAACCTTGAGCGTGGAAGGGGTTCTGCCCTTTTCCAGAAGCTCTTGTAGGAAGGAAAGAACGTCCGTCACCCCACAGTCCTGGGGCGACGCGCCACGGGCTGTGCACCAGCTAGAAAACACAGACCATTTTGAGGAATAGAGCCGTCTCGTAGAGGGAGCTCTAGCCTGCGTGATCGTGTTTAGCACTCCCGTAGGGAGGTGAGCGGGTACCCATTGATGGCCCACACGTGTAGGGCCCAAAGCTCCGGGCGAGGATGCCAAATCGAGCCCTTGGCTTGGGTGAGGAGGTCTCTCCTCAGAGGTATCGGCCATGGGGCAGAGCTCGCTAGCTGCATCAGAACTGGGAACCAAACCTGGTTTTTCCAGAACGGAGCTACTAGTAGCACCGAGCATCCATTTTCCCTGATCCGCTCTATTACCTGAGGTATGAGCGCAATGGGGGGAAAAGCATAGAGCGGGCAGCGGGGCCATACGTGAGCCAGCGCATCCCTGCTCTTGGAGAAGTATATCGGGCAGTGAGCGTTTTCTTGAGACGCAAACAGGTCTACTTCCGCTTTGCCGAACTTCTTCCACAGCAATTGGACTGTCTGTGGATGTAGGGACCATTCTCCTGCTGGAACATTGTTCCTGGACAGTCTGTCTGGTCCCAAATTCAAGTGGCCGGGCACATGGGCTGCTTTCAGCGAGCGCAAATTGTGCTGGGCCCAGACCAGAAGGTGTTCCGTCAGCCTGTGAACGGTTCGGGATCTGACACCTCCCTGGTGATTTATAAAGGCCACCACCGCCATGTTGTCCGAACGGACTAAAACGTGGTGTCCTGCTATCTGGGGATAGAAGCGCCTGAGCGCTTTGTCGACTGCCATCATTTCCAGGCAGTTTATGTGTAGAAGCTTTTCCCGTTCTGACCATAGGCCAAAGAACGGTCTGCCCTCGAGCAGCGCTCCCCATCCCGAGGTGGAGGCGTCCGTGGACACCACCTTCACACTCGAGGAAGTCCCCTGGCTTACTCCTGACCGGTACCAGTCGGTCGCCGTCCAAGGTTTCAGAGCTGAAACGCATTTCTGATCGACCTTGAGGCGAATACGACCGGAGTCCACGCTCGGCGCGGCACACGCACTTGTAGCCAGAACTGTAGTGGGCGCATCCGAAGGAGGACCAGCTGAAGCACTGGCGATGCTGCGGCCATAAGGCCTAGCATCCTTTGAAACTGTTTGAGCGGGACCATAGCGCCGCAGCGGAAGCTTTCCGTCATGCGCTGAACGGTCAGTCTGCGTTGTGGCGATAACTGAGCTGTCATAGACAGCGAGTTCAGGTCTGTGCCCAGAAAGGATATTTTCTGACTGGGAGACAGCGAGCTCTTCGCCCAATTGACTTTGAGACCTAATTTCTCGAGGTGCTCGAGTAAACGGTCGTGTGTTCTATGAGCTCTGTACGAGACTGAGCCAGAACTAGCCAATCGTCCAAGTAGTTCAAAACTCGCATCCCCCGAATTTTCAGGGGAGCGAGGGCCGCGTCCAAGCACTTCGTGAATGTACGGGGTGCTGAAGACAGGCCAAACGGTTGGACTGTGTACTGATATGCCTGGCCCTCGAAGGCGAATCTCAAAAATCGCCTGTGACGTGACGCTATTTGTATTTGGAAATACGCGTCTTTCAGATCTATCGACGCAAACCAGTCCCCCTGGCGAATTTGCGAGAGGATTTGTCTGGTCGTGATCATTCTGAAAGGGCGCTTTGAAAGCGCTCTGTTCAGGCGTCTTAGATCTAGAATGGGTCTGAGACCCCTGTCTTTTTTCGGTACCAGGAAATATCTGCTGTACAAGCCCCCTTCGCTCTGAGCTTGAGATAAGGGTTCTATGGCCCCTTTGCTCAATAGTTTCGCTATTTCGGCTCGAAGTAGATGAGCTACTTCCTTCTTTACCGTAGTTTCGACTCGCGCCTCGCAACGGCGAGGGCGTCGAGCGAACTGTAGCGAATAGCCTCTCTTTTATAACGTTCAGCACCCATTCTGATACCCCGGGAAGCTGTGCCCATGCATTCACATGAATAGCTAGGGGTTGAATGAAATCTGCGCTCTGGCCGTGACATTGTGGCGGCTGAAGAGCTCTTATGTGCTGAACATAGGTGCCGTGCTTGCGGCAGTCGAGGCGGGGGGCGCGCTGATGACAGCAGGCAGCCTGCCCGCGCTTAACTCTGTTATAGCGAGTAGCTGAGAGAAGGCGGGCGGGCGAAACCCTTCGGGGTTCGACATGTCTGTGAGTGCATGTGGGCGCGACACAGCGGGCACATGAGAAGCACTGAATACATCTTTGGTCTGTGACCGTATGTGTTTTGGTTTCATTTTTACAGAAACCGGAAGACATGCAGTGTGCAGTGTATGTGAGCACTGAGTTGTGGGCACATTCACTACTTTTAATGCGCAATCGACCTGAGTCGATTTTATGAGCGCGAGCTCTGTGTGATGAGCTGTGTTTGTGTGTAGGAATGAGCACGTGATAGTGGGCATTTTTTTCTACACTCATAACACCATCGGCCGTGGCCGGAATACCAGGAAATACACTCTTTGAGGGATACATCTGGGTTGCCGTGGAAACGGCATTTGTAAGCAGGCAAGCGGGCTGTGTTACCAACTTGTTTACTGCTAAATAAGCTGGAACAGTCACATTTTCTGGAATTGAGCGAGCTGGTAGTTTTGGTGGAAGTCTGGCCGTAGCGAGACTTGAACACCGTTGTTTTCCTAGAAGGGCTAGGACGACTTTGAGGCCTCGGGCTTGATTTCGATCTTTGGCCGGGGTCCCGCTGAGGACGGCGGCCAGCAGACCGAGAGAGCGGTCTCGAGCTTCGGGCCTGTTGCCGCTGTGAGGCGGCGGCGGGCGGTGGCTGCGGCTGTGAGCTTCGAGCAGACGGCTGTTTAGAGCGACCTGTTGCGGAGCTAGTGCGCTATGGCAGGAAATGTTAACCACAGGTGTCTCTCAGCAACTGTGAGAGAGGCCATAATCCGCCCTATGGCCTGTGCAGCAGATTTAGTAGCGCGAAGAGCGAGGTCTGTAGCGCTTCTCAAATCTGAAATGCTTACAGCTTCCAGTCCTTCCTCATCGAGTTTACAGAGAAGGTTGGCTTGGAAAACTTGTAGCGTGGCCATTGTGTGCAACGCAGCTGCAGCCTGTCCAGCGGCGGTGTAAGCGCGGCCGTGCAGAACTGAAGTGGTGCGGCAGGCTTTAGAGGGGAGCGCAGTCTTAGCGCGCCGTCCAGTGGAGGGCGGGCAAAGATGAGCAGCTACAGCTTCCTCTACTGCAGGAAGAGAGTGGTATCCTCTGTTTTTAGCATCATCGACAACGGAGAATGCTGCAGAAACAGAAGTTTTCACTCTGGCTGAAAAGGGTGCAGACCAGGATTTCGCGAGTTCTTCGTGAAGCTTCAGGAAGAAACAGCGCGGGTCTAGACGGTGTTGCAACACGGTCCCCTTTAAGGAAACAGCCATCCAGTGTGCTGGCTCTACGGGCGCCGACCACTCGAGGCCAAGGCTATCAACGGCCTGAGAGAGCAGACGCGTCAGCTCTGACTCAATATTAGCCCGTTTCCCAGACGACTCACGAGCAGGGGATGCGAGATCCACAGAGCTCGACCAATCCTCACTGCCTGACGCTAGGATAGAGCAGCTGTCCTCCTCTGCAAATGCCACATCATCAGACTCATCCGCGACGGAAACGGAACGGCGGCAGACAGCGGCCGTTGTCCGGGGGTGATAGACTCGAGTGAAGCAGGCGGCGAAGCTGGCGGGCGAACCTGCGAGCTCGTCTCAGTAGGAGGAGGTTCAGAGCCTCGCTGAGCGCAGCGCTTTTTACGGCGCGGCAGCGCAGCGGGCTGGGGTGCAGACTCGTGAAAATGTGCCATGCGAGTCCTCAGAGTCGCCATAGGCATCAGCTCGCAATGAGGGCATCCGCCGTCAGCGAGCGCGAGAGCTGCGTGATCTTCTCCCAGGCAGGAAACGCAATAACATGGCGGTCCCCGTCGCTGAGAGGGGCTCTGCACGAGCCACAGAAGTACGAGGCATCTTAAAAAAGACGCTCGGCTCTTTTAGAGAGAAAAAGTGTGAGTCGCGGGGCGAACACACACTAGCAATGAAAGGATATAGTGCACCGGATAGCGCAGCAGGAATGTCAGCAGAAGGCGGCGCGGCCAGCGGCTTCGATGCAGACTCGTCCCGCTGAAAGGCTTCTTCAGACGGCGCGGCTTCTCTCAGGGTCCAGCGATGCGTGAGCTCCGCTGAAGAGATGAAAATCAGTGAACCAGCCTCTCGACGCTATATTTATAGCCCTAGGCCACGCCTATTTCGGCGGGACGCTATGCAAACGGGCGCGAAGCACCCCCATTGGTCAAGGCGTCAAGAGGGCCTTCTCGATAGGCTGCTGCAGTTGCCGCAGGGCAGCCAATAGGCGCGCAAGCTGCCTCGCCTATGTCTGTATGCTGCTGCAACGCGTTTTGCATTATATAAAAAATTAAGGATAATTTTTGGCTTCAGTATCTCACGGAAAGAGACTTTCCCCCAAGCGTAAGTTCTTACGCAGTACGAGAGAACCTCTCGTAAGAGAACTTTGCCTTGCCAGACTTAAACTGTTTTATTACAACATGTTTGTTTTTTTATAAACTCGTAATTTTATTAATTTTGGACGTGTAAATATTCATTTCTTTTGCTTATGAGACTGTTGTAAGCGACTTACCTTGGTGGAATCGCGCGCTGGGCAATGGTTTCTGTGCAATGGTTTCAAAAGTGACGTGTTGCGCAAAATTGCGCCAAAATAATTAAAATAATTATAATAATAATTAAAAAGTACAGTCTTAATATTTTTTTATAATATTTTTAAATATAATTTTAAAGGGGTCAGCATAAATGTCTAAGTGAAGGAAACACGGGTATATGTAGCCATTACATTTAAACACACCACTTCCCAGAATGCATCCATCTCTTTGCCAAAGGATATGTCCAATATAAACATTTCTGCAGTAGGCTATTTAATTTATTACAACTTCATAATCAGTATTGAGGTGAAAGTTCTATAAAAGTAGGCTATTTTTTTATTTATTTTTTTTATCGCAAAAAAAAACAAAGTTGTAGGCTCACTATAAGCAATTGCAAATTGAAATACCATCGGCAAAATATCCCACCTAAATTAAGGCAGATAGACAGCAAATATGCAGTCCTGCAATTATGTCATTTTAATGTAGCCCAAAATTATATATATAAAAAAAAAAAAAAAAGAGAGAAAAAAGTCGTGATACCGATTTAGACAAGGGTTTCTGCCCCACGAAAATTTATGATCACCGCGCCAATGATTGTAACAGTATATGCGCCGCACGCTACTGTAAAATACACATTTGCAGCATAATTAATCGCCTGAAACCATACTTTCCAGCTGGATGGTGTAATGGAAATTTTAGATTTTCATTGATTTACAGTATTGATTTTCATTTATTTCAGTAAGACATTGAAATGATCCTTGCTGGACTGTACGTGGTCTGCCAACATATGACTAATGTGTGTGTGTGTTAAACACTGGGAAACAGGTGAGACGTCAGGAGGAGGCAGATTGAAAAGGGTCAGAGGCCGTCCAATTTAGAACTTGTGAGTTTGTAAGAATAAACTCAGCAGGATTCGATGACTAGCAGAGAAACCTTCCCTTGTTTAGATAAGGGCCTGTAAGCAGAAGACCTTGAAAGCAGTATAAAGGCTCCTCTGCCCTCCCTCTCCTCGTCGCACTTGTTTCACAGACTGTACTCTTGACTTCTGTGTGGCAACTGGGCCTTCTTGCAAGAATAAAATACTTTTAATGATCATTTGAATTCCAGAGTGTCTCTTACGCAGTGATGATTGTTTAATGAGAATTTTTGCCACAACACTTTATACACTCAATGACACAAACTTTGCCTGATGCTAGGCACAGGTATGTAATAATAACCGATAGATATATTCTAATTCAGACCCATGACTTGTGATCATGTTGTATACCTTTCCAAGATGCAAAACTAGTTCTGGAGGCTACATTTTAATAAACATTAATGCAAAAAAAAAAAACGTACCTGCTTAATCTACCCTCCAAAAAATGTGTTAGTTTTTCATATATCATGCGTTCCATTCACTTACATATATGCAATGTTGATGGAACTGGTCTATATTATAAAGGATGACCAGCATCTATTCCCGACTTCCTTAAACCTGAGACCCTGTGTCCTCATATGAGGACATTACATTTTTGCCTCTTGACACAATGATAGTCAAATTTGTAAATCTTAGACATGTTGGCCACATTTAGGGACACTGCCCACACCATCTTGTGGTGATATAACAACATTACACCAATGTCAGTGAGAAGAAAATGGCTGGAAAATCAGCAAAATATCAGCAAAACACTTCCCGAAAGAAAAATGACCCAGGTAAAAAATCTATTCAAATTATATGAATGAAACAAATGTATTTATGTACAATACTGTCTCCATCATCATATGGGGATTAAAATTTGACATATTTTAGTAATAGTAGCACTCCAGGACATCAGTAAATGTGAAGCACTCGTTTGAGGACATTGGGACTATATTACGTTATTTATGCTACCATGTGGTTAGCTAAACTTGGGAATTTTTAGACGGATCGCAATAGCATTGAAAAAACAACATTTGTCTGTGTGTGTGTGTGTGTGTGTGTGTGTGTGTGTGTGTGTGTGTGTATGTGTGTGTGTATGTGTGTGTGTGTAAGCATGAATTATTGAGTTAACATGGAAAAACTGGTTTGCTTTAGTGCAGAAAACTGGTAAAAATCAAGAATTTCAAAATGAAAGTGAGCCAATAAGTGGCCTTCTACTGCTCCCCGCTGGCCATTACCAGTACTATTATAAAAATCTGATTTTGTCAAGTGTTTATCACTTCATTTGTACTGACACTTCACATAATTGCTAGTAAAATGGTAAATTATAGACCCACTGTCCTCGCATGAGGACATCATATGGTAAAACATAGACCCACTGTCCTCGCATGAGGACATCATTTTCTGCAAAAACTACATCCAGTACAAAAACAAATTTTAGTTATTATACTTATTAGGTCCAACTTATCCCAAATAGCAAGAACAATTATAAAATGCACACCAGGCAAGCTCTCGGGTCTCAGGAGGTTAACAAAATAATTACTGGCTCTTTCCAGCTTTGTGGAAGCCTTACCACCTTCCACAACTTGTTATATAACAGTATATGTTTATCCTGACTTTCCAGTCCTGGAAGGTGTTTTCTCATACTGCAATACATGCACGTCATCTTTTCCTGGAGCCGTTTCCCCGGAGTTATTCAATGCTCTCTGTAACTCTCCCATGTTTACAGTTTTTCTTGATTGCTTAAACACATTTCTTGAAACTATGCCTCATATTCTCAAAACTGTAAACACAAATCCATAACGTCTCACCCAATTCCCCAAACATCCTATTTTCAGGTCAAAATGAAGCTCTACAATCAAAACCATTCACTCTTGCTGAAAAACAAACTTTGCCCTCAGCCAGGACACACAAGCCCTCAAAACACACACACTACAACATAGTCTTACACACTGGTGCAATAAATTCAAAACAACATTTCCAAAACTGGTAAGTTATGTTGATTGTGGTTCCCTCCCTCACAAACCTTTCATGATGAACACAAATGACACAACCAATGGATACATTAGCACATTTTTATTACAGTTTTTCTCGATTGCTTAAACACTATAACCAGGCTTTTGAACTAAATTTTCAAAACCATAATGCCATTTATCAAAAAGCACACCCATTTCACTAAACTATAAACACTATTCCCTGTTTTGACACATGAGTCAAATTTGTTGAACTGTCACTGCAAAACTCTACACACAAATCCCTTCATTTCTCATTGCCTAGACCATGTTGTCAAGTATAAAGCACTAGCATTCAATATTGTTCACTCAAGTCAGCACAGCTTCAGCTCAGTTAGCACACAATTACCCAAGTGGAAACACTAGGAGTCAAAATTGAACACACATTTTCCACACAATGGATCCAGAAAGACATGAAGGAAGAGATCGAGGAGGGATAAGGAGGAGGAGGACGAAGGGCAAGGACAAGATCAAGCAGTCTCAGATGAAATTCAAGCCACTCTAGTTGCCCATGTCTTAGTCAGTGGTATGAGTATGAGGGAGGCTGGGCTACGAGTAAGGCCAAATTTTTGTCGCTTTACCGTCGCCTCGAGAGCCTTCAGGGAGGTGTGTTGATAAACAAAATTCTATCACTGAATAAAAGACAAACATTTCCAATAGTCTTTGATGAGATTTATTTTCTTGCAAGAAAAGGCCAGCAGTTGTACAGTCACACAGAGTGGCACAGAGTGTGACAGTGAAGGGAGGGCATCCTTTCTCCTTTATAGTCTTGACTCCCAGAATGTTATCTTTCTAGGCAAATTATGGTATTTCAACTATACGTGAAACTTTCTTAGACGTTTTCATCATATTGTCTTCTTGAGTGGAAGCCCTCCTGTCACGACCCAACACTCTTTACCATTCCAATACAATTCCATATTAGAATAAGGTTTGTGTGTGCTCTTTTACTGTCATATGATGGTCACACACATCTTACTGTAAGTAAATACAGTAAAAAAAAAATTAAAGGAGAGAGTAAAATATATATATATATATATACAGTACCAGTCAAAAGTTTGGAAACATTACTATTTTTAATGGTTTTGAAAGAAGTCTCTTATGCTCATCAAGCCTGCAGTTAAAAAAAAATATATATATATAAAAAAAACAGTAATATTATGAAATATTATTACAATTTAAAATAATGGTTCTCTTTTTTAATATATTTTAAAATGTAATTTATTTTTGTGATGCAAAGCTGAATTTTCATCAGCAAGTACTCCAGTCTTTGGTGTCTTATGATCCTTCAGAAATCATTCTAATATGATGATTTGATACTCAGTTATTATCAATGATGGAAACAGTTGTGCTGTTTAATATAATTTTTTGGAATACTTTTTTCAGGATTCATTGATGAGTAAAACGTTAACAGCATTTATTCATAAAAACAGCATTTATTCAAAATAAAAACATTTCTAACAATATAAATAGTTACCATCACCTTTTATCAATTTAACGCATCCTTGTTGAATTAAAGTACTAATTTCTTAAAAAAAAATAGTTATTGTTCCCAAACTTTTGAACGGTAGTGTATATTGTTACAAAATATTTCTATTCTAAATAAATACAGTTCTTTTTAACTTTTTATTCATCAAATAATCCTGAAAAAAGTATCTCAGGTTATAAAAAAATATTAAGCAGCACAACTGTTTCCAACATTGATCATAAATCAGCATATTAGAATGATTTCTGAAGGATCATAAGACACCAAAGACTGGAGTACTTGCTGATGAAAATTCAGCTTTGCATCACAAAAATAAATTACATTTTAAAGTATATTAAAAAAGAGAACCATTATTTTAAATTGTAATAATATTTCATAATATTACTGTTTTTTTTTTTTTTTTTTTTAACTGCAGGCTTGATGAGCATAAGAGACTTCTTTCAAAACCATTAAAAATAGTAATGTTTCCAAACTTTTGACTGGTACTGTATTTTTTTTATGTCTCTGTGTGTGTGTTGTACTGTGTAGTACATGAATTACAGTTTTTCTTGATTGCTTAAACACATTTCTTGAAACTATGCCTCATATTCTCAAAACTGTAAACACAAATCCATAACGTCTCACCCAATTCCCCAAACATCCTATTTTCAGGTCAAAATGAAGCTCTACACTCAAAACCATTCACTCTTGCTGAAAAACAAACTTTACCCTCAGCCAGGACACACAAGCCCTCAAAACACACACACTACAACATAGTCTTACACACTGGTGCAATAAATTCAAAACAACATTTCCAAAACTGGTAAGTTATGTTGATTGTGGTTCCCTCCCTCACAAACCTTTCATGATGAACACAAATTACACAACCAATGGATACATTGGCACATTTTTATTAATTCATGTACTACACAGTACAACACACACACAGAGACATAAAAAAAAATACAGTACCAGTCAAAAGTTTGGAAACACTACTATTTTTAATGTTTTTGAAAGAAGTCTCTTATGCTCATCAAGCTTGCAGTTAAAAAAACACACACAAAAAAAAACCAGTAATATTATGAAATATTATTACAATTTAAAATAATGGTTCTCTTTTTTAATATACTTTAAAATGTAATTTATTTTTGTGATGCAAAGCTGAATTTTCATCAGCAAGTACTCCAGTCTTTGGTGTCTTATGATCCTTCAGAAATCATTCTAATATGCTGATTTATGATCAATGTTGGAAACAGTTGTGCTGCTTAATATTTTTTTATAACCTGAGATACTTTTTTCAGGATTATTTGATGAATAAAAAGTTAAAAAGAACTGTATTTATTTAGAATAGAAATCTTTTGTAACAATATACACTACCGTTCAAAAGTTTGGGAACAATAACTATTTTTTTTTAAGAAATTAGTACTTTAATTCAACAAGAATGCGTTAAATTGATAAAAGGTGATGGTAACGATTTATATTGTTAGAAATGTTTTTATTTTGAATAAATGCTGTTTTTATGAATAAATGCTGTTACTGTAACGTTTTACTCATCAATGAATCCTGAAAAAAGTATTCCAAAAAAATATATTAAACAGCACAACTGTTTCCATCATTGATAATAACTGAGTATCAAATCATCATATTAGAATGATTTCTGAAGGATCATAAGACACCAAAGACTGGAGTACTTGCTGATGAAAATTCAGCTTTGCATCACAAAAATAAATTACATTTTAAAATATATTAAAAAAGAGAACCATTATTTTAAATTGTAATAATATTTCATAATATTACTGTTTTTTTTATTATTTTTTTTTAACTGCAGGCTTGATGAGCATAAGAGACTTCTTTCAAAAACATTAAAAATAGTAATGTTTCCAAACTTTTGACTGGTACTGTATATATATTTATTTTTTACTCTCTCCTTTAATTTTTTTTTACTGTATTTACTTACAGTAAGATGTGTGTGACCATCATATGACAGTAAAAGAGCACACACAAACCTTATTCTAATATGGAATTGTATTGGAATGGTAAAGAGTGTTGGGTCGTGACAGGAGGGCTTCCACTCAAGAAGACAATATGATGAAAACGTCTAAGAATGTTTCACGTATAGTTGAAATACCATAATTTGCCTAGAAAGATAACATTCTGGGAGTCAAGACTATAAAGGAGAAAGGATGCCCTCCCTTCACTGTCACACTCTGTGCCACTCTGTGTGACTGTATGACGGCTGGCCTTTTCTTGCAAGAAAATAAATCTCATTAAAGACTATTGGAAATGTTTGTCTTTTATTCAGTGATAGAATTTTGTTTATCAACACACCTCCCTGAAGGCTCTCGAGGCGACGGTAAAGCGACAAAAATTTGGCCTTACTCGTAGCCCAGCCTCCCTCATACTCATACCACTGACTAAGACATGGGCAACTAGAGTGGCTTGAATTTCATCTGAGACTGCTTGATCTTGTCCTTGCCCTTCGTCCTCCTCCTCCTTATCCCTCCTCGATCTCTTCCTTCATGTCTTTCTGGATCCATTGTGTGGAAAATGTGTGTTCAATTTTGACTCCTAGTGTTTCCACTTGGGTAATTGTGTGCTAACTGAGCTGAAGCTGTGCTGACTTGAGTGAACAATATTGAATGCTAGTGCTTTATACTTGACAACATGGTCTAGGCAATAAGAAATGAAGGGATTTGTTTGTAGAGTTTTGCAGTGACAGTTCAACAAATTTGACTCATGTGTCAAAACAGGGAATAGTGTTTATAGTTTAGTGAAATGGGAGTGCTTTTTGATAAATGGCATTATGGTTTTGAAAATTTAGTTCAAAAGCCTGGTTATAGTGTTTAAGCAATCAAGAAAAACTGTAAAAGAGCATCTTGCTCCTCATCTCCATTAACTTTTCTGCATATTACATCCTTATATTGTGCTTTTATTCTTTCTATTTACATTTTTTTCTTTCTATATTTCAATTTTCTTTTGTATCTATATATATGAACCTTTGCCATCATCTCAAACTTTTCATTATTTGTGGTTGCAATCACATTTCCTTCAGTCATAACTGGGTAATTCCATTCACCCAGCATGAATTTATCGAGTTAAATTAGCTTTGCACTCAGTGCTTTTAGCTACAGTATGTATACACTTTGGAATCTTTTTAATGCAATAAAAGACTAGTATTAAGTCATCGTGGGTACATGCATAATATGACATTTGTTCTTCATCTGCCCACTATAACTGTAAACTTTGCTATTAGTCAGAGCAACATGAAACTGATTGGCCAAAGTTACAGCAGCCTGGAACAGAGAGCGGGAAGCGGATAACGAGCACGGGCACCACAACCATGGCTTCGTCCTCTTTATCATAAAAATAACTTAGAGGCTGGACTCGAATTATAAGACGAAGAGCATTTGACATTCAAAAGTGACATTTAACTTTATATTTCAAATAAAAAATGTACAACACGTTACATCCACCCAACATGACATTAGCAAGTGTATATTAGGTATAATGATTCCTGTGTCATTATAGTCATCCATCTGCAAATATATTTTACAGCAATTGAGTTTGTTATGGGAATTTTTGATTTTCCATGATTTACAGTATTGATTTTCATTTACTTTCAGTAAGACATTGAAATGACTCTTTGCTGGACTGTATCTGGTCTGCCAACATATGACTAATGTGTGTGTGTGTGTGTGTGTGTGTTTTTAAACACTGGGAAACAGGTGAGACGTCAGGAGGAGGCAGATTGAAAAGGGACCTCTGACCCGCCCAATTTAGAACTTGTGAGTTTGTAAGATCAAACTTATAAGCAGTATCAGAAAACTAGCAGGGAAGCCTCTCCTTGTTTAGATAAGGGCCTGTAAGCAGAAGACCTTGAAAGTATAAAGGCTCCTCTGCCCTCCCTCTCGTCGTCGCACTTGTTTCACAGACTGTACTGGTGACTTCTGTGTGGCAACTGGGCCTTCTTGCAAGAATAAAATACTTTTTTAATGATCATTTGAATTTCAGAGTGTCTCTTACGCAGTTGATGATTGTTTAATGAATCTTTGCCACAACAAGTTTCTATAGTAACTATTGTAAATGAATGCTTAACCAGAGGTGGCATGTGGGTGTACTTTCTTGCCCCTTCATAAAATTAAGGTTAAACCATGGATTTCATTAAAAGATCTTCATTTGTGTATCTAAGATGAAACACGGTTTAACAAAGGTTTTCTTTTAGTACGTCAGCTATTTAACAACCGAGGTTTATTAATGACTTGCTCAGAATTTCTTTCAGAATACAAAATGCCAGTTAACCCTAAAGAGTTTGCCATAGTTATGGGAGCCATACATCAGGAATCAGATGCTTTTTAAAAATTGCATTTACCCTTCTAGTACAACTACTTTTCCTGAACAGGTAAAATGTTTTTCAGAAAACAAAGATAGAAATAATAAAGTTAGACACCTTTTTCTTGAAGATATTGTTTCTGTATCTCCTGCAATCTTTTACTGGAATAATTTGTTAACAAATTTAAATTGGAAAACAAATTGGTCATTACAGCAAAAATATTTTCTCACTAATAAAGTAAAGTCTTTCAAAATAATAAATGCATTTACCCTGTTAAATATTTTATGGTTAAATATAAAACTAATATTGACACAAGTTCACACAGAAACTGTTTTACATTTATTTTGGTCATGTTTCTATACTGCACAACTATGGAAAAATATTGACGCATTTATTAAAGAGAATATCCAGCAAGATTTATCCGTAACCTTTAAAGACATTATTTTTAAATACTTTGGTTTTGACCCCACTAAAAACAAAGTTTGCTTTGTGATCAATTAAAATAATTTTCTTGTCAAATTTTATATACACAAATGTAAATTCACAAACAACAAACCAGTTTTTCTTGTTTATTCCCCCAAAGAATTTAAAATGTACTTAAACGCATTTCTTCCTCAGTAAATAAGAAAGCAACTAAAACAACTTCAATTTGTAATGACTTTAATTTGCACACTCTAACGTTTGAGTTTAAAATAATATCTTATATCTTTTTTTTTCTTATCTTCTACTTTTTTTCCCTTGTTATTTTAATATAAGCCTGTAAAAGTTCTCATAATGTTTTTTTTTTGTAAAAAGCGCTATATAAATAAAGGTGACTTGACTTGAACCCTAGTGTGGTAGGAAAGTGGTTTCAACAGTATGAAGCCCTGCTGGAAGATCTCGCGATCAAAGATATTTCATCACATCTTTTGAATTGCGATGAATCTGGCCAGCATGACCGGTTTTGCTCTACCCGTGTGGTTGGGGAGGTGGGTAAGCCCTGTGGCAACTCTAAAGAAGAAACCATGACAGTTCTTGCAGCGGGAGAGTAACCATTTCTTTTTTTTTTTTATCACTTTTACTCATGACATGCTAGCTGGTAACAAAGGATTCCATTCATTATGCTAAGCTAAGCTAGCAGCGGTGCTGCCAAACTAAAACAATGCATGCACTGAGACAAAAATGCATTTGCCCACCTATCTAAATGTAGGAATGATGGTGAATAAGCCTTATTTCAAGAAACGGTGGAGTGTTCCTTTAAGTCATCGGGTGTTTTTGACCTACACTGTACATGCCGTGAGAACAGTTAGCTATTTAGTCTTGTACGTTAGCATTGACTCCATAACTTTAATTGTAACTTAATGATACTATGACAACCAATGAACGTTTTCGTCTTCATTGGGGTTGGGGTTGAATCCTTAGGTAACCAGGTAACTGTGCCCACATCAGTGATTTTATAAATATACCGGGCTTCAGTTAGCCTGACTACGTCAGACTTCATACTTCCGCTCAATTTCATTTCGCTTCTGTACTCAGTCTGAGACCGCGTCATAGCTTTCCGTTTTACTCCGGCCTGAAAACAACCGGCCAATCAACGTACAGAGGGCGGGCTGAGAGCCGTGACGTATACACTGATTGTACTGTGGATGCGTAGATTTACTTCACATAATCTGCAAAAGTCGTTCACAGCCATGTTCACTCCAGTATTTCGCTCGATTGTTTAGTTTTTGCATCATACATGCGTTTACAGTGGAAGTTAGATGCGGCTGAGCATGCGCATAACACACGCCATAACCAAACGTTATGTGATTGGCTTACGGGTAACCAATGATTTTAAACTTCAGACAAGCGAGAAAGAAAACACTTTTCAATTATGCCATGCCAGACTCTGTCTACGAAGCAAAGCGAAGTAGCAGAGTTTGGTATTACCAGGCTAGGCTTCAGTCATATTGCGCAGAAAATTGTTCCGTTCACGCAAATCATATCATGCTTTTGAAACGCGCAGGTGAACGCATGCACAGTACTGTGATTCAATACAATAATACCCATGCCCATCCTCTCAGTATTCCTGTGATCAGTGTTACAAGAACCCCAGGCATATTGTTTTACCATTTTTGTAACACAAACACCATAAAATCGAAGAACGAGATCCCATCCCGTGCAACTGATACTCATCTGCCATTGGCTCATCTGCGTTTGAGGGGAGGGGCTTACTGATAGGTCAATTGGTATGAGGAGGGCTGGAAGTGGATAAGGAGGATGGCAGGACAGAAGCTCCCCAAAACACAGTTCTTCTCTCTGTTTCACCAGGCCTGGCAGAAGACTGAGACAGTTGTATACGCCCAGCCTGGATTCAGGGGCTCAGGGATGTTAACCTGGGATGTCCTGTTAACAAGAACACAATCCCTGATGATGTATACGCACCAAGCATCACAACAGAGAGGGCTGTATTACCCACAGGAACAGAACTGCCCATGGTAGAGGATACACCGATCTTGATTCATCGTGACACTGTCAGTGAGGATTTGGTGTATGAAGAAGTAGTCATTACATCCCAGAAGGATATGGAGAGGTCCTATTCCATGTCTTCACTCCTGAGCAAGACACAGATCTTATCTTTCTTATCTTTAACAAAATATTTGACAAGCATACACACATACATGCACACAAAAGACAGAAACACACACCTATACAACATGACCAGTTAATTTTTAAGTGCATTTTTTTAATGAAATATTCGTTCGTTTTCTATTTAATGAAATGTTGTTGCTCTGGCACACTAATTTACACTAAATTGTTTGTCTTAAAGGTTTAAGTTGTAACAGTGCAAATTGAGTGTTAAATGCTGAATTGAGTGTTTCAATCTTCCTAAATATCACAAAGCATTTGTTCTATGGATTTATCAAGATAATAAGTAGGTTATTGTTGAATTGAATACATAATGAAGTAACTACAGTGAATATCAATGAGTTCTCTATCAGAGGCTTTCATAAGGAAACTCTGAATCACAGAAGATTACAGAGAGAGAAATGAAAAGTGGTTACAGTCACAGAAAATGAAAAAATGGCATTTTCCTACATAAACAATCTGTAGCTGCAGCTGTTTGCTTTTCGAGGGAAAAGCTGCTCAAAACGGCTGGTCTTAGCAGTGGCGGGTCCTGGCATAGGCACAATATAGTGCGCCAATGTGTGTACGCCGCCCACATATGACACACACAGCTTTCTTTCTTCATGCAAGAGTGAAAGGAATTCGCCTTTGAGTGGAGAGTTCTGCACTTTCCCATATTATATGGATGTGCTCTTGACATTTGTCATTAAAATAAAAAATGCCTAATGCACCAAAAATGCCAGAACGCCACTGGGTGTAGGAGTATTTTTCTCGTAATAATACCCAAACAATTTAGTGCGTATCTGTATTTGCGCTCTGTAGAACATCACAGGTTGCTATTTACAATGTGTTTTTGCAGAGCTCAGCATAGTAGCCAATCACAAACATATCTGTTGATTTCTTCAACGCAATGGCCAATCAGAGGTGTTTAAGTTGGCACTAAACAAAAACTTCCGGCGTTTTGATCGGTGACTCTGAGTTCTGCACGCTCGCAAATCCTCTCACTATAACAATTATGATATGATATTCATTGTGCAGCCAGCTTCATTTATTATAATGAAACTGTGTGAGATCGTGACGAACTAAGATAAGGGACAGCTTTTAGGTGATTATAAATGGAGTGCTCTTTCTGTCATGCCAAATCCTGCATAAAGTGATCCCAAACAACATCCATCCATCCATCTTCTACCGCTTATCCGGGGCCGGGTCGCGGGGGCAGCAGTCTAAGCAGAGATGCCCAGACTTCCCTCTCCCTGGACACTTCCTCCAGCTCTTCCGGGGGGACACCGAGGCGTTCCCAGGCCAGCCGGGAGACATAGTCTCTCCAGCGTGTCCTAGGTCTTCCCAGGGGTCTCCTCCCAGTGGGACGTGCCCGGAACACCTTCCCGGGAAGGCGTCCAGGAAGCATCCGGAAAAGATGCCCGAGCCACCTCAGCTGACCCCTCTCGATGTGGAGGAGCAGCGGCTCTACTTTGAGCTCCTCCCGAGTGACCGAGCTTCTCATCCTATCTCTAAGGGATCGCCCAGCCACCCTGCGGAGAAAGCTCATTTCGGCCGCCTGTATCCGGGATCTTGTCCTTTCGGTCATGACCCAAAGCTCATGACCATAGGTGAGAGTAGGAACGTAGATTGACCGGTAAATCTTTCTTCACCACGACAGACCGGTACATCGACCGCATTACTGCAGAAGCTGCACCGATCCGTCTGTCAATCTCCCGTTCCATCCTTCCCTCACTCGTGAACAAAACCCCAAGATACTTAAACTCCTCCACTTGAGGCAGGAACTCTCCACCAACCTGAAGTGAGCAAGACACCCTTTTCCGACTGAGGACCATGGCCTCGGATTTGGAGGTGCTGATTCTCATCCCAGCCGCTTCACACTCGGCTGCAAACCGTCCCAGTGCATGCTGAAGGTCCTGGTTTGATGAGGCCAGCACGACAACATCATCTGCAAAGAGCAGAGAAGAAATCGTGTTGTCACCAAACCTGACACCCTCCGGCCCCTGGCTGCGCCTAGAAATTCTGTCCATAAAAATTATGAAAAGAACCGGCGACAAAGGGCAGCCCTGCCGGAGTCCAACATGCACCGGGAACAAGTCTGACTTACTGCCGGCAATGCGAACCAAGCTCCTGCTTCGGTCGTACAGGGACCGGACAGCCCTTAGTAAAGGACCCCGGACCCCTTACTCCCGGAGCACCCTCCACAGGCCGCCGCGAGGGACACAGTCGAATGCCTTCTCCAAATCCACAAAGCACATGTGGACTGGTTGGGCAAACTCCCATGAACCCTCCAGCACCCTGTAGAGGGTATAGAGCTGGTCCAGTGTTCCACGGCCTGGACGAAAACCACACTGTTCCTCCTGAATCCGAGGTTCTACTATCGGCCGTATTCTCCTCTCCAGTACCCTGGCATAGACTTTCCCAGGGAGGCTGAGAAGTGTGATCCCCCTATAGTTGGAACACACCCTCCGGTCCCCCTTCTTAAAAAGAGGGACCACCACCCCGGTCTGCCATCCCAGAGGCACTGTCCCCGACCGCCACGCGATGCTGCAGAGGCGTGTCAGCCAAGACAGCCCCACAACATCCAGAGACTTGAGGTACTCAGGGCGGATCTCATCCACCCCCGGTGCCTTGCCACCGAGGAGTTTCTTGACTACCTCGGTGACTTCAGCTTGGGTGATGGACGAGTCCACCTCTGAGCCCTCAGCCTCTGCTTCCTCAATGGAAGACGTGACGGCGGGATTGAGGAGATCCTCAAAGTATTCCTTCCACCGTCCAACGACATCCCCAGTTGAGGTCAACAGCTCCCCACCTCTACTGTAGACAGCGTTGGTAGGGCACTGCTTCCCTCTCCTGAGGCGCCGGACGGTTTGCCAGAATCTCTTTGAGGCCAGCCGATAGTCCTTCTCCATGGCCTCACCGAACTCCTCCCAGGCCCGAGTTTTTGCCTCCACAACCACCCGGGCTGCAGTTTGCTTGGCCTGCCGGTACCCGTCAGCTGCCTCAGGAGTCCCACAAGCCAACCAGGCCCGATAGGACTCCTTCTTCAGCTTGACGGCATCCCTTACTTCCGGTGTCCACCACCGGGTTCGTTCACCGGGGTGAACTCCAACACATGGCGGCTGAGCTGGGGGGCTATAAGCAAACCCACACCAGCCCGCCGCCTCTCACCATGGGCAACTCCAGAGTGGTGAAGAGTCCATCCTCTCTCGAGGAGTGTGGTTCCAGAGCCCAAGCCGTGCGTAGAGGTGATCCCGACTATCTCTAGTCGGAACCTCTCAACCTCACGCACAATCTCAGGCTCCTTCCCTGCCAGCGAGGTGACGTTCCACATCCCTAGAGCTAGCTTCCGTGTCCAGGGATCGGGTTGTCGAGGCCCCCGCCTTCGACTGCCGCCCAATCCTCTCAGCACCGGCCCCTTACGGTCCCTCCTGCAGGTGGTGAGCCCACGGGAAGGTGGCCCCACGTCGCTCCTTCGGGCTGAGCCCGGCCGGACCCCGTGGGGGGAGGCCCAGCCACCAGGCGCTCGCATACGAGCCCCAACCCCGGGCCTGGCTCCAGGGTGGGGCCCCGGCTGCGCCATACCGGGCGACGTCACGGTCCTCGGTTTAATTTCTCTCATAAGGGGTTTCTGAACCGCTCTTAGTCTGCGGTTCAGAAACAACACCAATGATTTAAATTGATCACCAAACAACACCAATGATTTAAATTAATAATACAAATAAACACTAAATCATTCAAACCGATTAATCAAATAAGTTCTTATAAGTTCTATAAGTTCTATCTTTGTCCAGTGTCTGCACTATTTTTGAATCCGGAATCCCGACATCGAATCGGTTAGAAAAGATATGGGTAAAAACACACAGAGTCAGAACAGTCTGAAGGTTTGGTGGTCATACCTTGAAAACTGCATGGAGGAGTACCTTTTTTACATTACATTTTTAACAAGAAAATGCTCTTTTAGAGAAGCTGTCAATCAAACAACATGCAGGTCGGTTTGTGAGATTTCAGGTTATTAGGTTCAAATCCTGCAAGGATTGATCCATGAAAAATCTCCATTGTGTTCTTTATCAAACTAAATCTAAGGAACTGAACCTGTGAAAACTGCGCTGAAAGACAGCAGAAACAAACAGCCAAGAAAAGCAGAAACAAACAGCTGATAAATACATCACAATAATCCACAACACGACTCCAGTCCATCAATTAATGAAATTAATGAGACAAATCCATCAATCAAACATGAAAAACTTCAAGGGACTACAAACATGGTACAGGAAACAGGAAAACAACTTCAGCATAAAAGTCCAGAGACAGAAGCAGGGACATGTTAGAAACAATTATTGTGTTTAAACCGTGCCTTATCTATAATAACACATAATATTCTCCAGTGTAAAATGTTCTGATGAAGAAACAAACTCATCTACATCTTGAATGACCTGAGAGAGAGTTCATTTGCAACAAATTTTCATTTTTGGGTGAACTTTTCCTTGAACTTGTGTTTACTGGTAATATAATATCCATTTATTTTTTATAAAAAGGCCTATGCATGCATGAGTATCCTGCTACAGGATTCAGAAGTGTATGGTGCTTATTTTTGGAAATGTTCTCATAAAGACATTTCATTGTCAGAGCCAAAGTACTGTAATATGCCAATATTATATTTTTATATGTAATTTTATATTGCTTAATTGTTTTACACACACAGTATTAAGAATCAAGCTTTTAAACTGCTTAACATGTGTACATTTAGTTATGCTGTCTTGTTGACTTTATTAGTCAATAATATTATTTATAAAACAAATTAATGAAACAAGTTATACTATACATTCACTAAAGGAAACATAATTTATTTTGTTCCCAAACAACACCAATGATTTAAATTAATAATACAAATAAACACTAAATCATTCAAACCGATCAATCAAAACACTGAAATTCAAACTGTGAGTTGCGAATACGCAATCCAATGTAAAAATAAATCATTAACACAGCACTGCACAAACAGAACCCGGAAAAGACTTTTGTTTTGCATTTAGATAAAAACGTCACAAAACGTCACTACGTCATCGTTCCAAACAAATCCGCGTTGCCAATGATCAGCAGCAGCTATATTAATTTGCAGCAAATATCGGTAAATATTGACGCATAATGTACATTGATTATTACGTTGACACTTATATGACTTGCATATAATAATAATAATAATAATTTAAAAAAATTCTAGGGAGTAGGCTAGCAGAAACACAGCATTAATACGTTTTTGTGTTTAATTTTGGAGGGACATTGCTCCCATAACGTAGAATACATTTACAGCAGATTTCTGTAAATACATGATGGAGAGAGGGCATTAAAGTTAACAGTGTGGTCAGTTGAAATGAAACTGGAGATATGGTTAGTGGAATAACTATACACACATTTACATACACATAGGCTACTGTAGGCTACATCGTATGCATGCATTTGTGTGTTCTGATGAATGGTTTGAAAGGATGTAGTGTTGCATTAGCCATACTAAAATGAATCCTTTAACAGTAACGTTAATGATATGGATCATATTTAGGAACATAGTTATTTCACTGAGTAACCATCTCTCCAGTTACACACACACTGTTATGTCTAAGTCCTGGTAATCATGAAGACAAGAACGTTTCTTACTTAAAGGTTTATTCAAACCCACAAGCAATACAACAGTGCCAGGCGTTTACATGATTAGGCAGCAGGTGCAACAACTTCCATTACTCTACACCTTTTATAGGTAACAACATGTGGACTACAGCGCCATCTCCTGACAAGTACATAAACACAACACACACACACGTGTATATGTTTGTATATAACTAGTGGTGCGTTCATCTCGTATAGATCGTATTTACGAGTTGAACGCACTTGAACGCCACCACAATGTCGTAAATACCAGTGGGGAGCTCGGGATTTTCTCTAAGCTCCGATCTTTACGAGTTGGGGGCGTGTCAGTGATCAACATGGCAGAAAACACAATACGTAAAGGTATTTAGCTGTGATATTGTCAGGCTTTTCTATTTACAGCGCAGTTAGATAATCGCCAACACAGAATATGATAGTATTATAATATAACTATGCAACATGTAACGATGAGTTGGCAGTGGCTTCATAAATTAATTAAAAACATAAAAATACAAAGTAGGCTACACCTGATGCACATTTCTTTGTTCTTCATTTTCTAGAACAAGAGTTTAAGAACCTTACTGTATTTTTGTGGAATTAATTAAGAGAAAGTACTCCGCCATCTTGCTCCGACGAAAGTGACTTGAACGCACATGCCGTTATAAGCACCATAGATATCATATATAAACGCTAGATGTCTTATGGCGCAGTCACTTCCGGCATCACCGTTCGGCCATCTTACGGCAGTGCTCTGTGCATTAAGGTGAATGATCAGCACGTACACAAATCCTCATATCTCGATGAAATCTCGACGGATTTACAGACGGTTTGGTTTCTTACAAACGTTATTAACATGGCTATAATTCCGAATGCTTGAACATGCATGTTATAATTTTTCATATGTATGCAGTTTATGTATGCAGTGTCGTAACTACATCTCTGACGTTTATAACAAACCAAACCGTTTGAAAATCGGTAGAAAAATGAGCAAGTTATGGTTATTTAAAAGTACATGCACCATTGAAGTAGTGAGCGAGTACACTGTCGCAAGATGGCCGCCACGTGCGGACGTCGACCTCCATTGGCCAGCAGTGCGCACGAGACATCTAGCCTTTATATATGATATCTATGATAAGCACGACTTCCCACCTCGTACGTACAAACTTCCCAGGAGGACTTGAACGCACCAATAGAGAGCTTAAGTCCCTCCCCTTCCGGTCGACCACCATGGGACCTTATTTCGGAAAAATATTGTATGGTAGTCAATGGCGAGAGACAACAAATATTTTGATCTCGTTTGAATTGTGCCCTGATTTACACATATGATGTTTGTCAATTTAAAAGATACATTTTAAATTCAAGAAAGTCGCAGCTTGATGTAAAACTGCTGAGGTATAAGACTGTGAAAGTACGTAATTACAAAGACTACAAACCCAGAAGGCGCACATGCGACGTCATACCTTTTCTCTCAATGAATGAAGCTAACTTTACTGAAGCTAACGACTGTCATTTTTTCTATAGTCTTACATTATAATCGTAACGTAACGCCGTCATGCCTGAGTGTTTTGAGCCAGAATACACACATACGAGCAACGGATCTTGTGATGTACATAGTGCGAGACGAGAGATGTAGTTCATTGAGCGATTTTCACATAAAACTAAACGTTACTCTTCTGTTTTATGACAAACTGCGACTTTCTTGACTTTCATAATTACCTTTTAAATTGACAAACATCATATGTGTAGTTCAGGGCACAGTTCAGACGGAATAAAAAGATAAGTTATCTCTCGCCATTGACTTCCATACATATTTTTTCCGAAATAAGGTCCCATGAGCCGGAAGCGGAGGGGCGGGACTTAGGCTCTCTATTCACCTTATTCCGGAAGTAGCACTGGGTGGCGCCATCCGCGTAATCTCACTTCCTGGTTTAGCTACTTAGCGCTTTGTTTGCCCTGGTCCAATCTGTTATCTGTCTTGATATAAGTAGATAGACTATAATATTATAGCCAAATGCGTTGGCCTATGGTTATTAACAACTGCTGCAACGTACTAAAGTACATTTCACTTGAAGCTTTTGAAACAATGCCACAATCAAATTATTTAATAGCTGTGTCTTTCTAATAGCTATTACTTAGTTATGAAGATGTGCACAAACACTACTACATGTAAAGTTTGAAACATTATTACACCACAGTTTGTTTGCTTAATCACCAGATACATTTGCAGTGTATAGCCAACAGATGAGAAAAAAATAGCCACGAACTGGTGTAGAAAGAAAGTAGAGCCTCAACTAGATGAAGAACAAGAGGGTAACGTTAGCTTAGCTAACTGCAATTTCTTATGGTTTGATCTCTAACACAAGTAATGGCTGTAAAATAAATCCAGCGACTGAATTCTAGAGGACCATAGCTTTCAAACAAGGTATAGCATGTGTATGTGTCCTGTAGTGAGACCATTACAACATTAGATGTTTGTGGCTAATGTAGGCTAAACACTACACATCGGCCGGGCTGCGATCAGACAGGCAGACGGGTCATATAAACACCTAAAAGTCGTTTAAAAATTACCCCGAGAAACAGTGCATTGCTGTGCTGTTGGTACACACGTACATAGCCCATTTGGCACAAATTAGCTTATCTTATGTGACATTTTATCAGTGAGACTTCTCTGCAGTTCTCCTCGAAATTGAATGAGGGTCCGCTAAACCGGAAGGTGGTTTACAACGGAAGTACTGGACAGAAGTAAAAGTGGGCGGGGCGGAATAAGGTGAATAGTAAAGTGTAATTTATTCCTGTGATCAAAGCTGAATGTTCAGCATCATTACTTCAGTCTTCAGTGTCACGTGATCATTCAGAAATCATTCTAATATGATGATTTGATGCTCAAAAAACAGTCATTATTATTATCAATGTGTACAATTCTTTTTCAGAATTCTTTGATGAATAGAAAGTTCAAAACAAGTGTTTATTGTTATATCATAAATATGATCTTTTGTAACATTAAAACTGTTTTTACTGTAACTTTTGATCAATTTAATTCATCCTTGATGAATAAAAGTATTCATTTATTTTATTTATTTCCCCCAAAAATAAAATAAAATTCCTACTGACCCAAAATTTTGAACGGTAGTGTTTAATGTTCGGAAAGCTTTCTGTTTCAGATAAATTGAACTTCCTATTCATTAAAGAATCCTGAAATAAAAAATTAAAATAACTTTTCTCAACATTGATAATAATTAGAAATGTATTTTTTTTTAGCATCAAATCATCATATTAGAATGAAAACAGCAGATTGAAATTGTAATAATATTTCACATTATTATTATTATTAATCAAATAAATGCAACTTTGGTGAGCAGAAGAGACTTCTTTTAAAAACAAAAAATCTGACCGATCAAAAACTTTTGACTGGTAGTGTACACACACACACACACACACATTGTTCTTGAAACTTTTATGTCTATAAAGCCCTTAGAATTGAATACAATTTTGTGTTTAATTTTGGAGGGAAGGGGGACTGCTCCCATAAGGTATAATACATTTACAGTATTTAGTGTATATATTTTATTTTTCTCGTGCTTCTATGGTCATAATTACTAACATCCTAATGAAATGTTATGTTAAAAGCCATTCACATAAACCTGCCCAACAAGTGAATATCAATTAAAGCTGCTCAGTTTCAGTCAAGAAAGAAGTTTGGTCAACAGTAAAAAATATACAAGGCAACCAATTGCATTCAACAAAACATTTAATTATATATTATATCTAGGGAGAGGGTAGGTAAGTTTTTCTTGAATGTTCTGTCTTCAAAGAAACTCGTTTGACTTCCTACAGGGAGAGAGAGATGGCAGAAAGCAGGCCAGAAAAGAAATACAAGTGTTCACAATAGCCATTACATTCTGCCACCGAAGCTGTAGGATGATCTGGAGACCTGCTGGTGAATCGAGAAGCAGTCAAATCCTTATCCATACACTGATAACAAAAGCATTCAAACTCTATAGTTACCTGGATTTTTGGGTGAGAGCATTCCCCTGCCAGAAGCAGAGAGTTTCAGAGGCCGGGTCTGGGAAAAAAAACCTGTTGCTTTTGGAGAGAACTAGGAGTGGTAAGGAAAGAGGAAACGGTGTTAAAGTTAATACATTAAAGGACAGATTAAATACACATTGAAAGCCTATGTTTCATGAACATTTTCATGAGGTTGAGATTACAGAAGTGAGAGTACACTCCTACAGTTAGGTCCATATCTATTTGGACATTTGTCATGATCTGTTATTTTGACACTGTGTATATATATATATATATATATATATATATATATAAACACACACACACACACAAACCACTATTGTTATTCAAATTGTTATTCTTACACAACAACATTATGGAAGAAGCTGGATGATTATTTTGCTCATCCAACAAATAATGCAAATTATATTTTTATTCCATTATCATACCGTATATAAACAGACAACAAAGCTCAGCCATAAATTCTGCTTTTCTATAATGTTCAGTTTTTTTTATACTTTCATAGAGGTGTAGGCTACATTCATTTACACGTTTTAGCATTGAGGTCTTATTTGTGGGGGTGCTGCTTGTACTTATTTGCTTTATATCCAGATGGATTTCTAATATGCTGACCACCTCATGTATGTAAATAGGGTTGACAAAAAAAAAAAAAAAAAAAAAACCCTGAAAACAATGTAGTGCAACATCACATTTAACTATGACCTCAGTAAATTAAATTGACACATTTCTGATTGGTTGCTAACCTTAGTGAAGTGTTGGTTATGTAAGCTTGCTGCAATTAACTATTATCTTCCAATAAACATTAACTAAAGTTGGATACATAAATTACAACTACTGACTATGTTCATGAGAGGACGGCTAATGCGTTCAAAAGTCAAAAATACAGTAATTTCATCAGGAACTATCAATGTTTGATTAGATTACCCTTTGACTTTATGAATACACATAAATGACAGCTTAATGATTTTTGTATTTTTTTGTGCATTTATTTAAAGACTGCATATACCTTTTTTTTTTTTTGCTACTGGTGTTACCTTACTACACTGTAAAAAAGAATACATTGATTTTATTAATATCTAATTATTTTATTATTAATTAAATTTAACAAATTAGAATTGAGTAATAATTAATCAAATGAATTCCTTAAAAGTTAACCATTTAAAATGAGTAAAATGTGGAACGAAACCGTATGTGGAAATGAGTAAAATGTGGAACGAAACCTTCATTGGAACGAAACCGTAGCCAAGCGACATCTAGTGTATACATCTATACCCGCCCGCGGGCGGGTATAGATGTATACACTAGATGTCGCCTTCGCTACTGCAGTTCATTGGAACGAAACCGTAGCCAAGGCGACATCTATTTATATATCTATACCCGCCCGCGCCGTCAGATCATTTGGACGTGTGCTGTGTTCAAGAGATAACAACGATATAAATACTGTTCGTTTTCTCACACAAACCGCTCGTTTCGTGTCTTAGGCCATCAATGTGTACTTACGATGGGGAATTGTTTAATTTGGACGATGGGGAATTGTTTTAATTTGGACTCTGTGCTTGTGTTTTGAGACAGTGACCATCGACCTGCATTATATGACTGACAGACAAGAACGGTTTGACCTAAAAATATCAAAATTGAAACTACTGCGGAAACAAAGACACCTACATCTTGGATGCCCTTGAGGTAAGCTAAAACATATCAAAAATTAATTTCAAAGTGAACTATCCCTTTAAGTAGTTTAATCCATTTGTATTCTAGATTTTTACAATTCCCTAACAATAAAGTAGGTCATACCAGTGAGTTCAACTAAAAGCTTCATGAAATCATGAGATAAATGAGAAGATTTCTGATAACTGAAAAGAGACAGTGGATCTACCATGGGCTTTTCTTCATAGATATTCAGGAAATTTGAAGAAGGAAATCAAGTGATGTCATCAGTGTGATTTTTATTTCAAAATAAGAGATTTTTGTTTAACGGTAACACCAGTGACACAACTCCAGGGGACCACTACATTCATTATATATATATATATTTTTTTTTATGTCATTTACATACTGTTTTTGATAGTTATGTATACATTATTGTATTTTAAATGGTGGAAAACCCTGTAATTGACATAAAAATAAAGCATTTTCCATCTGGACATGACTGTGGGGACGAGCACTTCTGTGGTGCTTGAGATTCTATATAATTAATTAAAAATCGAATATTGCCACATACTGATGGCTTAAGAAGGTGTAATTGTTCAAATAACATAATGTTTTAGTTTAAAATGTCAAGAAATTGTAACGCTAAAGTGCCTTTTAAGTGTAATATTTGACCCAGTAGATCACCCTGGAGTGGTCACTTTCCATTATTAAATGTAAATGGGTAAGATGTCCTAATAGATGTAAATGCATAGATGTCGCCTAACTTATTGTTTTCTATACCAGTTTACGACTGTGTCCTCTTTATTTTTTGTAAAGCTGTGGTCTTACTTTGCGGCGTCTTTTCGTCTTAAACGCCGTAAACACCGGAGAATGAAAGGCGTTTCGTTAGTGGCGAAATTTGACCCATTTGGCGTTCCATACATATTCACTCTGTCAACTTACCTAACACTCCTTGACAGTTTTTCAGCATCCCTCCACCACCCCGAATCCTCACTCTTGTCTTGGCTTGTTCTCTCACAACCAGGAATATCGGGGGAGTATGGCTACCGAGCCCACAGCCCTCTCCTCGGACAGCACGTCATATACGCATCTGACTTATTTGTGTGAACTCGTGAAATCTAAAATACGCATTTATTCTATCTGACTTATTTGCAAGTGTGAACTCGTGAAATCTCAATTCTCCAGCGGCAGTCTTCTTTGTTGTAAACTAATTCAAATCAAGCGCTCTTTGGTGACGTGGGTGATTACGTAACCGCAGATCATCTGTCCATCATCGATTAAAGCCCGCCCTGGCAATTTGATTGGCCCGGCCTTCTGGGAGCCGAGCATAATTACTCCTCAACGGATCGAGTCCAGACCGAACTTCCCGACCAAAAAATGTTGTGGGTGGGGTTCGGGCTGGCACCCAGGCTAGTTTATCACTGTAAAGCTGTTTTGAACAATCTGAATTGTATAAAGCGCTATAGAAATAACTTGACATGACTTTGAAAACAAAGCAAATGTGTCTGTGATGACTTGAGGACTTCTTTCCAGTTTTCAGTCTCTCATGTTCTTGCTCAGACGTGGACAGGTTTGAGTTTCCCGTCAGGATGATACCCATCCAATCCTGTGTTTAATCCAGTGTGTTTTTTGTAGACTGGATGGTGTGTGTCCAACCCTGGAGAAGAAAAGCAAAATAATTCTTAACTCTGACAGTCTATTACATCCCAGTCTTTGGGCTGGACTTCAGCAAGCCAAATCTGTGATTTCATATCCAATACAAAGATTTTATGAACATGTGAACTCATGAATGTCTCTTTTAGAGCTTCTTTAGCCGAACTGTATTCTGTTTTACTAAATGATTCTGTTATTTTCCTGTTTATTACTGTGAAGCTGCTTTGAAACAATAAGTATTGTATAAAACGCTATATAAATGAAGGTGACTCGACTACAACAAGAACATTAAAATGAACTCTGGCCACAACAGCCATTTTGACATAATTTTGTGTGTATTTGACAGACTATTCAAGCAATAAGTCTTGAAACTATTCAGGATCGTATACAGTCTGAGCTTTCTGTGCGCGTGTGTGTTTCAGGTGTGTGTCAGACAGTGCGAGTGTCCTGAGTTCATGGCTTATTGCACTTCCTTGCTAACAAAAATATAATGGTAACGGAGTGTAAAATGTTAAATTACTTCATAAATGGGGACAGCGCCATCTGTCTGATGCGTGATGGCATTTAGTGTCTGGAATAGGCCCCGCCCACAGCAGAGATAACGAGACATGAAGTAGCTATAGTTATACGTTTTGAGCAGTTGGAGTATTATCAGTTAAAACAAGTGTCTAAAACAAATAAATAACTGCTCTATTGTGGATTTATCCTGCAATGAACTTGTTAGGCAACTTTTGACGTGTTTGGCGTCGAGTGTGTTATTTTATAACGAGTTATTTTGACTTTGTATTGCCAGGCACAACCGTGATTAATTTGTGCATTGTCTTGTGTTTTATGTAGATCTGATTCATTCTCTATGAAGTGAAACCCCTATTTCCACGTTTTATATCTCCATTGTGCATGTAATATGTATAAAATATGTTGTTATTTAATGTGTTTAATGGATTAATTGTTTTATTCATGTAGTATTGTGCATATTCACCACTAGGTGGGGATGTTTCCCTTCACATTTAGTTTAATTGAGTTGTTCAGCATTTCATTGAGTTGATTTGTGATTTAATTCACTGAAAATGAATTATAATTGTCAATCTGCAAAATTGTACTCACTATATGATCACAACGCAAAAAGATTACATTGAATTAAAATATTAAAAAGAAGAGTAGTACTGTTTTAAATAAATATTTCTAATAAATGTATATTTTTGAACTTAAATACGCAAGCTTGATAAAAATGATCATTCTAGAAGAAAATTTCAGATGGCACTTAGAGGCTTTTGCATCTGAACTCTTCATACATATACATATACATATACACCGGTGCTCCACTTTTAAGTTTAGTTTGATAAACAGTGACCTGTGTTTCTTTCCATTTGTATTAGGATGCCATAAAACAGTCAGCTGTGTTTAGAAATAGGCCAAATGTTTTGCATGGTAGCTCATTTATAAAACAATAAGCTGGTCTGTCACAGGTTGAGGGACATTGCGATTTAAGAGACAGATTTTGAGATTGTCTGATTTGAATGTTTTTTTTTACCACTAATTGATTTTTAAGAAAGCCTCATGTGAGCAAGACTCTGAGATTGTAGCTGGTTTTCTACTCTCAGAATATGATGTTGATGATAATATTATAATAAAGCTAATAAAAGATTTTACAGGATCCACCTCTTAGTTTCTTCAGCTGTTTTAATTCAGTGATGTATAGAAGCTTGTTTCCGTCACAGAATAAAAGGTAATTGCGCCTTTTTATCTCACAATTCACATTTCTAAACTCCTTATATCCTGCAATTCTGACTTTTTTCTCATAATTTCTAGCCTTGATTAATTTGGACAAAAATCATCCCTGCATGGGATCGTCCATTGCATTGTGATGGTGGGAGTGGTCCTATGTGAGTATATACAATGCAGTTTTCTCTGTATATGTATATATATATATGATGTGCATGGATAAATCATTTATAATAAATTATTATTTCTTTATTGCAATATTCAATAAAAACAAGAATTGTCCAATTGTCCATTTCATGGTGACTTTAATATGTTGTTCAGGCAAGGTGTGCATACTATGATTATCTTCACTTTATGCATATTTATAATTAAACAAAATATGATATAAATCAAATAAAACCAAATCAGGAAATACATGCATACTCTGTTTATCTTTAATGTATATTTATAATACAGAGAATATAGTATATTTATACATGAAAAAAAATAGCTATTTTGGCTTTAAATGTAAACACCATTGTTAATTCATGTGTATCGTCCTAATAAATAAAGTTGAATTTTTTTATTCAGTTCATTTTACAAAGTACAGATGTTGGTGATGCTTCGTTCCCTTGTTCATTCGCTGGTATCCTTAGGCACGCTCCGCTTTTTACATGGACTTCGCTGACTTGCACCTACATTTTCCTTTTGAGGAAATGTAATGAAGTAAGACGGAAGCAATAGCAAGGAAAATGATGATTTATTGAACAGATGTTCACACAGGAAAAATCAGAACAGGCAGATGATCGCTTGATGCCGAAAGTCAGACCAGGAACACAGACTGCAGGAGAGCGGTGACGCAGGGACTGAGATGGGCGATCCAGGGGTGAGTGAAGCAGAGAAGATAATCCAGAGGTGAGAACGGGAGTGAAGCAATCCGGTATCCAGTGAGACGGGAAACATGAGGAATACAGGAAACAGGCACGAACACGGGAAGCTTCAACAACGATCTGACAAACACAAGACGAAAGACAAGGCATTAAGTATTAAGTATTGTTATTAAGTAAACTGGCTAGATGGTCTGCAGCTCTCGCTGATGACGATAATAAGCGGTAACGCACACAAGAAACAATCAGCGCAAACGAGACCCACACACACACACACACACACACACACACACACACACACACACACACACACACACACACAAGACCAGAATGAGACAGCGGATCTACCAACCGTGACAGGAAATAGACATAATCAGGTTTAATAAGCTGGTAGGAGGTAAAAAAGACATATCACTTAACTTGTTTTACCATGAGGGGTCTATGAATTTGACTGAAATATACAAAGTATTCTAAATTGAGGATAACAAACAAAGTAGCTTAGTTGAAGACCGTGCTTGTTTGTTTTTAATAAATCTGAAAATAATTTATCATAATGAGAGATGATTTTCGACAATTACCCTGAATATCTGGGGGAAATGTGGGTCCCTCTCAATGTCTATGGTGGTTGCAGCCTTAGCTGAAGTTTTCACCTTGGAGGTCAGGAAACCGAGTCTTGTGTTTTCTCTTCAATTCAGCTTTCTCTTCTTCACTTGGTTTAGAGTCAGATACTGGAGGAATAAAAAATCATTAAGACACAATTGATGGAAATAATCAATATTAAGAGAGAACTAATTTTTATGTTCAAGAATTTATTTCTGGGGAAAAAACAAATTAACGAGTATCCTAAATGTTTAAGAGAAATCGTCTGGGTTATGTATGTAACCCTCGTTCCCTGAGTAGGAGACGTTACGCTGTGACGACGAATGGGGTTTCGCTTAGAAAGCCTCTCGCCTTCGAGTATTATAAAACGGCAGCCTTCTCTTCTCCACTTGGTTTAGATTCAGATACTGGAGGAATGAAAAATAATAATTAAGATACAATTGGTGGAAATAATATATTAATAATCTAAAAGAAACCAGTATCTTTTGTTGTTGTGGCGCTGGCTGAATTTCTTACCTTCAATGCCAGGAAACCAGGTCTGGAGCTTCCTTCTGAACTCAGCCTTCTCTTCTTCAGCGTGTTTAGAGTCAGAAACTACTGAATAGAAAATAAAAAAATTCATTAAGTGACACAATTGGTGAAAATAATATAGTAATATATATATAAACTTGACTTGACTATAAAAAGAACATTACAATGAACAAAAATTTGAAAACCTCACTACAAATAATCCAGAATTGAAGACAAATGCTAATAATCTACTCTGTCTGTTCCTCTTCCTCACACCTGAAATCTCTGATCGAGTGAATCTCCTGAAGTTCTCCATCCTACAGTAGATCATTTCTAATCCACTTATGTTGTAAGATCTGCTCTACCGTCGGGCGTTTAGTTGGATCCAGGGTTAGGCACTGGCTAATCAGATCACTGCATTCTGTACACATTTTATCAAGGAGAGAGCTGGTTAGTCATGACCATGTGACACTAATGTTGGCATCTATGAAAACAGCATCTGAAACATGATTAATATAAGGTAAAGTGTTCTTTATCTTTACTTTAAAGGTGAAGTATGTATTGTCTTCTGCACTAGTGGCACGTTGCGAAATGACAAAATAAAGCATATTTTAAAAAACCTACGTCATCACGTCATCCCCAACTCAAACATCACAAACGCAGCTCTTACTGGTACTTGTGAAGGCATGTTTCAGGTCCAACATATTAGGAATACTTTTAGCTGTGTTGCATTTGTCTTTATTAACATGTGTAAATTTTACACACTTCAACTTTAACTGTGTCTGTACTGAGCCTTTTGCTTTATGTGTGTGTTCATCAATGTTATTAATATCATTCCCTCACCGTTGGATAAGCTGGTGTTCTGAAATGGCTTCTTTGGTTTCCGTTGGATTGTGAAAAGGAGGACATGCGTTCACCATCTCGTACAGCAACACTCCAAGAGCCCAGACATTTGCTGGGACGGCGTGAAATCGAGGTCCTGTGAAGACTTCAGGTGGGCAGTAATCCAGTACTCCTGTAAGCAAGACATTTGTGCATTGTTGAGCAATTTTTTCAAAGTGTCAAATAATCAGCAAGTCATTACATCCGGGTTTCCACACACTCCCAAAATGCTCACCAATGTAAATGTGGCTGTCGTAGCCATCACTACTAAGCAGCTGACCACAGCCAAAGTCTATCAGCTTGAGCTCTAACGTGTCTTTCTTCAACAGGAAATTGTGTGCATGAACATCATTGTGAAAAACGTCATGATCAATGCAGTGTTGCACTGCCAGCACAGCCTGTCGCATGATGACCCGTGCGGTCGTTTCGTCCAGTTGAGGATTACGAATGATAAAGTCCAGCACGCTCTCGCAGGGTTCGGGATACTCCATCACCAGGGTGAATTTTCGAGGGTGCTCAAACCAATCGTGTAGTTCTATGACGTAGGGGCTTATGGGTTCTTGCCTCATCATTAGCAGCAGAGCCACTTCTGTAATGAGAGGTTCGGGACGCCCAGGCTAGAGAAAAGAAAAGAAGGTATTTTTAAAGGTACTTTTCTTTGATCTTTGTAGATCCGATCAACAGAGCCTTTCCAGGCTTATTTGTCCATTACATTTACACCTAATGCTTCCTACAGGTGTATTGACTACAGTAATCAGCACTTAAACAACTAAATACACATTCAGCTTTTGGCCAACTTACAATAGCAAGATAAAGATCGTTGCAAGTCTTGTGCATCCGCTTGATGGCAACCTGCAAAAATGAAAAAAGAAACACACTATTCAATAACAGTAACAGCATTCAAGCGCCTGACCTTACACATAACATTTACGATTTGAGCATCTAAGTATTAAATCATCTGTATTAAATATGTTTGATGCGTGCAAGAGCAAAATGTTTATACAATTCAACAAGACTGCTTTACCTTTTTGCCATCAAATGTGCGTGTTCCCTCGAACACTCTTCCAAATCCTCCGGATCCAATCATCTCTCCCGCGTTATAGAGACTCAAAGGAGTCTGAAAAACAAACAGGAAAATATGAGAAATATATGAGCTTGCTAGATCCTTTGTTTTATAGTAAAAATATCAGTGCAGGTCGAAAAAATAATATGAATATTCTCTGAAAACAAGCCTCAAGATATCTTTAGTGGGAAACAAGACGATAATACTGTTTAAAACAATAATGACTGCAGATTTACCATGATCTGGCTCGACGCCGGAGTGATCTGGATCAGAATCTGGCTCTGAGTCCAGATCTAGTGGAGGAACGAAAGGCTCCACAACATCCACAGCTTTACTGCCAGAACAGCAGCGGGACAGACTCGTCCACAAGTTCCTGATGAACCGACACATTCTTTCCATCTTCTTATGTTTTGTAGGTTTTTCTGAAAAAATTTAAATAAAATAATTAGAAACATCTCTGACCTCACATTTAACAATGATATAACTTCCATTTTACTGTTAAATTCTTATCTTTAATGTCACAAATCCAAAGTAATGCAAATATTTCCAAGCTATCCGCCTGACGACGCTCTGTTTCTGCTTAATGCCTGCATAAATGTCCCTTAGCGGTGACCAACACGTTTTTCACAATATTAAGTAATAATCATTTTATTTCAAGATAATGATAGTTATTTTTTTGTTCTTTTATTTGATCTTTTATTACAAAGAGAGCATACATTTCCAGGCCTCATTTGGCACAGGTCTGGCAATGGTAAAGGTCATATGAGCCATCATGTCTTAAAATATATTTCACATTTATTTCTTATGAAATATAGCCTAATATTTTTAAATAAACATTGATTTTATTAAATACAGCAATGTCTTATTAAAGACATAACTTAACCGACTCTGTTTACATGAATACTGGTCACAACAGCCATTTTGACACAATTTTGTCAGTATTTGACCATACAAACGCAATACAGAACTCTATTCAGGATCGTGCGTGTGTTTTCGGGTGTGTGTCAGACAGCGCAAGTGATTTCATGGCTAATTGGCTTAACAAAAATATATTCTAAGAACGTTTTGTCCAACTAAAATATTTCAGAAAAATTTCGCTAAGAAACAGTAAATGTGACCAGACCTTAACTTGTCAAACATTTTAAGCAGTCACCATTCTGCCTTATTTCAGTCTCACCTGTGGAGCTCTTGTTCACATCCTCCATGGCACCCGGAGCAGTCGGGACATCTGAAGTCTCGACGGGAACTTGGCCAGGCAGTGGAGGACACGTCCTCTCTTGGAAGCTGTCGGATCTGGACAAACTTCTGTTTCCGCCACTGCCCTGTTCATGTTGGCTCTCAGATCTGTTGTTACTGCTCCTCTTCTCGACGATGTACGAGCCTGTGCTGCTCAAGCTCGACGACGACCCACAAAACCGCCGCACCACATCCCTCACACAGTGGGACAAAGATGGTGTGGACATGATGCCCGGTGGAGAATCTGTGGAAGCAGCTCCACTGGATCTGCCTGAGGCTGGAATATTCCAGACATTTTTAATAATATTAATAATCAAAAAATGCAACTTTCTATTTTTAGCAGTCATCATTCTGCCTTATTTCAGTCTCACCTGTGGAGCTCTTGTTCACATCCTCCATGGCACCTGGCGCAGTCGGGACGTTTGAAGTCTTCATTGGCTCGACGGGAACTTGACCTGGCAGTGGAGGACACGTCCAGTCTTGGAACATTTCTAATAATATTAATAATCAATGTCAGTGGTTACACCCCAAAAAATGCAACTTTCTATATTCAATGACAAATAATTTATGAACTTTAATAAAAGCCTATTCTGACCTCTGCGAGAGTGTTTGGATGAAGTGGACGGACGTCCATCATCTGGCCTCTGCAACTCTCTCTTCCTCTGAGCCGGACCTGTGGACACAGAAACAAACTCACAAGACAGAGGTGTTAAATATCCAGGAATAAGCTCCTGGCTCTGTGCCTGGCTCGGGCCTGGCATCCTCCTTCAAACTGTAATAAAAACAATAAAATACAATAAAATTCTCCTCAGAAAACCCCCTCCCAATAAAATAAAACAAATAATTAAATAAAACTCCAAACTCCCTCTAAAATGAGAAAAGAACAATCGAAATAATACGATATTATCCACAGAAATAATATGATAAAACTATAAATAAAACTATGTAAATGATTATATCCTCCGGATCTCCTTCTAGAATAAAAGTTTCTCTGAAATCCTCCAAACAGCTTCAAAATCGCAAGATCAGCACAGAAAATATTCAGCAAGTCTCTGAATCGCCTCGTCTCAACAAGCAGAAAGCGATTTAGCCTGTTGATATTTGCAGACAGAATTCATAACACGAATTCATAACACGCGTCGCTATAACGAATTCATAATATAACAATAATGTGCTTTAGCAACAAAAATTCGAAGCATTACAGTTACAGCATTATTCGAAATGCCTGAAGTCTCGCGTGAGCAGAGCGCGTGAGCGCACATCGCATCTGGAAACAAACTGAATAACCATTTAACAAGTGATATAATAATGTATCATAACTGCTTAGCTAAAAATGTAATATGTTAACTTAAAGCATGAAATAAGATACCACGAATCAGTGAATTTGAGTTTCACGAATCAGTGAATTTGAGTCTGATTAGTGTATATTATCAGTAATAAATATATATAGTAGTAATATATAATATATCAGTAATATAAAGTAATATATATCAGTAATAAATATATATATATAAAAATTGTAATCGTTCAAAAAAGTAGTATGACATTTATGTCAATGCGATTCAGAGACGAATACTAATGTTGTCCACCAGAGGGAGCCACAGAATAGCAAGATAAAAAACTATGAAAATTGTTCATTAACTTGTAGTCAAAATAGCATATCAATTCATTATAGTTTCATAAAGTTGAATAAAGCCCAATAATGAGTTTGCAAAAACTTACAGACCATGATTTTTTTTTTTTTTTTTTATGATATTGACAACATATTTGTCAAGTTGCAGACATGACATAATTGATGTCCAATTGAAGAAGAGGCACTATATTAACTGTCTACTTTTATATAGTACTACATATATTAATACTTCCATAAAGAGACACTTAAAAACTCATATTTTATTTGAAAAGAGACATGTCCATTGTATAACTAAATATCATCAACACAAGCCATTGTGCTTGAACACCGACGATCGCCTCAAGTTAAACTGCATTGTTTCATTTACCTTCTGTGTCATTGCCCACAACGTGACAGGACTTGAAACAGCTAAAACGATAAAAGGCATGATGACTTACATCGCATCCAGCTAGCCAGCTCCGTCCAATCTCCATCATCCTTATTTTTTCTTCGTTTGAACGCCATGAGAAAGGATTTTGTAAAGATAAAACCGATTTTAAATTCATCTTGAAAGAGATATTGCGGCTGGCTTTACCTTGAAAGTCGAGAACGGTCCAATCACACAAGGCCAAAATATTAAAAAACGACTTTGATTCGCTGAAATCAAAAGTGGGAGGGTCTGGCACAAGGCCAATCTGAAACAAACCAATTAGAGTTTAAGAATAATTAGGCACGTTGATTTTCTGATCATATATATTTTTTTTTTCAGGCACATTTGACCAGTTCCAAACCACATTAATCTCAATAACTACTATTCATTTTGTATTGAATCATTTATAAGTGATATATAATTTTTCATGAAAGCTGGAAATAAAAAACGCCTTGTATTCAGGTATGCATGATTATTAGGCAAGTTTTCTTTTACAGATAAAATAAGCCACAAAAATAAGAGAGAGGTAAAGATTTGAACTAAGATTACAATTTTAACACATAATGAAAATGTGCATGAGTTTCAGATGAATTTACAGGTTTCAATATTCATACTATGTTTACATATGACTCAGTAAAGCCCTGCCATTCAGTTCTATTTATTTAATGAATCATAATGCGATCGTATTATTCAACGCACTATTATTATGTTTGAGACATCAACCACTGGTCGATGACCATAATGTTTGTATAAACTGTAGGTAACAACTGGTAAAATGTTCATCTAGGTCATAAAAAACATAATATTTTCTTCTCAGCCATGTCAACAATTGTCCGTGAGTGAAATCTCCTCCCATCCGTTGTCTGATTGGCCTTTCGCAAGGATTCCTGGGTAGTTAAAGTGTGCGGAGCCTGCATCTATGCGGGCTTCGCGGAAGACCGCTTCAAGGGTACAAAGGGGGCGCTGCTGAGCACACTTCAGAGCGTTAAAATGAATGGGACGGCCTACGGACTCGTAGCCTCAGCGAGCACGCGCAATTTAAGTCCACGAGACCGAAAGTCCACATGAAGTGCGCCATTTGGGACAGGGTCAAACTGTCGATCAAAGCTCATAACGGAGGATATCGGACAGCCGTTGAACGTACATCGGTTTTACACTCGTTGTTGCAGTGCAATGTGGGATTGAATAAGTGCACTCAATAATGTCCACTATGGTTTCGACACTACAAATGGCTGTACCCTCAAATAACGCCCTATTTGAGGGTATAGGGAGCGATTTCGGACTCAACCAGGGACTACAGCGAGAGGTTTCAGGACATCTTTAAGGTCCGGGAGTCTCCTGCATATTGATAGAGGCTCTCTGACGGCTGCAAATTATATGCATGTTTGTTATATGCATATTGGAAAGCAGTGTCTCAGCGAGCCTCAACAGCGCCACCTTGTTACCATAGATAGCCTACACGATCCATTATCAATCTTTGTTTACACTGAATGTAATAAAATCAGAATCATTCTCGCGTTTCGATGCCTCCCTAGTTATGTTTTGTCACTGAAGTTTTAATCAGGCTACTTATCCGGTCGGCCGAGTAAAAATCCACTTGTCCTAGACGAGCGTTAATGTTGAACCCTGTAGTTCCCTTTCAAAAGGGAACTCGCACTGTGTCGATGACGCTATGGGGAACAGCCTCCTCCACCGGTGTCTGAAAGCTTATCCAATCACGGCAATCGTTATTGACCGGCGACAGCCTATGACGTCACTACTAGTCCAACCCGGAAGTATAAAAGGGGCGCCTAGAGAACATGTGATCCTCTTTTCGTCTTCAGGGACTGTTTTGTTTGTTTGAGCAAACTACGCTTATGTTGATGGTCTGGCTGGTGATGCCTTGCGCTCAATGGCTGTGTTGCAACATAGCAGGCTGATCTGCTGAAAGATTTGGACCAAGGTCAGGGTCTTTATTCAAGAGAATTCATAACGTTATGTAATATAGCGCATTATAATTTGCCGTATATTCCCATATATTTATGAACAAATAACGATGATGGTGAGAGAACATTGTGCTTGATACATTTTTCATCTTCAAGCCAAACTTGGGTCTTCAGCCGACAAAGTTTGAATCCCGTCTGGCTAGTGCGCTTCCCATAATAATCACGCATTAGGTCAGTAGGCGCAGAGTAGACGGTCTTTTGTGGCTGTTTGAACACATTTGATCACATGAGCGTTTACACTACGAAAACAATCTGGTTGAATGTGTTTTCTTCCTCTGGAAGTGGTTAAAGCATGTAATAGCAAATTTCAATTTTCAATGAGAAACACAGCATCAACAGGCGTAAGAAGCATTAAGAGGCAAAATTGTAATAATGAGAAAAGGCGTTTATTCTTTGAGGAATCTTTTCGCAACCGCAGCCACCCAGCTGTGAAACAGAAAGCCTACTGACATAATAAAACTGAGACATTTTATACAGGTTTCTGACATTCTTGACTCCTCCTTTCCCAGTTTCTGTAAATTTCCTTAAAGACATCTTATATCTCAAGCTAGTATGGACTGGTTCTACCCCCCCTGGGCAGGTCATGCTGTTCTTTGTCCCTGAGAAGCCAAAAGGCCTTCATTTACAATCTAAATGACCTCCTGTATTCCTGACTAAGATTCTTTCTCGTGCCCAGGTGTTTGTTATCTCCCCGGGCTATCTGGTTTATTACATCGGCTCTTTCCTGCCCCCAATTCAGCTGTTAGAAAACCCTCACAGAAACACAAAATGAGATTAACAGTTTGGAAAACAATATATATATATAAGAAATAATGAATTTCCACCACAAGCAACACTAAGGAACATTTTTTTACCTTAAAATAATGTTTCCAAAATCGTATCTACGCCTTATCAAGGCGTAACAGGGTGAAAGGCACTTCTGGATTCGCTTTGCAGCCCTATATCTGCTAGAACCACACTATGCAAGTTTGCCCATAGACAGTATATAAACTGGACACAGCGACCCCATAGGTTTCAACGGAGAGAAGTGAAGCAAATTAGAAGCTTTCACTTCCTGATGGCTGAGCATACTGCGCAGACTCAAACTGAGCTTAACGACGTGGATGTGACGTGAGCAGCCTGCCTGACAATTGTAAGTTTTCTAGTAGCTGTGCCAAACGAAATCTGAACCATTCCCTTCCGAATCTCGCAGAGACGGAGAGTGTGAGTAGGAGCTGTCCATGAGCTAGGAGCAGGAGCAACGTCATGACTCTCTATGGGCTTCTCCCTTGACTTTATCGGACTTTATGCCTCCACGTCCCCCCGATTGCCTGCGAGATTCTCTTCCTCTGTCTCTACGGTAATTTCCAGAGAGTCGCGTGGTTATGACGCAATCGTTAGCCTACTTTTACAAAAACTGCTTCTACGGGGCCATAACGGAAGATACAAGGTAATGGAGCCTTTTATACATTGTCGTGTTTCTTTAGAAATAAACAATGGACAAATGGAGTCTTTAAACGCCTCAGATGTAAAGTTATTCGCTGTCAAAGTGACGTCAAAATGAATGGGAGTCAATGGGATGCTAACAGCAGGTGAAGGCTTGTTAGCCAATGGCGGCTTCCGGGGGTGGTACGGAAAATGAGCGCTCGATCACCCCGCCTGAGTTTGCCAAACCGGGTCGCGTTTCTGTAGTCCGAATGAGACATAGGAAAACTACAAGTTTGACTTGCTTTACGTCAAGCGTTACAATAGTCATTATTCTGTTTTTCTTCGTTTCTGATGTCGCAATACATCATACTTTCATGAAATCATGCATCATACTCTACCTTGTCTGTGGACATTGTTCATTCCAAAGCCGGTGCTAGATAAACAGCGAGCGTGCGTGCGACAGTAGGCTGCGGACGGCGAACTTACTTACGACAGCGGTAATGGACAATTCCGCTTCCAACCTGTAGGGCGACCGAAGAGGAAAAGTTCCTTAGTGTTGCTTTAAAAGTGGACAAGCTCAAAAAATTTTAGACCCCGTTTACACCTGTATTTAGCGTCGTCCACTTGTGATCCGATCGACCAAAACTCATCTTACTTTGAGAAACTGTTTATATTACAGACTGATGCCTCTGAGAGGGGTGTGGGGGCGGTGCTTCTACAGGGACCTAAGGAGGAACGACATCCTGTGGAGCTCATTCTCTCCTTAGATATTTTGGGGTTTAGATTTATATTATATTGAGTACTTTTGTTGAGTTAAGGTTAAGTAAAAGTACATTCCTTTTGGAATAAGTTTTTTTCATTTTCATTTCATTTTATTGTTTATTTTTACAGGGACAATGCACAATTAAAAGTAATTGCACCAGAGTTAGCTAATAGCTAGTTTTCATCTGCTGTCCCTGGGCAGGTAAACAAATAAAATAACATACAATATTACATATACACCACATAAATCATCACAATACATATGTCCAGGAATGTAAAATGTACAAAATCAGCATATAAAACAGATAATTTACAACACAGTCATTAATGGTTGCTGTTATTTGTAGCTTATGTAGTAGTGTTGTTGTTAGTCTTCCCCTGTGTGTCAAAATTGGTCTGATCAGCCAATATATAAGTACCCGTTGTATCTTTTGTAGGAAGTCAGTTGTATTTTTGAGTCTTTTATGTTCAGAGCTTTAGTTACCGTCTGTTTATTTGACCTTTTTTTTGGGCCCAAAACTTTAGCTTTATTTTGTTGCCATGATTGTTGGGAAATAAAAATCCTTACTTTTGAACTTCCCTTGTGACTCCTCTTGCTTAACTGCTTGGTCCCTGACATAGTGTCACCGTCATGTTTAGTTTGTTTTGGTTTTCTCTCGTCACATGTGTTCCTTTGTTCTCTTTTAGTTAATTATCTTTGTGTATTTAAGTTCATGCTTGAGTTCAGTTCTTGCTCCTGTATTGTTATGTATGGCAAGTTGGCTATTATCCTTGAAATATTTATCTAATAAACCTTGTATACCTTCATCCTCGTCTTCCTTGAACTTTACAAGTAGGCCCTTGCATTTTCACTTCTAAGGTTTGTCATAGATCAGGAATGTTTAAAAGCATTTATTCTTTTCTATTCTTTGAAAGCATTTATTTAAAGGGGTCACATCGTATTTTTAAATACCCCAATACCCAACTTGAGGGTGAGTAAATAATGATGACAGAATTTTTTAGATTATTGAATTTGTTTTGGGGGTAACTGTTCCTTCAAGTTTCAAGATTTCCCTGAATCTTTGCAATAATACAAGAAAGGAGATGAGAAAAGAGACTGACTCTGCATGCACGTTTTTTTTCTTTCTTTTTTTTACATAACCACAAAGATTATATTAAATAAGCATTTATTTAAAGGGACCATGTCATCATTTTTTATAAGCCCACTAAGATCCACTTATAATGTTCAAGACATTTATAGCCTAAAATGAACACTAAATTAACACAAGTAAAAATCAACGTTGGCAAGTATATGAAACGGTGTCAATCACCAGTTGGCCAGTAACATTTTTATGATTTCTAACAATGCAATGTTGTGAGAACATGAGAGCAAACATGACCGACGCTCGGATTGATGGACCAGCGCTGCATCGAAAGTTTAAGGCGTGCCAATTTAAACATGCAAGTGCAAGAAGCAAAAGTTTGAACTCAATTTGTTATTCGCAAGTGGTGTGGGAAGTTTCTGTGCGCAAAAGCGCATGCCCTGAAAGCTGTGACTCAGACAGCGCGCGAATACTGTTCTTCTCTGGCCAATGAACGAACAGTGTATGATTATGATTCAGGCAGCATTACTGGTCAGAAGTCAGATTGGATCAGAACATTGGGAATATTTTTCCAGTTCCATCTGGTTGAAGATCGGAGTCACGCCAATATGGAGACGAGTTTGTTGAGGATCGGTGCCGATGGCTGTCGTGTCGATGAGGCCTTCACAGGGCTGATGAGGCTGACCCTTGAGGAAGGCGTTGTGGTCGTGTCTAGGCGCAGGTCCACCATCTGATCTGGATACGGCCCGGATCTGGCTGACTGCAGTAAACCTCGGAATAAACAGAAAGACTAACATTAGCGTAGATGCCATTCTTCTCATGATGTTACGAGTACATCAGGTCAGGTCATCATAGTCAGTTAAACAGCTGAGAAAGAAAACACACATGTACAGTATAAGTAGGCTATATTGGATCAGTGCATTAGGCCTTAAAGTGACAGCAGCCTAATAATCCTCAAACAACAAAGGACATAAAAAATACAAATAAAATCACTCACTGCTCTTGACTGAATAACTTTTGTAACTTTAATGAAGATTAATCTGTTTAATTTAGAAATTAATGCAGTGTTATTTTACATTTGAATAATTTATTAAATTGAAAATAGTGAATTTTCTAAATGTCTGTTTTTGCAAAAAAAGTTTCATGACCGGTAAATTTTCTTAAGCCACCGGCCATTGGCAGGTCATTTCATAATCATATGATGAACTTTACACAGTTTTTGAACTGGACTGAATCAACATTAAACTGTCTTCAGCTGAATAATGGCACTACTGTCTTAGAGCTGCTTTACAGCACGACTGAATTCTGTTTGAGTCATTGATCATTATCCTCCTGTTTATCACTGTAAAGCTGCTTTGAACAATCTGAAATGTATAAAGCGCTATAGAAATAACTTGACTTGACTTTGAAAACAAAGCAACTGTGTCTGTGATGACTTGAGGACTTCTTTCCAGTTTTCAGTCTCTCATGTTCTTGCTCAGACGTGGACAGGTTTGAATTTCCCGTCAGGATGATATCCATCCAATCCTGTGTTTAATCCAGTGTGTTTTTTGTAGTCTGGATGGTGTGTGTCCAACCCTGGAGAAGAAAAGCAAAAGAATTCTTAACTCTGACAGTCTATTACATCCCAGGCTTTGGGCTGGACTTCAGCAAGCCAAATATGTTATTCCATATCCAATACAAAGATTTTATGAACATGTGAACTCATGAATGTCTCTTTTAGAGCTTCTTTAGCCGAATTGAATTCTGTTTTACCAAATTATTATTTTCCTGTTTATTACTGTGAAGCTGCTTTGAAACAATAAGTACTATTGTATAAAGCGCTAGGGTGAATTGCCCTAATGTGGGACATTTTTTGCACTTCAGACTTCTGTGACATATTTCGATGTGTAACCAAAACATTAAATCCACACCCAATACCAATTTAAAAAACCCAGGATGTATCCTAATCAAATCAAAAGAGAAAATTCAGATAACCCATTCATAAGATAAATTATAGACATATTAGTGCTCTTATTGCAAGTCGTCTGAGAAAAACTGCAGCTTCCTAATGTGGGACAGAACGTGTCCCCAATGTGGGACACTGAAAAATCTATGATAAAACACCAAAAAATCACATTGATACATGTAGAATAGTAAAATCTTTTATTTTAGATTCACTGGAGAGTAGATTTAGGGACATTCCATGCCCTGGCCAACAGTCTCAGCTGAGGGACCCCACCATCCTCAACAATCTGCCTATACTCCTCTATGGCTCCTCTCATCCTGTCCTGCCTCCACTGATTAAGTTTCTTTCTCTTATCCTTTACCTGTCTCTGCCTCTCTTTCGGCATCTGACAATCTGTCCCTGTCTTTATCACCTTTACCATTGTGATCTAAAATGCATTTCATTGAATTAATCAGATGCATAAAATAAAGTGGAATTGCTTTATTGGTTTTCTACGGCATTTTTAAATTCAGATCTATTTTTAATTTTAAGTCAACTATACCTTTTACACATACATGACACATACATGACACACACACACACACACACACACACACACACACACACACACACACACACACACACACACACACACACACACACACACACAGAGAGAGAGAAAGAGAGATAGAGAGAGAGACACACACGTATGTAGGCATGCACACGCACAAAAGAGCCTTCAAACCGCCCTCCAAGAATAAAAAATTCACATGACTGTAAAAATCTGCATTAACAGTATTGTGATATTGCATTACAAGACTAAAACCATGTAAATAACCATGTTTGTCCCACAAACCATGCCCCACCACACATTTTTGACTCAATGAAGTACTGTCCCACATTAGGCTGATCATACTGTCCCGGATTTGGAAACCACATTTCCTAATGTGGGACACTAAGAAATTTGATAAAAATATAAAATATATAGTTGATACGCACAAAGTTAGACTATTTTTTGATGGACAAACATTTCATAAGCATATTAGGCTAAAATGTTGCAGGATTGCATTGTTTAAAATGTATTTAACTCCTTAATATCAAACTGGTTAAAACTCTATGTCACTGGCCTTCGGATCGTCTTCACACAAGGTGCCTCCTGTTTGATGATTGCTCCACCCTCAAATATTATTGGACATTTGATAGGTCATGTGATTTTGATCACATGACACCACAGCTTTGTCTAACCCATAGTTTCACTGTCATTCATGTATTTATGGGGGACCTACAAACACTAGACCTTAGGTGTCCCACATTAGGCAGTGTCCCACATTAGGACAATTCACCTTATATACAGTAAATGAAGGTGACTCGACTATAACAAGAACATTAAAATGAACTCTGGCCACAACAGCCATTTTGACATAATTTTGTGTGTATTTGACTATTCAAGCAATAAGTCTTGAAACTGAACTCTATTCAGGATCGTATACAGTCTGAGCTTTCTGTGCGCGTGTGTTTCAGGTGTGTGTCAGACAGTGCGAGTGTCCTGAGTTCATGGCTTATTGCACTTCCTTGCTAACAAAAATATAATGGTAACGGAGTGTAAAATGTTAAATTACTGCATAAATGGGGACAGCCCCATCTGTCTAATGCGTGATGGCATTTAGTGTCTGGAATAGGCCCCGCCCACAGCAGAGATAACGAGACATGAAGTAGCTATAGTTATACGTTTTGAGCAGTCGGAGAATTATCTTTGTATTTGAATTGACTTTGTATTACCAGGCACAACCGTGATTAATTTGTGCATTGTCTTGTGTTTTATGTAGATCTGCTTCATTCTCTATGAAGTGAAACCCCCTATTTCCACGTTTTATATCTCCATTGTGCATGTAATATGTATAAAATATGTTGTTATTTAATGTGTTTAATGGATTCATTGTTTTATTCATGTAGTATTGTGCATATTCACCACTAGGTGGGGATGTTTCCCTTCACATTTAGTTTAATTGAGTTGTTCAGCATTTCATTGAGTTGATTTGTGATTTAATTCACTGAAAATGAATTATAATTGTCAATCTGCAAAATTGTACTCACTATATGATCACAAAAAGATTACATTGAATTAAAATATTAAAAAGAAGAGTAGTACTGTTTTAAATAAATATTTCTAATAAATGTATATTTTTGAACTTAAATATGCAAGCTTGATAAAAATGATCATTCTAGAAGAAAATTTCAGATGGCACTTAGAGGCTTTTGCATCTGAACTCTTCATACATATACATATACACCGGTGCTCCACTTTTAAGTTTAGTTTGATAAACAGTGAACTGTGTTTCTTTCCATTTGTATTAGGATGCCATAACAGTCAGCTGTGTTTAGAAATAGGCCAAATGTTTTGCATGGTAGCTCATTTATAAAACAATAAGCCGGTCTGTCACAGGTTGAGGGACATTGCGATTTAAGAGACAGATTTTGAGATTGTCTGATTTGAATGTTTTTTTTTACCACTAATTGATTTTTAAGAAAGCCTCATGTGAGCAAGACTCTGAGATTGTAGCTGGTTTTCTACTCTCAGAATATGATGTTGATGATAATATTATAATAAAGCTAATAAAAGATTTTACAGGATCCACCTCTTAGTTTCTTCAGCTGTTTTAATTCAGTGATGTATAGAAGCTTGTTTCCGTCACAGAATAAAAGGTAATTGCGCCTTTTTATCTCACAATTCACATTTCTAAACTCCTTATATCCTGCAATTCTGACTTTTTTCTCATAATTTCTAGCCTTGATTAATTTGGACAAAAATCATCCCTGCACAATGTCCATTGCATTGTGATGGTGGGAGTGGTCCTATGTGAGTATATACAATGCAGTTTTCTCTGTATATGTATATATATATATATGATGTGCATGGATAAATCATTTATAATAAATTATTATTTCTTTATTGCAATATTCAATAAAAACAAGAATTGTCCAATTGTCCATTTCATGGTGACTTTAATATGTTGTTCAGGCAAGGTGTGCATACTATGATTATCTTCACTTTATGCATATTTATAATTAAACAAAATATGATATAAATCAAATAAAACCAAATCAGGAAATACATGCATACTCTGTTTATCTTTAATGTATATTTATAATACAGAGAATATAGTATATTTATACATGAAAAAAAATAGCTATTTTGGCTTTAAATGTAAACACCATTGTTAATTCATGTGTATCATCCTAATAAATAAAGTTTCATTTTTTTATTCAGTTCATTTTACAAAGTACAGATGTTGGTGATGCTTCGTTCCCTTGTTCATTCGCTGGTATCCTTAGGCACGCTCCGCTTTTTACATGGACTTCGCTGACTTGCACCTACATTTTCCTTTTGAGGAAATGTAATGAAGTAAGACGGAAGCAATAGCAAGGAAAATGATGATTTATTGAACAGATGTTCACACAGGAAAACTCAGAACAGGCAGATGATCGCTTGATGCCGAAAGTCAGACCAGGAACACAGACTGCAGGAGAGCGGTGACGCAGGGACTGAGATGGGCGATCCAGGGGTGAGTGAAGCAGAGAAGATAATCCAGAAGTGAGAACGGGAGTGAAGCAATCCGGTATCCAGTGAGACGGGAAACATGAGGAATACAGGAAACAGGCACGAACACGGGAAGCTTCAACAACGATCTGACAAACACAAGACGAAAGACAAGGCATTAAGTATTAAGTATTGTTATTAAGTAAGCTGGCTAGATGGTCTGCAGCTCTCGCTGATGATGATAATAAGCGGTAACGCACACAAGAAACAATCAGCGCAAACGAGACCCACACACACACACACACACACACACACACACACACACACACACACACACACACACACACACACACACACACACACAAGACCAGAATGAGACAGCGGATCTACCAACCGTGACAGGAAATAGACATAATCAGGTTTAATAAGCTGGTAGGAGGTAAAAAAGACATATCACTTAACTTGTTTTACCATGAGGGGTCTATGAATTTGACTGAAATATACAAAGTATTCTAAATTGAGGATAACAAACAAAGTTGCTTAGTTGAAGACCGTGCTTGTTTGTTTTTAATAAATCTGAAAATAATTTATCATAATGAGAGATGATTTTCGACAATTACCCTGAATATCTGGGGGAAATGTGGGTCCCTCTCAATGTCTATGGTGGTTGCAGCCTTAGCTGAAGTTTTCACCTTGGAGGTCAGGAAACCAAGTCTTGTGTTTTCTCTTCAATTCAGCTTTCTCTTCTTCACTTGGTTTAGAGTCAGATACTGGAGGAATAAAAAATCATTAAGACACAATTGATGGAAATAATCAATATTAAGAGAGAACTAATTTTTATGTTCAAGAATTTATTTCTGGGGAAAAAACAAATTAACGAGTATCCTAAATGTTCAAGAGAAATCGTCTGGGTTATGTATGTAACCCTCGTTCCCTGAGTAGGAGACGTTACGCTGTGACGACGAATGGGGTTTCGCTTAGAAAGCCTCTCGCCTTCGAGTATTATAAAACGGCAGCCTTCTCTTCTCCACTTGGTTTAGATTCAGATACTGGAGGAATGAAAAATAATAATTAAGATACAATTGGTGGAAATAATATATTAATAATCTAAAAGAAACCAGTATCTTTTGTTGTTGTGGCGCTGGCTGAATTTCTTACCTTCAATGCCAGGAAACCAGGTCTGGAGCTTCCTTCTGAACTCAGCCTTCTCTTCTTCAGCGTGTTTAGAGTCAGAAACTACTGAATAGAAAATAAAAAAATTCATTAAGTGACACAATTGGTGAAAATAATATACTAATATATATATAAACTTGACTTGACTATAAAAAGAACATTACAATGAACAAAAATTTGAAAACCTCACTACAAATAATCCAGAATTGAAGACAAATGCTAATAATCTACTCTGTCTGTTCCTCTTCCTCACACCTGAAATCTCTGATCGAGTGAATCTCCTGAAGTTCTCCATCCTACAGTAGATCATTTCTAATCCACTTATGTTGTAAGATCTGCTCTAACGTCGGGCGTTTAGTTGGATCCAGGGTTAGGCACTGGCTAATCAGATCACTGCATTCTGTACACATTTTATCAAGGAGAGAGCTGGTTAGTCATGACCATGTGACACTAATGTTGGCATCTATGAAAACAGCATCTGAAACATGATTAATATAAGGTAAAGTGTTCTTTATCTTTACTTTAAAGGTGAAGTATGTATTGTCTTCTGCACTAGTGGCACGTTGCGAAATGACAAAATAAAGCATATTTTAAAAAACCTACGTCATCACGTCATCCCCAACTCAAACATCACAAACGCAGCTCTTACTGGTACTTGTGAAGGCATGTTTCAGGTCCAACATATTAGGAATACTTTTAGCTGTGTTGCATTTGTCTTTATGAACATTTGTCTTTTGATCTGTTCACTTTGACGAGTTCATGACCTGTTTAATCTCCGAAAGTAGAAATGCAGTGAATTTTGGCTTTCACTTCTGTGACTAAAGCTACATTTCTTATAGTATTTAACTATATATCAAAAATTTTACACACTTCACCTTTAACTGTGTCTGTACTGAGCCTTTTGCTTTATGTGTGTGTTCATCAATGTTATTAATATCATTCACTCACCGTTGGATAAGCTGGTGTTCTGAAATGTAAGTTTGGCTTCTTTGGTTTCCGTTGGATTGTGAAAAGGAGGACATGCGTTCACCATCTCGTACAGCAACACTCCAAGAGCCCAGACATTTGCTGGGACGGCGTGAAATCGAGGTCCTGTGAAGACTTCAGGTGGGCAGTAATCCAGTACTCCTGTAAGCAAGACATTTGTGCATTGTTGAGCAATTTTTTCAAAGTGTCAAATAATCAGCAAGTCATTACATCCGGGTTTCCACACACTCCCAAAATGCTCACCAATGTAAATGTGGCTGTCGTAGCCATCACTACTAAGCAGCTGACCAGAGCCAAAGTCTATCAGCTTGAGCTCTAACGTGTCTTTCTTCAACAGGAAATTGTGTGCATGAACATCATTGTGAAAAACGTCATGATCAATGCAGTGTTGCACTGCCAGCACAGCCTGTCGCATGATGACCCGTGCGGTCGTTTCGTCCAGTTGAGGATTACGAATGATAAAGTCCAGCACGCTCTCGCAGGGTTCGGGATACTCCATCACCAGGGTGAATTTTCGAGGGTGCTCAAACCAATCGTGTAGTTCTATGACGTAGGGGCTTATGGGTTCTTGCCTCATCATTAGCAGCAGAGCCACTTCTGTAATGAGAGGTTCGGGACGCCCAGGCTAGAGAAAAGAAAAGAAGGTATTTTTAAAGGTACTTTTCTTTGATCTTTGTAGATCCGATCAACAGAGCCTTTCCAGGCTTATTTGTCCATTACATTTACACCTAATGCTTCCTACAGGTGTATTGACTACAGTAATCAGCACTTAAACAACTAAATACACATTCAGCTTTTGGCCAACTTACAATAGCAAGATAAACATCGATGCAAGTCTTCCGCATCCGCTTGATGGCAACCTGCAAAAATGAAAAAAGAAACACACTATTCAATAACAGTAACAGCATTCAAGCGCCTGACCTTACACATAACATTTACGATTTGAGCATCTAAGTATTAAATCATCTGTATTAAATATGTTTTGATGCGTGCAAGAGCAAAATGTTTATACAATTCAACAAGACTGCTTTACCTTTTTGCCATCAAATTTGCGTGTTCCCTCGAACACTCTTCCAAATCCTCCGGATCCAATCATCTCTCCCGCGTTATAGAGACTCAAAGGAGTCTGAAAAACAAACAGGAAAATATGAGAAATATATGAGCTTGCTAGATCCTTTGTTTTATAGTAAAAATATCAGTGCAGGTCGAAAAAATAATATGAATATTCTCTGAAAACAAGCCTCAAGATATCTTTAGTGGGAAACAAGACGATAATACTGTTTAAAACAATAATGACTGCAGATTTACCATGATCTGGCTCGAAGCCGGAGTGATCTGGATCAGAATCTGGCTCTGAGTCCAGATCTAGTGGAGGAACGAAAGGCTCCACAACATCCACAGCTTTACTGCCAGAACAGCAGCGGGACAGACTCGTCCACAAGTTCCTGATGAACCGACACATTCTTTCCATCTTCTTATGTTTTGTAGGTTTCTCTGAAAAAAAATAAAAAAAATAATTAGAAACATCTCTGACCTCACATTTAACAATGATATAACTTCCATTTTACTGTTAAATTCTTATCTTTAATGTCACAAATCCAAAGTAATGCAAATATTTCCAAGCTATCCGCCTGACGACGCTCTGTTTCTGCTTAATACCTGCATAAATGTCCCTTAACAATTTTTTCACAATATTAAGTAATAATCATTTTATTTCAAGATAATGATAGTTATTTTTTTGTTATTTTATTTGATCTTTTATTACAAAGAGAGCATACATTTCCAGGCCTCATTTGGCACAGGTCTGGCAATGGTAAAGGTCATATGAGCCATCATGTCTTAAAATATATTTCACATTTATTTCTTATGAAATATAGCCTAATATTTTTAAATAAACATTGATTTTATTAAATACAGCAATGTCTTATTAAAGACATAACTTAACCGACTCTGTTTACATGAATACTGGTCACAACAGCCATTTTGACACAATTTTGTCAGTATTTGACCATACAAACGCAATACAGAACTCTATTCAGGATCGTGCGTGTGTTTTCGGGTGTGTGTCAGACAGCGCAAGTCATTTCATGGCTAATTGGCTTAACAAAAATATATTCTAAGAACGTTTTGTCCAACTAAAATATTTCAGAAAAATTTCGCTAAGAAACAGTAAATGTGACCAGACCTTAACTTGTCAAACATTTTAAGCAGTCACCATTCTGCCTTATTTCAGTCTCACCTGTGGAGCTCTTGTTCACATCCTCCATGGCACCCGGAACAGTCGGGACATCTGAAGTCTCGACGGGAACTTGGCCAGGCAGTGGAGGACACGTCCTCTCTTGGAAGCTGTCGGATCTGGACAAACTTCTGTTTCCGCCACTGCCCTGTTCATGTTGGCTCTCAGATCTGTTGTTACTGCTCCTCTTCTCGACGATGTACGAGCCTGTGCTGCTCAAGCTCGACGACGACCCACAAAACCGCCGCACCACATCCCTCACACAGTGGGACAAAGATGGTGTGGACATGATGCCCGGTGGAGAATCTCTGGAAGCAGCTCCACTGGATCTGCCTGAGGCTGGAATATTCCAGACATTTTTAATAATATTAATAATCAAAAAATGCAACTTTCTATTTTTAGCAGTCATCATTCTGCCTTATTTCAGTCTCACCTGTGGAGCTCTTGTTCACATCCTCCATGGCACCTGGCGCAGTCGGGACGTTTGAAGTCTTCATTGGCTCGACGGGAACTTGACCTGGCAGTGGAGGACACGTCCAGTCTTGGAACATTTCTAATAATATTAATAATCAATGTCAGTGGTCACACCCAAAAAAATGCAATTTTCAATATTCAATGACAAATAATTTATGAACTTTAATAAAAGCCTATTCTGACCTCTGCGAGAGTGTTTGGATGAAGTGGACGGACGTCCATCATCTGGCCTCTGCAACTCTCTCTTCCTCTGAGCCGGACCTGTGGACACAGAAACAAACTCACAAGACAGAGGTGTTAAATATCCAGGAATAAGCTCCTGGCTCTGTGCCTGGCTCGGGCCTGGCATCCTCCTTCAAACTGTAATAAAAACAATAAAATACAATAAAATTCTCCTCAGAAAACCCCCTCCCAATAAAATAAAACAAATAATTAAATAAAACTCCAAACTCCCTCTAAAATGAGAAAAGAACAATCGAAATAATACGATATTATCCACAGAAATAATATGATAAAACTATAAATAAAACTATGTAAATGATTATATCCTCCGGATCTCCTTCTAGAATAAAAGTTTCTCTGAAATCCTCCAAACAGCTTCAAAATCGCAAGATCAGCACAGAAAATATTCAGCAAGTCTTTGAATCGCCTCGTCTCAACAAGCAGAAAGCGATTTAGCCTGTTGATATTTGCAGACAGAATTCATAACACGAATTCAAAACACGCGTCGCTATAACGAATTCATAATATAACAATAATGTGCTTTAGCAACAAAAATTCGAAGCATTACAGTTACAGCATTATTCGAAATGCCTGAAGTCTCGCGTGAGCAGAGCGCGTGAGCGCACATCGCATCTGGAAACAAACTGAATAACCATTTAACAAGTGATATAATAATGTATCATAACTGCTTAGCTAAAAATGTAATATGTTAACTTAAAGCATGAAATAAGAATTGAGTTTCACGAATCAGTGAATTTGAGTCTGATTAGTGTATATTATCAGTAATAAATATATATAGTAGTAATATATAATATATCAGTAATATAAAGTAATATATATCAGTAATAAATATATATATATATAAAAATTGTAATCGTTCAAAAAAGTATTATGACATTTATGTCAATGCGATTCAGAGACGAATACTAATGTTGTCCACCAGAGGGAGCCACAGAATAGCAAGTTAAAAAACTATGAAAATTGTTCATTAACTTGTAGTCAAAATAGCATATCAATTCATTATAGTTTCATAAAGTTGAATAAAGCCCAATAATGAGTTTGCAAAAACTTACAGACCATGATTTTTTTTTTTTTTTTTATGATATTGACAACATATTTGTCAAGTTGCAGACATGACAGAATTGATGTCCAATTGAAGAAGAGGCACTATATTAACTGTCTACTTTTATATAGTACTACATATATTAATACTTCCATAAAGAGACACTTAAAAACTCATATTTTATTTGAAAAGAGACATGTCCATTGTATAACTAAATATCATCAACACAAGCCATTGTGCTTGAACACCGACGATCGCCTCAAGTTAAACTGCATTGTTTCATTTACCTTCTGTGTCATTGCCCACAACGCTTACGTGACAGGACTTGAAACAGCTAAAACGATAAAAGGCATGATGACTTACATCGCATCCAGCTAGCCAGCTCCGTCCAATCTCCATCATCCTTATTTTTTCTTCGTTTGAACGCCATGAGAAAGGATTTTGTAAAGATAAAACCGATTTTAAATTCATCTTGAAAGAGATATTGCGGCTGGCTTTACCTTGAAAGTCGAGAACGGTCCAATCACACAAGGCCAAAATATTAAAAAACAACTTTGATTCGCTGAAATCAAAAGTGGGAGGGTCTGGCACAAGGCCAATCTGAAACAAACCAATTAGAGTTTAAGAATAATTAGGCACGTTGATTTTCTGATCATATATATATTTTTTTTCAGGCACATTTGACCAGTTCCAAACCACATTAATCTCAATAACTACTATTCATTTTGTATTGAATCATTTATAAGTGATATATAATTTTTCATGAAAGCTGGAAATAAAAAACGCCTTGTATTCAGGTATGCATGATTATTAGGCAAGTTTTCTTTTACAGATAAAATAAGCCACAAAAATAAGAGAGAGGTAAAGATTTGAACTAAGATTACAATTTTAACACATAATGAAAATGTGCATGAGTTTCAGATGAATTTACAGGTTTCAATATTCATACTATGTTTACATATGACTCAGTAAAGCCCTGCCATTCAGTTCTATTTATTTAATGAATCATAATGCGATCGTATTATTCAACGCACTATTATTATGTTTGAGACATCAACCACTGGTCGATGACCATAATGTTTGTATAAACTGTAGGTAACAACTGGTAAAATGTTCATCTAGGTCATAAAAAACATAATATTTTCTTCTCAGCCATGTCAACAATTGTCCGTGAGTGAAATCTCCTCCCATCCGTTGTCTGATTGGCCTTTCGCAAGGATTCCTGGGTAGTTAAAGTGTGCGGAGCCTGCATCTATGCGGGCTTCGCGGAAGACCGCTTCAAGGGTACAAAGGGGGCGCTGCTGAGCACACTTCAGAGCGTTAAAATGAATGGGACGGCCTATGGACTCGTAGCCTCAGCGAGCACACGCAATTTAAGTCCACGAGACCGAAAGTCCACATGAAGTGCGCCATTTGGGACAGGGTCAAACTGTCGATCAAAGCTCATAACGGAGGATATCGGACAGCCGTTGAACGTACATCGGTTTTACACTCGTTGTTGCAGTGCAATGTGGGATTGAATAAGTGCACTCAATAATGTCCACTATGGTTTCGACACTACAAATGGCTGTACCCTCAAATAACGCCCTATTTGAGGGTATAGGGAGCGATTTCGGACTCAACCAGGGACTACAGCGAGAGGTTTCAGGACATCTTTAAGGTCCGGGAGTCTCCTGCATATTGATAGAGGCTCTCTGACGGCTGCAAATTATATGCATGTTTGTTATATGCATATTGGAAAGCAGTGTCTCAGCGAGCCTCAACAGCGCCACCTTGTTACCATAGATAGCCTACACGATCCATTATCAATCTTTGTTTACACTGAATGTAATAAAATCAGAATCATTCTCGCGTTTCGATGCCTCCCTAGTTATGTTTTGTCACTGAAGTTTTAATCAGGCTACTTATCCGGTCGGCCGAGTAAAAATCCACTTGTCCTAGACGAGCGTTAATGTTGAACCCTGTAGTTCCCTTTCAAAAGGGAACTCGCACTGTGTCGATGACGCTATGGGGAACAGCCTCCTCCACCGGTGTCTGAAAGCTTATCCAATAACGGCAATCGTTATTGACCGGCGACAGCCTATGACGTCACTACTAGTCCAACCCGGAAGTATAAAAGGGGCGCCTAGAGAACATGTGATCCTCTTTTCGTCTTCAGGGACTGTTTTGTTTGTTTGAGCAAACTACGCTTATGTTGATGGTCTGGCTGGTGATGCCTTGCGCTCAATGGCTGTGTTGCAACATATCAGGCTGATCTGCTGAAAGATTTGGACCAAGGTCAGGGTCTTTATTCAAGAGAATTCATAACGTTATGTAATATAGCGCATTATAATTTGCCGTATATTCCCATATATTTATGAACAAATAACGATGATGGTGAGAGAACATTGTGCTTGATACATTTTTCATCTTCAAGCCAAACTTGGGTCTTCAGCCGACAAAGTTTGAATCCCGTCTGGCTAGTGCGCTTCCCATAATAATCACGCATTAGGTCAGTAGGCGCAGAGTAGACGGTCTTTTGTGGCTGTTTGAACACATTTGATCACATGAGCGTTTACACTACGAAAACAATCTGGTTGAATGTGTTTTCTTCCTCTGAAAGTGGTTAAAGCATGTAATAGCAAATTTCAATTTTCAATGAGAAACACAGCATCAACAGGCGTAAGAAGCATTAAGAGGCAAAATTGTAATAATGAGAAAAGGCGTTTATTCTTTGAGGAATCTTTTCGCAACCGCAGCCACCCAGCTGTGAAACAGAAAGCCTACTGACATAATAAAACTGAGACATTTTATACAGGTTTCTGACATTCTTGACTCCTCCTTTCCCAGTTTCTGTAAATTTCCTTAAAGACATCTTATATCTCAAGCTAGTATGGACTGGTTCTACCCCCCCTGGGCAGGTCATGCTGTTCTTTGTCCCTGAGAAGCCAAAAGGCCTTCATTTACAATCTAAATGACCTCCTGTATTCCTGACTAAGATTCTTTCTCGTGCCCAGGTGTTTGTTATCTCCCCGGGCTATCTGGTTTATTACATCTGCTCTTTCCTGCCCCCAATTCAGCTGTTAGAAAACCCTCACAGAAACACAAAATGAGATTAACAGTTTGGAAAACAATATATATATAAGAAATAATGAATTTCCACCACAAGCAACACTAAGGAACATTTTTTTACCTTAAAATAATGTTTCCAAAATCGTATCTACGCCTTATCAAGGCGTAACAGGGTGAAAGGCACTTCTGGATTCGCTTTGCAGCCCTATATCTGCTAGAACCACACTATGCAAGTTTGCCCATAGACAGTATATAAACTGGACACAGCGACCCCATAGGTTTCAACGGAGAGAAGTGAAGCAAATTAGAAGCTTTCACTTCCTGATGGCTGAGCATACTGCGCAGACTCAAACTGAGCTTAACGACGTGGATGTGACGTGAGCAGCCTGCCTGACAATTGTAAGTTTTCTAGTAGCTGTGCCAAACGAAATCTGAACCATTCCCTTCCGATTCTCGCAGAGACGGAGAGCGTGAGTAGGAGCTGTCCATGAGCTAGGAGCAGGAGCAACGTCATGACTCTCTATGGGCTTCTCCCTTGACTTTATCGGACTTTATGCCTCCACGTCCCCCCGATTGCCTGCGAGATTCTCTTCCTCTGTCTCTACGGTAATTTCCAGAGAGTCGCGTGGTTATGACGCAATCGTTAGCCTACTTTTACAAAAACTGCTTCTACGGGGCCATAACGGAAGATACAAGGTAATGGAGCCTTTTATACATTGTCGTGTTTCTTTAGAAATAAACAATGGACAAATGGAGTCTTTAAACGCCTCAGATGTAAAGTTATTCGCTGTCAAAGTGACGTCAAAATGAATGGGAGTCAATGGGATGCTAACAGCAGGTGAAGGCTTGTTAGCCAATGGCGGCTTCCGGGGGTGGTACGGAAAATGAGCGCTCGATCACCCCCCTGAGTTTGCCAAACCGGGTCGCGTTTCTGTAGTCCGAATGAGACATAGGAAAACTACAAGTTTGACTTGCTTTACGTCAAGCGTTACAATAGTCATTATTCCGTTTTTCTTCGTTTCTGATGTCGCAATACATCATACTTTCATGAAATCATGCATCATACTCTACCTTGTCTGTGGACATTGTTCATTCCAAAGCCGGTGCTAGATAAACAGCGAGTGTGCGTGCGACAGTAGGCTGCGGACGGCGAACTTACTTACGACAGCGGTAATGGACAATTCCGCTTCCAACCTGTAGGGCGACCGAAGAGGAAAAGTTCCTTAGTGTTGCTTTAAAAGTGGACAAGCTCAAAAATTTTTAGACCCCGTTTACACCTGTATTTAGCGTCGTCCACTTGTGATCCGATCGACCAAAACTCATCTTACTTTGAGAAACTGTTTATATTACAGACTGATGCCTCTGAGGGGGGTGTGGGGGCGGTGCTTCTACAGGGACCTAAGGAGGAACGACATCCTGTGGAGCTCATTCTCTCCTTAGATATTTTGGGGTTTAGATTTATATTATATTGAGTACTTTTGTTGAGTTAAGGTTAAGTAAAAGTACATTCCTTTTGGAATAAGTTTTTTTCATTTTCATTTCATTTTATTGTTTATTTTTACAGGGACAATGCACAATTAAAAGTAATTGCACCAGAGTTAGCTAATAGCTAGTTTTCATCTGCTGTCCCTGGGCAGGTAAACAAATAAAATAACATACAATATTACATATACACCACATAAATCATCACAATACATATGTCCAGGAATGTAAAATGTACAAAATCAGCATATAAAACAGATAATTTACAACACAGTCATTAATGGTTGCTGTTATTTGTAGCTTATGTAGTAGTGTTGTTGTTAGTCTTCCCCTGTGTGTCAAAATTGGTCTGATCAGCCAATATATAAGTACCCGTTGTATCTTTTGTAGGAAGTCAGTTGTATTTTTGAGTCTTTTATGTTCAGAGCTTTAGTTACCGTCTGTTTATTTGACCTTTTTTTTGGGCCCAAAACTTTAGCTTTATTTTGTTGCCATGATTGTTGGGAAATAAAAATCCTTACTTTTGAACTTCCCTTGTGACTCCTCTTGCTTAACTGCTTGGTCCCTGACATAGTGTCACCGTCATGTTTAGTTTGTTTTGGTTTTCTCTCGTCACATGTGTTCCTTTGTTCTCTTTTAGTTAATTATCTTTGTGTATTTAAGTTCGTGCTTGAGTTCAGTTCTTGCTCCTGTATTGTTATGTATGGCAAGTTGGCTATTATCCTTGAAATATTTATCTAATAAACCTTGTATACCTTCATCCTCGTCTTCCTTGAACTTTACAAGTAGGCCCTTGCATTTTCACTTCTAAGGTTTGTCATAGATCAGGAATGTTTAAAAGCATTTATTCTTTTCTATTCTTTGAAAGCATTTATTTAAAGGGGTCACATCGTATTTTTAAATACCCCAATACCCAACTTGAGGGTGAGTAAATAATGATGACAATGTTTTAGATTATTGAATTTGTTTTTGGGTAACTGTTCCTTCAAGTTTCAAGATTTCCCTGAATCTTTGCAATAATACAAGAAAGGAGATGAGAAAAGAGACTGACTCTGCATGCACGTTTTTTTTCTTTCTTTTTTTTACATAACCACAAAGATTATATTAAATAAGCATTTATTTAAAGGGACCATGTCATCATTTTTTATAAGCCCACTAAGATCCACTTATAATGTTCAAGACATTTATAGCCTAAAATTAACACTAAATTAACACAAGTAAAAATCAGCGTTGGCAAGTATATGAAACGGTGTCAATCACCAGTTGGCCAGTAACATTTTTATGATTTCTAACAATGCAATGTTGTGAGAACATGAGAGCAAACATGACCGACGCTCGGATTGATGGACCAGCGCTGCATCGAAAGTTTAAGGCGTGCCAATTTAAACATGCAAGCGCAAGAAGCAAAAGTTTGAACTCAATTTGTTATTCGCAAGTGGTGTGGGAAGTTTCTGTGCGCAAAAGCGCATGCCCTGAACAGTGTTGGGTATAGTTACTTTGGAAAGTAGTTAATTAGGTTACAACGTTACCATCAATTAAAAGTAATCAGTTACGTTACAGCGTTATCTATTCATAAAAGTAACGCGTTAGAGTACTCATGCGTTACCAAAAATTAAAAGCCGTTTGCAGCGGCTCACACATGACAGACACAGCCCCCGGCCCCTTTAAATGCACCTAGAAGTCGTGACTCCTGACAATGAATAACGTCAGTCATCCGACTAAATTAACACTGCAGGATAACAATAACAGGAAAGACAGTCAGCAATAGGCTATTCCACATGGCGTTTTATTTATTTATTTATTATCACAGAACATATTAATCAAAATTCGCACCTACCCAGCCCGGGTAGCCTAGGCTACTGTATATGAGCACCATACAAGATAACTCCTGATTTTTTTCTTTAAATCTAATGCAGTTATCAAAGTGTATCAAGTGTGCTTACTTGTAAACACAACCTGAGGTAAACAGGCTTGCAGATTTAAATCCATTTAGAAATGAACAACCAGTCGATCTAACCGAAAGCAGCTGCCTGTCAAACAAAGATGATTACAAACCGAATTAAATTTTTGGCGGTCGACAGAAGCTTTTCACCAACGCAGCTTTTTTTTCCTTTTCGTTGACAAATTGAACATGATGTGCGTACTTCCATAATCCAAACGCTGTCTTCTCTGCCATCTTGTTATTATTATGTTAAAAGAAACGTTAAAGTATCACACAGAAATACCTTTGCTATTACCACGGACATAAACTGATGGTTATTTGCACGTTATGTATGTTTAATCCAGCTGTAGACGTTAAGAGACTGGGCGCAATCAATTTTCGGCGGACCATCACTTTTCGGCACGACACCTGTCGTTCAAAAAAAAAAAAAAAAAAAAAACACACACACACACAGGGTCAGACTCAGGCGCATGCAGGGCACAGACGTATCACAGCCATTGACTTTACGATCACAGCGCTTCGGCTCCGCTGATATACCCGCAGGTGGCAAAGTAGACCTAAGCCTACTGTCTGACAAAAAGCAGGCTGCAGTCGGGATTTTCCTTTCCTTAAAATAACGGATTACTTAAAAAAAAAAAAACGAAGTTACTGATTACTTAACGCAAGAAACTAACGCGTTAAGTTACACATTTCACGAAAAAGGTAATTAGAGTACTCTAACGCGTTACTTTGTAACGCGTTACCTACAACACTGGCCCTGAAAGCTGTGACTCAGACAGCGCGCGAATACTGTTCTTCTCTGGCCAATGAACGAACAGTGTATGATTATGATTCAGGCAGCATTACTGGTCAGAAGTCAGATTGGATCAGAACATTGGGAATATTTTTCCAGTTCCATCTGGTTGAAGATCGGAGTCACGCCAATATGGAGACGAGTTTGTTGAGGATCGGTGCCGATGGCTGTCGTGTCGATGAGGCCTTCACAGGGCTGATGAGGCTGACCCTTGAGGAAGGCGTTGTGGTCGTGTCTAGGCGCAGGTCCACCATCTGATCTGGATACGGCCCGGATCTGGCTGACTGCAGTAAACCTCGGAATAAACAGAAAGACTAACATTAGCGTAGATGCCATTCTTCTCATGATGTTACGAGTACATCAGGTCAGGTCATCATAGTCAGTTAAACAGCTGAGAAAGAAAACACACATATACAGTATAAGTAGGCTATATTGGATCAGTGCATTAGGCCTTAAAGTGACAGCAGCCTAACAATCCTCAAACAACAAAGGACATAAAAAATACACATAAAATCACTCACTGCTCTTGACTGAATAACTTTTGTAACTTTAATGAAGATTAATCTGTTTAATTTAGAAATTAATGCAGTGTTATTATACATTTGAATAATTTATTAAATTGAAAATAGTGAATTTTCTAAATTTTGGTGTTATACCTGTCACACTGTCTGTTTTTGCAAAAAAAGTTTCATGACCGGTAATTTTTCTTAAGCCACCGGCCATTGGCAGGTCATTTCATAATCATATGATGAACTTTACACAGTTTTTGAACTGGACTGAATCAACATTAAACTGTCTTCAGCTGAATAATGGCACTACTGTCTTAGAGCTGCTTTACAGCACGACTGAATTCTGTTTGAGTCATTGATCATTATCCTCCTGTTTATCACTGTAAAGCTGCTTTGAACAATCTGAAATGTATAAAGCGCTATAGAAATAACTTGACTTGACTTTGAAAACAAAGCAACTGTGTCTGTGATGACTTGAGGACTTCTTTCCAGTTTTCAGTCTCTCATGTTCTTGCTCAGACGTGGACAGGTTTGAGTTTCCCGTCAGGATGATATCCATCCAATCCTGTGTTTAATCCAGTGTGTTTTTTGTAGTCTGGATGGTGTGTGTCCAACCCTGGAGAAGAAAAGCAAAAGAATTCTTAACTCTGACAGTCTATTACATCCCAGGCTTTGGGCTGGACTTCAGCAAGCCAAATATGTTATTCCATATCCAATACAAAGATTTTATGAACATGTGAACTCATGAATGTCTCTTTTAGAGCTTCTTTAGCCGAATTGAATTCTGTTTTACCAAATTATTCTGTTATTTTCCTGTTTATTACTGTGAAGCTGCTTTGAAACAATAAGTACTATTGTATAAAGCGCTATATACAGTAAATGAAGGTGACTCGACTATAACAAGAACATTAAAATGAACTCTGGCCACAACAGCCATTTTGACATAATTTTGTGTGTATTTGACTATTCAAGCAATAAGTCTTGAAACTGAACTCTATTCAGGATCGTATACAGTCTGAGCTTTCTGTGCGCGTGTGTTTCAGGTGTGTGTCAGACAGTGCGAGTGTCCTGAGTTCATGGCTTATTGCACTTCCTTGCTAACAAAAATATAATGGTAACGGAGTGTAAAATGTTAAATTACTGCATAAATGGGGACAGCCCCATCTGTCTAATGCGTGATGGCATTTAGTGTCTGGAATAGGCCCCGCCCACAGCAGAGATAACGAGACATGAAGTAACGTTAGTAGTCCAGGCAAAGTAACTCATTTTGGAGCCAAAAATAGAACTAATTGTAAAAGAATTTTTTTCAGCTTAGATAATTTCTATGAGGTGTCCAGAACAACATACTAAAAGTCCTAAGAAATCCTAGTTGAGGAAATATGTTAAATTCTCATCAATCCGAGATGTGTGACAATAAGGCCAGGCAACAATACACCCCAATGGGGCTATTTTTTTCCTTTTCTCCTATCAAAATGAAACTTTGCACAATGAAAGTACCCATGAAAAGTAACATTTTTTGTATTACAAGTTTCTTTGAAAATGTATTTGAATATGCAAATGAGCTATACACTAATCGAATATGCCCAAAATACACCCAAATAGGCTTAATTTTTTCCTTTACTCCTACCACAATAAAACTTTACATAGTAAAAGTATACATAAAAAGTAACTTTTTTTGTATTACAAGTTTCTTTTGAAATGAATCTGAATATGCAAATGAGCAATATACTAATCGAATATGCCCAAAATACACCCTAATGGTAGCCTGGGTTTCCTCCTGCTGCCTTGAGCGCAGCGCGATTTTATTCACACTGCTAGGCAGCCTGGATACCATGGACCAGATTTTCCCCTCAAAAAGGGAACCAATCACAGAACGGGGAGGGAGCAGCAAGACGATGACGTCTATGCTACACAACGAAGCAGTTTGTTTATATCTATGGAATTCAACATGGCATCAGACTAAGAAACCATAAAGTCACAAGTAGAAAAAAAGGGGCCAAATAACTAACACATTCATGTCCATTCAGTAAGTTAACCTATGCATAAACACGATCAATTTGAAGTCACTTGCCACACTTACCTGGGTCACTTGCCACAAAAACACTTTTATTGATCTTAAAGGGTTAGTTCACCCAAAAATGAAAATTCTGTCTTTAATTACTTACCATCATGTTGTTCCAACCCCGTAAGACTTTCGTTCATCTTCGGAACACAAATTAAGATATTTTTGATTAAATCTGAGAGCTGTCTCACTTGCTGGCCTAGAATAGTTATTAAAGACGTTAAAATAGTCCAAGTGACTACAGTGGCTCAACCATATGCTTATCAAGCGACGAGAATACTTTTTGTGCGCAAAAAACAAACAAAAATAACGACTTTATGCCACTATTCATTTCCTTCTCTCTGGGCCTTGAGTGAATTCACCTAGTGAATTCAGCGCAGCGCATCTGTTGCACGTCAACGCGTAGGCTCACTATTGGCCGACGCTGGTCATGTGTGTGATGCATGTGACGTACAACACAGAAGCGCTATGCTAAAACACTACACGAAGTCACTCAGGCCCACGGAGAAGAAAATAAACAGTGGAATAAAGTCGTTAGTTTTGTTTGTTTTTTGCGCACAAAAAGTATTCTCGTCGCTTGATAAACATATGGTCGAGCCACTGTAGTCACTTGGACTATTTTAACGATGTCTTTAATAACTACTAGTGCAAAATGCCCGTGCAAAATCAGTTCTGTGTGTGTTTTTAGTAATTGTTGGTTTGGTGCCTGTGAAAGAGACTGTGAACGCATTGAATTCAGGGAGCAGGCTAGGTTACTACAATTGATGGCCGTGAATAAAATATAAAATTCAGAAGTAAACAGGATAGCTGACAGAGTGTTTATGTCAGAATGTTTATTTTTAAACCACAACCTTCTAAGTGCTTCTTTTACCGATATATTTAAGCAATTATTGAGCAAAATATTGAGCAAACAGTTTGTGAATAGACTACTACAAATGATGTCCGTGAAAGAGACTGTGATCGCATTGAATAGGATATGTTTAGTTACTACTAGGGATGTCCCGATCCGATCCACGGCATCGGTATCGTGCCGATACTGGCCCAAAACGCTAGATCGGATATCGGAGAGGAGAAAAAAAATTATCCGATACCTATGATCCGATATCCATTAGGGGTGGAATGCTGAACGTACGTTCGGTGCATGGATTTACACAGAGAATACACGCGTAAAAATAAATAAAACTCGCGTGCACATTAATCAATGTAATACAGAACAAACGTTACTGTTAGATACGCGCATATGCGGGTTCTTTAGGGACACCTAATCTGTAGCCTCGCCTTAGCTCTGAACGCGCGTCTATATCGCTTCAAATACTCACTTTATTATTATACGCGCGCGGCGCGTCCTATTCGCTTTGGACGCGCGAATGGATTCAAACTGTTAAAGCATCTAACTAGACGCAATAGACGCGAATTTGACACTATTCGCGTTTGGTGTGAACGCAGCAAAATGAACAGGCTGCGATGTCAAGATTGCAATGCTGGAGTGTGTGTGTGTGTGTGTGTGTGTGTCAGAGAGAGAGAGGCACGGGCGCGATCGAACAGTGGAAACATAAAAACATACTCCGTCATTTTCATACAGGACATCATTAAAACTGCAAAAAGTGTTTAGCCTATATATATTTGTGTAAAACACAACATTGTGCTTTTGTCAAACTGTAAACTCTGTAACTGTCACCCAACCAAAATCTCTCACACACACACACATGCTGTTTAAAAGCAAAAATGATCTCATCTTTTGGACATTCAACATATTGCATTGGTTTTCATTTCTTGTCCTAAAACAGGGCACTAATCTGTTTATTTTTAAGTTACACATTCTACATTGAATAAAAAAGAAAATCAAATGTGTTTTTAAAAGTAGTATTATTTTATACAGAAATAAATTATTTATAATTCAGATGAGAATAAATTTAAAGTTAATTAAAATTTTAAGGAAACAAATATATTGATCTGAAATATAGCAAATTAATTTTAAATTCATTCAGGTTACCAAACATATCTCAAAGTCTTTTGAATAAAGGGTGGCAGTCTTTCATTATCAGCTGTTGTTGTGGACTATTGGAGAAGTATTTGTTCTCCATTTGAGTGAGATGTTTTTATGTGGCTAATTGAGCAAAGTGCTTCCATATATTTTATTATTAGTAGTATTAGTTCAAGAATAAAATAAAAATATCGGATTGATATCGGTATCGGCAAATAGCCAAAGCTGCGGTATCGGTATCAGAAGTGAAAAAGTGGTATCGGGACATCCCTAGTTACTACCAAGCCAGGCAGTTTTCAGGTTAGAGGCCAGTCTAAAAGCAGCATTGCCATCACCCATTGGCAGTAGGATGATTGGATGAAGATTGAGCAGATGTATTTGTCATAGATATGAATGGTGTTTCTGCCTATATGCAAATTAGGACATTTTCAATAAGTGTGGCGCTCATGTGCATATTCAAATTCATTTCAAAAGAAACCTGTAATACAAAAAAAGTTACTTTTTATGTATAGTTTTACTATGTAAATTTTTATTGTGGTAGGAGTAAAGGAAAAAATTAAGCCTATTTGGGTGTATTTTGGGCATATTCGATTAGTGTATAGCTCATTTGCATATTCAAATACATTTTCAAAGAAACTTGTAATACAAAAAATGTTACTTTTCATGGGTACTTTCATTGTGCAAAGTTTCATTTTAATAGGAGTAAAGGAAAAAAATAGCCCCATTGGGGTGTATTGTTGCCTGGCCTTATTGTCACACATCTCGGATTGATGAGAATTTAACATATTTCCTCAACTAGGATTTCTTAGGACTTTTAGTATGTTGTTCTGGACACCTCATAGAAATTATCTAAGCTGAAAAAAATTCTTTTACAATTTGTCTGTCGTAAAACGCTATTTTGCCTGGACTATAGCTATAGTTATACGTTTTGAGCAGTCGGAGAATTATCAGTTAAAACAAGTGTCCAAAACACATAAATAACTGCTCTATTGTGGATTTATCCTGCAATGAACTTGTTAGGCAACTTTTGACATGTGTTTGGCGTCGAGTGTGTTATTTTATATCGAGTTATTTTGACTTTGTATTACCAGGCACAACCGTGATTAATTTGTGCATTGTCTTGTGTTTTATGTAGATCTGCTTCATTCTCTATGAAGTGAAACCCCTATTTCCACGTTTTATATCTCCATTGTGCATGTAATATGTATAAAATATGTTGTTATTTAATGTGTTTAATGGATTAATTGTTTTATTCATGTAGTATTGTGCATATTCACCACTAGGTGGGGATGTTTCCCTTCACATTTAGTTTAATTGAGTTGTTCAGCATTTCATTGAGTTGATTTGTGATTTAATTCACTGAAAATGAATTATAATTGTCAATCTGCAAAATTGTACTCACTATATGATCACAACGCAAAAAGATTACATTGAATTAAATTATTAAAAAGAAGAGTAGTACTGTTTTAAATAAATATTTCTAATAAATGTATATTTTTGAACTTAAATATGCAAGCTTGATAAAAATGATCATTCTAGAAGAAAATTTCAGATGGCACTTAGAGGCTTTTGCATCTGAACTCTTCATACATATACATATACACCGGTGCTCCACTTTTAAGTTTAGTTTGATAAACAGTGACCTGTGTTTCTTTCCATTTGTATTAGGATGCCATAAAACAGTCAGCTGTGTTTAGAAATAGGCCAAATGTTTTGCATGGTAGCTCATTTATAAAACAATAAGCTGGTCTGTCACAGGTTGAGGGACATTGCGATTTAAGAGACAGATTTTGAGATTGTCTGATTTGAATGTTTTTTTTACCACTAATTGATTTTTAAGAAAGCCTCATGTGAGCAAGACTCTGAGATTGTAGCTGGTTTTCTACTCTCAGAATATGATGTTGATGATAATATTATAATAAAGCTAATAAAAGATTTTACAGGATCCACCTCTTAGTTTCTTCAGCTGTTTTAATTCAGTGATGTATAGAAGCTTGTTTCCGCCACAGAATAAAAGGTAATTGCGCCTTTTTATCTCACAATTCACATTTCTAAACTCCTTATATCCTGCAATTCTGACTTTTTTCTCATAATTTCTAGCCTTGATTAATTTGGACAAAAATCATCCCTGCACAATGTCCATTGCATTGTGATGGTGGGAGTGGTCCTATGTGAGTATATACAATGCAGTTTTCTCTGTATATGTATATATATATATAATGTGCATGGATAAATCATTTATAATAAATTATTATTTCTTTATTGCAATATTCAATAAAAACAAGAATTGTCCAATTGTCCATTTCATGGTGACTTTAATATGTTGTTCAGGCAAGGTGTGCATACTATGATTATCTTCACTTTATGCATATTTATAATTAAACAAAATATGATATAAATCAAATAAAACCAAATCAGGAAATACATGCATACTCTGTTTATCTTTAATGTATATTTATAATACAGAGAATATAGTATATTTATACATGAAAAAAATTAGCTATTTTGGCTTTAAATGTAAACACCATTGTTAATTCATGTGTATCGTCCTAATAAATAAAGTTTCATTTCTTTATTCAGTTCATTTTACAAAGTACAGATGTTGGTGATGCTTCGTTCCCTTGTTCATTCGCTGGTATCCTTAGGCACGCTCCGCTTTTTACATGGACTTCGCTGACTTGCACCTACATTTTCCTTTTGAGGAAATGTAATGAAGTAAGACGGAAGCAATAGCAAGGAAAATGATGATTTATTGAACAGATGTTCACACAGGAAAACTCAGAACAGGCAGATGATCGCTTGATGCCGAAAGTCAGACCAGGAACACAGACTGCAGGAGAGCGGTGACGCAGGGACTGAGATGGGCGATCCAGGGGTGAGTGAAGCAGAGAAGATAATCCAGAGGTGAGAACGGGAGTGAAGCAATCCGGTATCCAGTGAGACGGGAAACACGAGGAATACAGGAAACAGGCACGAACACGGGAAGCTTCAACAACGATCTGACAAACACAAGACGAAAGACAGGGCATTAAGTATTAAGTATTAAATATTGTTATTAAGTAAGCTGGCTAGATAGTCTGCAGCTGCCGCTGATGATGATCACAAGAAACAATCAGCGCAAAGGAGACCCACACACACACACCCACACACACACACACACACACACACACACACACACACACACACACACACACACACACACACACAAGACCAGAATGAGACAGCGGATCTACCAACCGTGACAGGAAATAGACATAATCAGGTTTAATAAGCTGGAAGGAGGTAAAAAAGACATATCACTTAACTTGTTTTATCATGAGGGGTCTATGAATTTTACTGAAATATACAAAGTATTCTAAATTGAGGATAACAAACAAAGTAGCTTAGTTGAAGACCGTGCTTGTTTGTTTTTAATAAATCTGAAAATAATTTATTATAATAAGAGATGATTTTCGACAATTACCCTGAATATCTGGGGGAAATGTGGGTCCCTCTCAATGTCTATGGTGGTTGCAGCCTTAGCTGAAGTTTTCACCTTGGAGGTCAGGAAACCGAGTCTTGTGTTTTCTCTTGAATTCAGCTTTCTCTTCTTCACTTGGTTTAGAGTCAGATACTGGAGGAATAAAAAATCATTAAGACACAATTGATGGAAATAATCAATATTAGAGAACAAATTTTTATGTTCAAGAATTTATTTCTGGGGGAAAAAAACAAATTAACGAGTATCCTAAATGTTTAAGAGAAATCGTCTGGGTTATGTATGTAACCCTCGTTCCCTGAGTAGGAGACGTTACGCTGTGACGACGAATGAAAACGGCAGCCTTCTCTTCTCCACTTGGTTTAGATTCAGACACTGGAGGAATGAAAAATAATAATTAAGATACAATTGGTGGAAATAATATATTAATAATCTAAAAGAAAACAGTATCTTTTGTTGTTGTGGCGCTGGCTGAATTTCTTACCTTCAATGCCAGGAAACCAGGTCTGGAGCTTCCTTCTGAACTCAGTCTTCTCTTCTTCAGCGTGTTTAGAGTCAGAAACTACTGAATAAAAATAAAAAAACATCATTAAGTGACACAATTGGTGAAAATAATATACTAATATATATATAAACTTGACTTGACTATAAAAAGAACATTACAATGAACAAAAATGTGAAAACCTCACTACAAATAATCCAGAATTGAAGACAAATGCTAATAATCTACTCTGTCTGTTCCTCTTCCTCACACCTGAAATCTCTGATCGAGTGAATCTCCTGAAGTTCTCCATCCTACAGTAGATCATTTCTAATCCACTTATGTTGTAAGATCTGCTGTAACGTCGGGCGTTTAGTTGGATCCAGGGTTAGGCACTGGCTAATCAGATCACTGCATTCTGTACACATTTTATCAAGGAGAGAGCTGGTTAGTCATGACCATGTGACACTAATGTTGGCATCTATGAAAACAGCATCTGAAACATGATTAATATAAGGTAAAGTGTTCTTTATCTTTACTTTAAAGGTGAAGTATGTATTGTCTTCTGCACTAGTGGCACGTTGCGAAATGACAAAATAAAGCATATTTTAAAAAACCTACGTCATCACGTCATCCCCAACTCAAACATCACAAACGCAGCTCTTACTGGTACTTGTGAAGGCATGTTTCAGGTCCAACATATTAGGAATACTTTTAGCTGTGTTGCATTTGTCTTTATTAACATGTGTCAATTTTACACACTTCAACTTTAACTGTGTCTGTACTGAGCCTTTTGCTTTATGTGTGTGTTCATCAATGTTATTAATATCATTCCCTCACCGTTGGATAAGCTGGTGTTCTGAAATGTAAGTTTGGCTTCTTTGGTTTCCGTTGGATTGTGAAAAGGAGGACATGCGTTCACCATCTCGTACAGCAACACTCCAAGAGCCCAGACATTTGCTGGGACGGCGTGAAATCGAGGTCCTGTGAAGACTTCAGGTGGGCAGTAATCCAGTACTCCTGTAAGCAAGACATTTGTGCATTGTTGAGCAATTTTTTCAAAGTGTCAAATAATCAGCAAGTCATTACATCCGGGTTTCCACACACTCCCAAAATGCTCACCAATGTAAATGTGGCTGTCGTAGCCATCACTACTAAGCAGCTGACCACAGCCAAAGTCTATCAGCTTGAGCTCTAACGTGTCTTTCTTCAACAGGAAATTGTGTGCATGAACATCATTGTGAAAAACGTCATGATCAATGCAGTGTTGCACTGCCAGCACAGCCTGTCGCATGATGACCCGTGCGGTCGTTTCGTCCAGTTGAGGATTACGAATGATAAAGTCCAGCACGCTCTCGCAGGGTTCGGGATACTCCATCACCAGGGTGAATTTTCGAGGGTGCTCAAACCAATCGTGTAGATCTATGACGTAGGGGCTTATGGGTTCTTGCCTCATCATTAGCAGCAGAGCCACTTCTGTAATGAGAGGTTCGGGACGCCCAGGCTAGAGAAAAGAAAAGAAGACAGAAGATTAGCTGGGTAAAAATCTGAAGAAAACTTCATTTTTAAAGGTACTTTTCTTTGATCTTTGTAGATCCGATCAACAGAGCCTTTCCAGGCTTATTTGTCCATTACATTTACACCTAATGCTTCCTACAGGTGTATTGACTACAGTAATCAGCACTTAAACAACTAAATACACATTCAGCTTTTGGCCAACTTACAATAGCAAGATAAACATCGTTGCAAGTCTTGTGCATCCGCTTGATGGCAACCTGCAAAAATGAAAAAAGAAACACACTATTCAATAACAGTAACAGCATTCAAGCGCCTGACCTTACACATAACATTTACGATTTGAGCATCTAAGTATTAAATCATCTGTATTAAATATGTTTTAATGCGTGCAAGAGCAAAATGTTTATACAATTCAACAAGACTGCTTTACCTTTTTGCCATCAAATTTGCGTGTTCCCTCGAACACTCTTCCAAATCCTCCGGATCCAATCATCTCTCCCGCGTTATAGAGACTCAAAGGAGTCTGAAAAACAAACAGGAAAATATGAGAAATATATGAGCTTGCTAGATCCTTTGTTTTATAGTAAAAATATCAGTGCAGGTCGAAAAAATAATATGAATATTCTCTGAAAACAAGCCTCAAGATATCTTTAGTGGAAAACAAGACGATAATACTGTTTAAAACAATAATGACTGCAGATTTACCATGATCTGGCTCGACGCCGGAGTGATCTGGATCAGAATCTGGCTCTGAGTCCAGATCTAGTGGAGGAACGAAAGGCTCCACAACATCCACAGCTTTACTGCCAGAACAGCAGCGGGACAGACTCGTCCACAAGTTCCTGATGAACCGACACATTCTTTCCATCTTCTTATGTTTTGTAGGTTTCTCTGAAAATAAAATAAAAAAATAATTAGAAACATCTCTGACCTCACATTTAACAATGATATAACTTCCATTTTACTGTTAAATTCTTATCTTTAATGTCACAAATCCAAAGTAATGCAAATATTTCCAAGCTATCCGCCTGACGACGCTCTGTTTCTGCTTAATGCCTGCATAAATGTCCCTTAGCGGTGACCAACATTTTTTCACAATATTAAGTAATAATCATTTTATTTCAAGATAATGATAGTTATTTTTTTGTTCTTTTATTTGATCTTTTATTACAAAGAGAGCATACATTTCCAGGCCTCATTTGGCACAGGTCTGGCAATGGTAAAGGTCATATGAGCCATCATGTCTTAAAATATATTTCACATTTATTTCTTATGAAATATAGCCTAATATTTTTAAATAAACATTGATTTTATTAAATACAGCAATGTCTTATTAAAGACATAACTTAACCGACTCTGTTTACATGAATACTGGTCACAACAGCCATTTTGACACAATTTTGTCAGTATTTGACCATACAAACGCAATACAGAACTCTATTCAGGATCGTGTGTGTGTTTTCGGGTGTGTGTCAGACAGCGCAAGTGATTTCATGGCTAATTGGCTTAACAAAAATATATTCTAAGAACGTTTTGTCCAACTAAAATATTTCAGAAAAATTTCGCTAAGAAACAGTAAATGTGACCAGACCTTAACTTGTCAAACATTTTAAGCAGTCACCATTCTGCCTTGTTTCAGTCTCACCTGTGGAGCTCTTGTTCACATCCTCCATGGCACCCGGAGCAGTCGGGACATCTGAAGTCTCGATGGGAACTTGGCCAGGCAGTGGAGGACACGTCCTCTCTTGGAAGCTGTCGGATCTGGGCAAACTTCTGTTTCCGCCACTGCCCTGTTCATGTTGGCTCTCAGATCTGTTGTTACTGCTCCTCTTCTCGACGATGTACGAGCCTGTGCTGCTCAAGCTCGACGACGACCCACAAAACCGCCGCACCACATCCCTCACACAGTGGGACAAAGATGGTGTGGACATGATGCCCGGTGGAGAATCTGTGGAAGCAGCTCCACTGGATCTGCCTGAGGCTGGAATATTCCAGACATTTTTAATAATATTAATAATCAAAAAATGCAACTTTCTATTTTTAGCAGTCATCATTCTGCCTTATTTCAGTCTCACCTGTGGAGCTCTTGTTCACATCCTCCATGGCACCTGGCGCAGTCGGGACGTTTGAAGTCTTCATTGGCTCGACGGGAACTTGACCTGGCAGTGGAGGACACGTCCAGTCTTGGAACATTTCTAATAATATTAATAATCAATGTCAGTGGTCACAACCAAAAAAAATGCAACTTTCTATATTCAATGACAAATAATTTATGAACTTTAATAAAAGCCTATTCTGACCTCTGCGAGAGTGTTTGGATGAAGTGGACGGACGTCCATCATCTGGCCTCTGCAACTCTCTCTTCCTCTGAGCCGGACCTGTGGACACAGAAACAAACTCACAAGACAGAGGTGTTAAATATCCAGGAATAAGCTCCTGGCTCTGTGCCTGGCTCGGGCCTGGCATCCTCCTTCAAACTGTAATAAAAACAATACAATAAAATACAATAAAATTCTCCTCAGAAAACCCCCTCCCAATAAATTAAAACAAATAATTAAATAAAACTCCAAACTCCCTCTAAAATTAGAAAATAACAATCGAATAGAAGTGTCCACAGAAATAATATGATAAAACTATAAATAAAACTATGTAAATGATTATATCCTCCGATCTCCTAGAATAAAAGTCTCTCTGAAATCCTCCAAACAGCTTCAAAATCGCAAGATCAGCACAGAAAATATTCAGCAAAAGTCTGAATCGCCTCGTCTCAACAAGCAGAAAGCGATTTAGCCTGTTGATATTTGCAGACAGAATTCATAACACGAATTCATAACACGCGTCGCTATAACGAATTCATAATATAACAATAATGTGCTTTAGCAACAAAAATTCGAAGCATTACAGTTACAGCATTATTCGAAATGCCTGAAGTCTCGCGTGAGCAGAGCGAGTGAGCGCACATCGCATCTGGAAACAAACAAACATAACCATTTAACAAGTGATATAATAATGTATCATAACTGCTTAGCTAAAAATGTAATATGTTAACTTAAAGCATGAAATAAGGTACCACGAATCAGTGAATTTGAGTCTGATTAGTGTATATTATCAGTAATAAATATATATAGTAGTAATATATAATATTTCAGTAATATAAAGTAATATATATCAGTAATATATATATATATATATATATATATATATATATATATATATATATATATATATATATATATATTGTAATCGTTCAAAAAAGTATTATGACATTTATGTCAATGCGATTCAGAGACGAATACTAATGTTGTCCAGCAGAGGGAGCCACAGAATAGCAAGTTAAAAAACTATGAAAATTGTTCATTAACTTGTAGTCAAAATAGCATATAAATTCATTATAGTTTCATAAAGTTGAATAAAGCCTAATAATGAGTTTGCAAAAATGATTTTTGCCAACCATGATTTTTTTTTTTATATAATATTCCAGTGACAACATATTTGTCAAGTTGCAGACATGACAGAATTGATGTCCAATTGAAGAAGAGGCACTATATTAACTGTCTACTTTTATATAGTACATATATTAATACTTCCATAAAGAGACACTTAAAAACTCATATTTTATTTGAAAAGAGACATGTCCATTGTATAACTAAATATCATCAACACAAGCCATTGTGCTTGAACACCGAAGATCGCCTCAAGTTAAACTGCATTGTTTCATTTACCTTCTGTGTCATTGCCCACAACGCTTACGTGACAGGACTTGAAACAGCTAAAACAATAAAAGGCATGATGACTTACATCGCATCCAGCTAGCCAGCTCCGTCCAATCTCCATCATCCTTATTTTTTCTTCGTTTGAACGCCATGAGAAAGGATTTTGTAAAGATAAAACCGATTTTAAATTCATCTTGAAAGAGATATTGCGGCTGGCTTTACCTTGAAAGTCGAGAACGGTCCAATCACACAAGGCCAAAATATTAAAAAACAACTTTGATTCGCTGAAATCAAAAGTGGGAGGGTCTGGCACAAGGCCAATCTGAAACAAACCAATTAGAAGCTGGGAACAATAGTCTGTTTGAGGAAGGGGAGAAGGAAAAAATTAAAGGAAAGGGAAAAGGTAAACCCACCTTTCACACTTCTGTATCATTTTTGGTAGATTGTTATTCATATCACAAAAAAAAATCTCTTTTTTTAATGTATTTCACAGGGAAAATCACTGACGTGAATCACAGCGGTTCGAGTCCCACCTCGGACAAGGTTTAAATCACCCAATAGTCTACAAAGAATGCTGATTGTGAATGAAAATAAATCACCAAGGTTAATTTCTTCGTGATTTGATACTGATTTTTCAATGGAAACTGCATAAAATGTAAGCATTCTTTTCTTAATGTATGAACACCTATATGTATACATTTCATATGCTTTTATGCCTTAACACTTATTTTATTAAAAAAGTGTTTGTATCGATACATGTTTTTATTTAATAATTACCCATATGAATATGGAGTTCCTTGAAACGTGCAATACATATGAGATATATAGGCCTATAATAATAATAATAATAAAATAATGTTTTGACTCAGGCTCACTGAATGCTTACTGAATGACGAGAAACAATTCTATGAACAATAAAATGTTTTTTATTTTTAACAATAAAATCTAACATTAAACTATGCACATATTAATAAAGAGTATAACATGGAAAATGACAAAAAGAACCACCCACCTAATAATGATAATAATACCAATAATATATAGATAAATAATAACAGTAGTAAACACACAAAAGTAGAAACAGTATGAGTATTTAAAAAATATATAAAAACATATCAAATAATCAAAATAAAAGTCCCTGAGTGGGGTCGAACCACTAACCTAATAATAAATAACAAATATAATAGTAATAAACGCTTATAAAAAGATAGAAACTTTGTAAAACGATTTCTTTTTTTTTTTTCTTTTTCAAGCCACTGTTCTTTTGTAAGTGTCTCTGCGACAGGGCAGTAGATAGTCCCTCTAAACTGGCTGTGCCCGGTTGCTGCTGTCCTAAATTGCCCACACTTCCTGCAGGTATTTGCCTCAACCTTTCTGTGGTAGGGACGAGGGACAGTGGGTTGAGACTGACTGACCGTGGCAGGAGGTGGGAGGACGAAACTGGGAGTGGCTGGGGCTATAGGAAGAGGGCTTTGGGGGACAACAAACAGTGTGAAGGTAGGGGTAGTGTGGGAGGCAAGAGGGACAGTTGGGCTGGGGCTGGGAAGGACAGGTTCTGGAAGCTGGGGTTGAAGGTTGCCAACAGGCCGAGGAATTATCGGCCTCAGGGTTGTCAGCTTGGGTATGACTGCCTCAGTTGTATTGCGAGTGATGCGTCTTTTTAGTTTCGCTTGCCCAGCTGTGCTTTGTGGCAGTTTGTAAATATGTTGCTCTCCCTGGACCTGGGGTGGAGCAACAGCACGGACACTGGCAGGTGGGAGAACCTCAGCAGCAACACCAAGAGGGTCAGGCAGATCGATCCCCTGAAGCAGAAGAGTCTGATCTTGCTTCTTAATCCTGCCGTTGTGCCACTGAACCAGAGTGGTCTGATTCACCTCCACCAGCTGGAGAGTAGTGTCCTGCATGATGGCACCATTAGACAGGATCAGCTGCCGGATCTTTCGGTAATCTTGTAAAACAAGAGACCAGCGACTCGGCATCACCTTCTCTTTCTTCCTCGGACTTCGATGGATGCGACAGAGCCTGATGAAAATGGCCTCCACGAGACGACAGCAGTCTGGCCATTGGGCAGGTGAAGCTGTAGATGCCAACACACTCCGTTTCAGGCTGTCCACTCCAGGGGTGAAAACAGCCTTCTTTTTTGGAGACCTGAACCTCCCTGTGGTCAGCCTGTCCTGGTGTCTGGCAGCAAACTTCACTCACTGCTTGTCATATTCAAGCAGGCTCTGCCACAAGCACACAATGTCATCAACCTGAAGAAGGATAGAAGTATAGAGGCATAGGTGAGTTAAAAGGAAACTGGTAATTTCACATAGATAGTTCAGTAACACTGTTATTACAGTCACATTGTGTTTTGTGTGGTCTTTTCCATGTTAACAAACATTCAAAATGTTTGCATACCTGCTGTCTGCTCAGTGTTAACCCTGTGCTTGTCCTCAGCTCTACCAAATACTCAGCCAGTCTGTCCACCCGATCCATTCCTGGAATGTTTTGGTCATCCACAGCCTAAAATAGTATAATTTTAAATGGTAAAGAAAAAAAGAGATTAGTGAAATGACATCTTAATGGTAGTATTAATCAGTTTGTTGAATTACAAATTAATTTCTGCTCGTGGCAAGTTCCTATGGTGAAATTTACATACCAAAAGCTCCTCAGGCACCTGAGTGGGGGAACCTGGTGCATGCTGGACTATGGATGTAGTTGACCGAGAGGAGAAGGCGGCAGCAGCTGGCTGAGAGAAGTCAGACTGGGATGAGGCAGCAAGAGACTGGGAGAAGGCAGACTGGGATGAGGCAGCAGCAGACTGGGAGAAGGCAGACTGGGATGAGACAGCAGTAAACAGGGATGAGGGAGCAGCAGACTGGGAGAAGGCAGACTGGGATGAGGGAGCAGCAGACTGGGAGAAGGCAGACTGGGATGAGGCAGCAGCAAACAGGGATGAGGGAGCAGCAGACTGGGAGGAGGCAGACTGGGATGAGGCAGCAGCAAACAGGGATGAGGGAGCAGCAGACTGGAAGAAGGCAGACTGGGATGAGGGAGCAGCAGACTGGGAGAAGGCAGACTGGAATGAGGCAGCAGCAAACAGGGATGAGGGAGCAGCAGACTGGGATGAGGCAGCAGCAAACAGGGATGAGGGAGCAGCAGACTGGGAGAAGGCAGAGTGGGATGAGGGAGCAGCATACTGGGATGAGGCAGCAGCAGACTGGGATGAAGTAGCAGTAGACAGGGATGAGGCAGCAGTAAACAGGGATGAGGGAGCAGCAGACTGGGATGAGGCAGCAGCAGACTGGGATGAAGTAGCAGTAGACAGGGATGAGGCAGCAGTAAACAGGGATGAGGGAGCAGCAGACTGGGAGAAGGCAGAGTGGGATGAGGGAGCAGCATACTGGGATGAGGCAGCAGCAGACTGGGAGAAGGCAGACTGGGATGAGGGGCAGCAGCAAACAGGGATGAGGGAGCAGCAGACTGGGAGAAGGCAGAGTGGGATGAGGGAGCAGCATACTGGGATGAGGCAGCAGCAGACTGGGATGAAGTAGCAGTAGACAGGGATGAGGCAGCAGTAAACAGGGATGAGGGAGCAGCAGACTGGGAGAAGGCAGACTGGGATGAGGGAGCAGCAGACTGGGAGAAGGCAGACTGGGATGAGGCAGCAGCAAACAGGGATGAGGGAGCAGCAGACTGGGAGAAGGCAGACTGGGATGAGGCAGCAGCAAACAGGGATGAGGGAGCAGCAGACTGGAAGAAGGCAGACTGGGATGAGGGAGCAGCAGACTGGGAGAAGGCAGACTGGGATGAGGCAGCAGCAAACAGGGATGAGGGAGCAGCAGACTGGGAGAAGGCAGACTGGGATGAGGCAGCAGCAAACAGGGATGAGGGAGCAGCAGACTGGAAGAAGGCAGACTGGGATGAGGGAGAAGCAGACTGGGACAAGGCAGACTGGGATGAGGCAGCAGTAAACAGGGATGAGGGAGCAGCAGACTGGGAGAAGACAGAGTAGGATGAGGGAGCAGCAGACTGGGATGAAGTAGCAGTAGACAGGGATGAGGCAGCAGTAAACAGGGATGAGGGAGCAGCAGACTGGGAGAAGGCAGAGTGGGATGAGGGAGCAGCAGACTGGGATGAAGGAGCAGTAGACAGGGATGAGGCAGCAGCAGACTGGGATGAGGGATGAACTGGCTGAACTGTAGGTGGGTTACAGTTATCTTCATCTTCAAGGAGGAAACTCAGTGTAGGGTCCTCATTGATGTCCTCCTCAAATCCCTCATCCTGCTCATCTACATTCACTTCCTCCAGCAGCTGGTCTGTCTGCTCATTGTCAGTATCTATCGACTGAAGTGGCTGCCCTGTCTGACTAAGTAGATAGTCCACTCCAATTAGCTCCCCTAAAAACAGAATGCAGTGCGTTAAACATTTAGCCCTTTCATTAGCAAATAACCATGTGCTGTAAAATGTACTGTGAGAGATTTACCAGTGTACTGTGCAGGAGTTTGGAAGGTGGGCACAAGCTTCTCTCCAAAAACATTTAGGCTGTTGGTGTTGATGCTTTGCACCACCTGCCCTGCGTAGGTCGAGCACTATTTTTCAGTGTGCTATATACTCTTGATTAAAATTTATATGTGTAGTTCACCAATTAGCCGCACGAGGGAGCTCGTCGTTTTCTTCTTCTGCTTTTTTTTGTTTTTTTTTGTTCTTTAGCTGCGCTCTGCACTCGGCAACCAGCCATAAAAATGGATGCTTGGCTAATTAAGAAGAAAAAGCCAGCTAAAGACCAGGCTAACACTGCCAACAGCCAAAATACCGTCCCCGAGGGAGGCCAGCTTGAAAATAAACTAGCTAATGTTAGCAAAGCTACTTCAAGTGAAAAACGCCATAATGATGAAGAATGTGAGGAAAGCGGAACCAGTGGATGCTTTCGACCAGACACCGGAGCAGGTACTTCTGAGGATTTGGGAGAACAGCCTCCAAATAAGAAAAGAAAAACAAGACCAAGGCCATATAAAGACTACTTCCTGAAATATGGTTTTGTTAATTATTCCAAAACGAACCAAGAAGCTCGACCCATGTGTGTTATATGCAGCGAAAAACTCGCAAATGAGAGTTTAAAACCAACTAAACTAAAAAGACATTTGGAAACACTTCACTTCGACTTGGCAAAGAAACCTCTGGATTTCTTTCAAAGGAAGGCACAGGAGATTGAATCATCAGCTGAGCTTCTCCGTAGAAATGTCACATTAAATGACAAAGCCCAGCTAGCATCATACATGGTTTCTTACCGTGTGGCCAAAGAGAAGCAGCCCCATACTGCTGCAGAAAAAATAATTCTGCCTGCCGCAATAGACATGGTTAGCACGGTTATTGATGAAAAAAACGCACAAAAATTAAAATGCATCCCCCTGAGTAACAACACTGTTTCCCGAAGGATAAATGACATTTCAGACAATCTTGAGGAACAGCTCATAACAAGATTGAAGGCGGCAGGGGAATTTTCAATCCAGCTGGATGAAAGCACCGACGTCTCGGACTGCGCAACTTTGTTGGTATACGTAAGGTACGTGTGGGAAACAGAATTTGTGGAGGATTTATTATGTTGCTTGAATATTCCTACTGGAACGAAAGGTGAACAGATATTTTCTGTACTGAACAACTACGTGGTTACAGAGTGCGGGTTGAGCTGGGCCAGCTGTAAAGGCATAACGAGTGACAAGGCTGCAAATATGACGGGCAGAAACAGCGGAGTTGTGAAAAGAATCAAGGAGGCAGCTGGTAAAGACATCGTGTGGAATCACTGTTTCATTCACCGCCAGGCTTTGGCATGCAAAGGAATACCCCCCGAGCTTGACAAAACATTGAAAGAAGTCATTCGTGTTGTGAACTTTATTAAAGGCAGCGCACTCAACAATCGGCTTTTTGATCAGCTGTGCGCCGGCATGGGGGCGGACCACACCCATTTACTGTTTCATACTGAAGTGCGCTGGCTCTCCAAAGGTAGAGTCCTCACAAGAATATATGAACTGAGAAATGAAATTCATGCTTTTCTCCTTGAGAAAAAGTCTTCACTTGCAGAGCTGTTCACTGAAGAATGGCTTTTTACAGTGTCATATCTGGCGGATATCTTTTCATCTCTCAACGAGCTATGTTTGAAACTGCAAGGACAGAATGATGATGTTTTCCAAAACTGGAAACACATTCTCACCTTTCAAAAGTCTCTGAAGCTGTGGCTTGCACGACTCAGAAGTCCAAAACCCAGCCACTACATGTTCCCTACTGTGTTACAGCACATAGAGGAAAATAATGTCACTGACACACAAGTGAAACACCTGACTGGGCTTATAGTGACACACCTAGTTGCACTCATTAATAACTTTGAGCACTATTTCCCTAAGGACAGATATGACATTTTTGCATGATAAAAGGTGGATCCAAAATCCCTTTGATTTTGAAAGTCCAGAGTCACTGCTGGAGCTTGGACTAACTGCTTCTGAAGAAACCGAACTGTTACAGCTGAGCAGTGACCAGACACTTAAAAGAAGACATGAATCCATGACATTACCATCATTTTGGGTAAGCATTTCATCTGAATACCCTGTCTTAAGCAAGGCAAGCATACTGTTGCTTATTCCTTTTACAACGACATACAAATGTGAAGTTGGGTTCTCAGTTCTCACAAAAATAAAGACAAAATACAGGAATAGACTGAATTCTGCACCTGATATGTGTGTTGCACTCTCCTCATGCACACCAAACTGGAATGTAATTCTAAAAAACAAGCAGGCCCATCTCTCCCATTAGCCGGGTAAACTGCCTTGATTTGGTGAAACAATGATGATAAGGACTGGTGCACTTAAACATTACTCTTCTTCTGCCTGACCAACATTAAAAAAAAAAAAAACTTAAAAAGGCATGTTTTTGATAGCTTTGAAGGTTCATATTACTATTGTTCTAAAGATTGTTTGCATACATATTTTTGTTTTGAGAGGAAAAAATGAGAGCCTGTCATACTGTGCACTTTATAAATTGTGTATGTTACAGTGGGTGCATAAAAAAGTTCTCAAAAAAAATTTCAGTAAGGAACTTGTTCTTGATTTAACTTAATGTTCATATTATTCTGGTAGATGTGCAAAGCATTGAATGTTATATGAAAGGCATGCATTGATTCTGTCTGGTTTTATTGATAAGAAGAAAAATAAATGATTACCTGCCCTATTTTGCACTTTGTCTCATTAAGTATAAATTGTGTACACTGTAATGATGAGAATATGAAAACAATGAGATGCCCTGTCAACTCTTCCTTTCTCATTTCACCTCTGCATTTTACTTATTGTCAACAACAGGTAAATAAAAAAAAATTGTGCTTTGTCAAATATCTGTATCTCTTTTAAAATAGTTAAGTGGAAGCTTAACTGACCTTAAAAATGGTCATACATATTTTGTTGATGCATAAATTCTCTTCGTGATATATGAACTATATGGGCCTAATGTTTATTGGGTCACAAGGATTTATCGACTTTAAAATGTGGGTCCCCAGAAAAAAAGTTTGGGAAACACTGCTGTAAAGAAGTGAACAATGAAAACCATTAAACTGGAATAATGAGTTCCTTCAGAAAAAATAAAGTGATATTACATGTTCTATTGTGTTGAATATGTACTATACTGCAAACACAATGAGCCACAAACCTGGAATGAACCTGTTCAGGTGGAGGTGGAAAGATTCAAGGGAGGTCGAGCCCCTAGCACATCTGTACTTCGTGAGAACTAATCCTCCCTTGGTGGTGGTGGTGCCCGTCACAGTATAGAGAAACACACCTGGTGGATCCTGGATGCACTTAACATTCCTCATCTGAACACGCCAGATGTGCTCTATCCTCACTGTGTCCAGCAGAGGAACCCCCATCATATCTCTCCCCTTATCCCCCATCAGTTCCTGCAGAAGCCTGTCAAGGTAGCGGGTTGTGGACTCCACCCCACGAGTCCTCCGACGGCAATAGAGCGCCAGCTCTTTTTTGGTGATGCGTTGGTCCACAAGGTTATCGGTGATGACAGGCACACCTTCCTCCTGCAGTTGCTCTCTGTTTGCCTGCCGCAACAAAGCCACATCCTCTGGGTCCTATTCAAAAATGCACGCAGAGAGACGTGACATGAAGACTGGGTAGAGAGGATGAGCATCAGTGGTGCACCCCACTGCCAGCTGACGCATGAAGTGCCAGATGTCCAGCCTGATATTGAGATCAGGCCATCCTCCAAATCTGGCCTGTACCCTTCTCTATGCAGCAGCCACAGTCCACGTACAGCAACAGTGGTGGAGCCACGGCCGCCTGGCTGTACCTGTTAATCAGTCCGGAGACCATGGTGTCCAGTGCTGGACCTTCCTGTGCAGTCAAGACACTGATAAGAATTTGTCCTGTCTCATTGCCAACAGAAGTCACCCACTGTGCTGTTCCCCTGGCTGTGCCTGCCAACTTCTTTGTGATCTAAAATCATAAACGTGGAGGTTATGCTTGCCTTGATGTGGTCTATGCGACTGATAATGTCCCTCCCATAAACTGAAAGCAGCCACTTGCTAGTAGGGACATCAATGGGCTCTGGAGGCTTTTGGCACATGACAGGTAAGAGGCTGGGGCGGTTGATAAAACCAGCACACTCCTCCATATAGTGCGCCAAGCGGTCAAGCCACTCCTCCCCATGGTTCTCCCTCAGCTGTTTGACAAGTCTTGTGGGACTGTTGCCCAGCGTCCGTTCCCTCAGCATACGTATGACACGAATGTCACAAGCATACCTTTGTGTAAAAGAGAAAATTTGCTTATGTAATTTACTTTATGCTAAATAAAAAACACTTTTATTTTGCATTTACTTCATATTACACATTTCTGCTGCAGAAAAATACATTATTAATTATGAAATATTAATGTCTTTATTATAAACACATTACAAAATTCTGTACAAGGCGTGTAGATTGTAACTCACTTCTGTGTCAAAATCAGACGGAACAGTCTTCTATGGGGCACGTCGAGCTGTGGTCAAGGACAGTCTGACTGGTAGACAGGTCATTCAGGCAACACACAGTACACCTGAGAGTCTCTGTTACCATAAGGTAGTACCTGTCGATGTCCAGGACCTTCCGTGCTCTCTTGTGGAGGCCATAGCCAGTCAGCTGCTTCCCACATGCAGGACAGAACAGTCTGAACTTCCACAAGTGGTAGGGCATCCATACCAGAAGCCTGTGATTAAAAAAGCGATCTGGAGATGGAGCCTGGTGGTAGATGAGGGAAGGGACGGGTGGCTCATACCAGATCTTCAAGTCTGTCCGAAGTCTGCGAGAGTGAAAGAGCGCAGAAGCAATCCACCTCTGATCCTGTGAGGGGATTGTCTGCCTCATTTTAGTGGGCAGCCAAAATTGATCTGGCTTGGATGCAGGAGCAGGTCCGGGAATAGAAGGGGCAACATGCTCCGCCTGATTCAAAAGCAATGAAAGATTAGAGATGTAATATTAAAACATTGTTTCTCTCAAGTTTGCATACAAGTAATTCTACAAGGGGGCATTAGGGGACATTTCATGTCCATTTATGATAATTAGCCTATCTTTTTTCAAACAAAATTATCTTTAAGGCAGATTTATTATAAAAAATAAGTTCCTGTCCTTAATGACTGTGCTGTGAATATCACATGGATATCTGCAAAAAATATATTCTTAAATTATTTAAAAAAATCACTGTATACATGGCTGAATGGGAAAAAATAACACTCAGACACATGTTTTACTTGAAGTTTAACATTCAATTTGTATGTAACGGTTGACAAATTCACCAGAGAATCATAATTTCCCTTGTAATATCAAGATGGTGTTTAATGATTATGCTTGGTAACTAGCAGATATAATATGACAAATATATAAACTGAAAGTCATTTTTGTAATGTACCCCCCAATTTTTAGAATAAGACACAAGTACATGTACTTCACACACAGGAAATAAGAGATGCCACAAAAAATAGATGGGCACTCACCAAGGATGTAATAGTCGGACTAGCTGCAGAAGGAGGTCTGGCTGCAGGAGACGGACTGGTTGAAGGAGGTGTGGCTACAGAAGGAGGTCTGGCTGCAGGAGACGGACTGGTTGAAGGAGGTGTGGCTACAGAAGGAGGTCTGGCTGCAGGAGACGGACTGGTTGAAGGAGGTGTGGCTACAGAAGGAGGTCTGGCTGCAGGAGACGGACTGGTTGAAGGAGGTGTGGCTACAGAAGGAGGTGTGGCTACAGAAGGAGGTCTGGCTGCAGGAGACGGAATGGTTGAAGGAGGTGTGGCTACAGAAGGAGGTGTGGCTACAGAAGGAGGTCTGGCTGCAGGAGACGGACTGGTTGAAGGAGGTGTGGCTACAGAAGGAGGTCTGGCTGCAGGAGACGGACTGGTTGAAGGAGGTGTGGCTACAGAAGGAGGTGTGGCTACAGAAGGAGGTCTGGCTGCAGGAGACGGAATGGTTGAAGGAGGTCTGACAGCAGGAGACGGACTGGTTGAAGGAGGTGTGGCTACAGAAGGAGGTCTGACTGCAGGAGACGGACTGGTTGAAGGAGGTGTGGCTACAGAAGGAGGTGTGGCTACAGAAGGAGGTCTGGCTGCAGGAGATGGACTGGTTGAAGGAGGTGTGGCTACAGAAGGAGGTCTGGCTGCAGGAAACGGAATGGTTGAAGGAGGTCTGACTGCAGGAGATGGACTAGTTGAAGGAGGTGTGGCTACAGAAGGAGGTCTGACTGCAGGAGACGGAATGGTTGAAGGAGGTGTGGCTACAGAAGGAGGTCTGACTGCAGGAGACGGAATGGTTGAAGGAGGTGTGGCTACAGAAGGAGGTCTGACTGCAGGAGACGGACTGGTTGAAGGAGGTGTGGCTACAGAAGGAGGTCTGACTGCAGGAGACGGACTGGTTGAAGGAGGTGTGGCTACAGAAGGAGGTCTGACTGCAGGAGACGGACTGGTTGAAGGAGGTGTGGCTACAGAAGGAGGTCTGACTGCAGGAGACGGACTGGTTGAAGGAGGTGTGGCTACAGAAGGAGGTCTGACTGCAGGAGACGGAATGGTTGAAGGAGGTGTGGCTGCAGAAGGAGGTCTGGCTGCAGGAGATGGACTGGTTGAAGGAGGTGTGGCTACAGAAGGAGGTCTGGCTGCAGGAGACGGAATGGTTGAAGGAGGTCTGACTGCAGGAGACGGACTGGTTGAAGGAGGTGTGGCTACAGAAGGAGGTCTGACTGCAGGAGACGGAATGGTTGAAGGAGGTGTGGCTACAGAAGGAGGTCTGACTGCAGGAGATGGAATGGTTGAAGGAGGTGTGGCTACAGAAGGAGGTCTGACTGCAGGAGACGGACTGGTTGAAGGAGGTGTGGCTACAGAAGGAGGTCTGGCTGCAGGAGACGGAATGGTTGAAGGAGGTCTGGCTGCAGAAGGAGGTCTGGCAACAGGAGAAGCACTGGTTGCCGGTTGAATGGTTGAAGGAGAAGGACTGGATGAAGGTGAAAGACTGGGTCTGGCTGAAGGAGGCGGACTGTGTCTACCAGGCTGCAAAGATACATAATTGTACATTATCAACAAACATAATAATGATGATGATGAAACATATTAAGGTCTTTTTAAATTACCTGAATCCACCTTGGTACATTTAGGTTGGGTTTGGCTGCTGAACTAATGGATCCTCCAAATCGTGGCTTTGTAAACTAAAAGAGGGAGATTATAGAACAGATTGACATGCATGTAATATCATACATGCATTGGAAATTTGAAGATATTAATTCCCTATTGAAGAATACACAAATAATCTTCCAGCCCACCAGTAATAGGCATTGGGAAATTCCGGAGATAATTGCTTGTGGAGGAGGTAATCTACTCAAATATTAAAAATAATGTGTTACCATTGATAAGTTAAGTGCAGGCCGTGTAAAGGTCGGGGCTGAGATAGAGGTTGGGACCGCGGTAGGAGTGGATGCAGGTGGAGCACTTGTGGCCTGGTAAAGAACAATCAAGAATGAGGAAAACAGGTTTTATTCATCTTTCATTCATGGTACTTTTTACAGATCTAAATAAGCACAGGCATGCCAAAATCTAACATTAACAGACATTTATACATTTAATCAGGACAATCTGTCTCTGTACACCAGCAAGAGTCTGAGGGCAGAAGCAGCAAGGACAAGCTGTATAAATATAACACCCAATAAAAATAAAATCAATACTAACTGTAAAATTTGGCAATTTTTATTTACATTACATTTCAGTGTTTTTGTTTGCTTGTTGTGTTTTTATATCTGTAATGAGGTCATAAATAAAACCTGTGCTTCATAATCTGTGGATACATTTATTTTGATATTTCATATTGACACGGTGGGCACACATTAAATATATTCACATCATAATATTTCTTATTTTATTTACAATTATACACTAATTATTAAAGCCTAACTGCAAATCACCACTGAAATTGTGATTGCCTGTCTTATATAAATAACACAAATATTATTGATATAGGTAATGGTAATGAGTGCTGACACATCAACTTTGTTTGAGGTAAGATTTAAAAGCTTTATGCAAAATATTTTTCTGAATAAATTAGCAAAAACCAAAGCATTTCAGAAGTTATCTCTGATTAAATGTATTTTATCTCTGGCTATTTAATCGCTGGAGGAGCTATGGGACTAGATATAGCCAAAATTGTTATCTACGGTAAAGGGTGTAAACAGCAGTATCACTTTATCAAGCTTTATAAATAAAAAGCAACATTTCAAAGACTATTGCTGCATCCCACAGAAGTGTACTTTGAAGGTATTTGAGTCACAAATATGATTGTGTGGTCCTACAGTGAAGTAAGATGTAAGAGATGATTACCTGAAAGTCTGAAATGCATACCTTAGGCGGATGGAATCCACAAAGGCATTTCTGTGGTCCACTAAAAAAGTGTTGCCTGGCGGCGGACCTGCATTGGACATTTATTTATCTGTACAAATAAAGACCTCTAAGTTATGTTAAATCAGTTTTAGCATGTTTTCTCATTAACTTTTGTCAGTACATACCCCCTGAAAGAGGTCAAACCATTTCTTCTGGCGAGGGGCAGGTCTGTTGCCAGCTTCCGAGGGCCGTAAACCCCTGTGCTGGCAAACCGTCACAGGCGGGACATCCACTCATCGTCCCCCATGGCCTTGTGTGACTTTTTAGACATCTCTGAAAATCTGAAACATGTTTAGTCTTTTTAGCTAAAACATAAATGACATTTACGTATTTACTAACACTAGCCTATGACTTGACTACTTATTACTGTATTTAATAAAGTACTACTATAATTAAACACTAAACAATAACACACCAGAATCATGATCGATAATGACATTTTTAAACACACCTTAAAGAACACTGAAAGCTAAAAATCCATTAATGTATTATTGTTGTTAATGTAGTTCATCATTTGCTGCAGTATACTACATCAAGATTGATCACGACACTAAACAACTTTATGCATCATAAAAGTACATTTTAAAATTCAAATAAAAATATGTTGTTGTTAATGTAGAATGTAGTTTATAAAAAAAAAAGAGTAATATGAAAAGCACTGCAATATAGCTCAGAGAACGCCATTCGCTCAAAGATGGAATAGCTCGCGCCTGATTGGCTGTGTGAAACAGCCGCACGGCGTCTGCATGTACAGAACCCGGTTTTGTTCATTAACTGTTCTGATCTTCTATGTTTTATTTATTTATTATACTTACAATAAATTTGTACATTCGTTTATTTAGTTTTTTTCTTCATCCACAAATGTATGACTTTTGGATGCGCAACTTGATTAACGTTACCATATAATATAGTTGAATTAACGTAACCTTCTGTCATTTTTACTCTTCAAAGTGTACACTTGATGTTGATCATATGTGTTGATTATATATATGTATATATATATATATATATATATATCTAAAATAATATATCTAAAATTAGATAATTTTCTACTTTTTAGATATTGTTTATCCTTATTATTTAATGGGGCTATCTGTAAATCATTACATAGGAATAAAAAATAATTATAATAAAATATAAATAGAATAAAATTTTTTTTTTAAATATATATATTTTTTTAAATTCTATTTATATTTTATTATAATTATTTTTTATTCCAATGTAATGATTTACAGATAGCCCCATTAAATAATAAGGATAAACAATATCTAAAAAGTAGAAAATTATCTAATATCTGATTAATTAAAAATTAACCTCAAAACATAAAATGCTAAATGGGGGATATCTATAGGCCTATCTAGCATTAAAAAAATATATACGTAAAGTATACGTTGTTAAATGTTGCGAGCACGTAGACAAGCGACATTACCATAGCAGAAATGCAACGTGCCACAGACTTTGCCACGTAAATGTGTTTGCTGGGAATGACCTTGTTAGCATTATCTCAGGTAGGGTTCATTAAGAGCCACGCCCTAATTTGAGACGAATATAAATGAAGATCAGGTGGGTGGTTTGGTGTAGCTGTGAAGGTGAGGAGGTTTCTTTTTAGAAAGGGAATGGTTAATAACGTCTGGTAGCTTAGTTTGTGTTAATTGTGTGCTTTATGTTTCCAGGGTTTAAAGGCTCAGAATTAATTCCTACTTGCTGTGATACTCGAGCATAATGGTGAGATTATTGATTGTCACCTTCCCTTTATTGTTACTGCTTAACCTCTTCAACTGTCTGAATGTTGTGTGTTTGCTTGTTTTGGGCAAACCAGAGGGAGTGCATTTCCATACACATTGGTCAAGCAGGTATCCAGATGGGTAACTCTTGCTGGGAGCTGTATTGCTTGGAGCATGGCTTCCAGCCAGATGGGACCATTGTTACAGATGGCAGCATATTGGCAGACTCCTCTTTTGGCACTTTCTTCAGTGAAACGGGTGCTGGGAAACATGTTCCTCGTGCCGTGTTCATTGACCTGGAGCCGACAGTTGTTGGTGAGACTGAACTCCATTCAGGCTTTTTAATCTCATTCCTTTTCTAAACTCTTGTTGCAGTACATCCAGTGTAGCTTATATCCTTATCTCTTTTGTTTGAAACTCAGATGAGATCCGCAACGGACACTATCGACAGCTGTACCACCCTGAGCAGCTCATCAGTGGCAAGGAGGATGCTGCCAATAATTATGCTCGTGGTCACTATACCATTGGCAAGGAGATCGTAGACTCTGTGCTCGACCGGATGCGCAAAATGGTGAGTTTTCACTCTTCAATTTTGAGGTACTTTAAAGGTTGTTCATGGAACTGCAGATACTAATGTCTGTGTATTGCCATCGCACAAAAGTTTCTTTAAAGGGTAACTCTTGCCAAAATGCAACCTAGGTTCTCTTTGTTAATCTACCTGAGGCAAACTTTTGTTTAAAAGCATAATTAGAATGGAAACGCCACTTAAGTTTGATTATCTTCGTTTTAGGTTAAAATGCCTTGTGAATGGGGCACTTTTATGATAGCATCTAAAATCACTATTTTTAAAACACTAAGGAGGCTTGAAACTTTGCTCAAAGTATCACCAGGGGCTCTACACATGAACTCGAGCATTGTGTACACGGTTTACTAAAAGATTTTGAACAACTCACTGTAGCTGTCTGTGTCCACTGGGATTTTGATAGTCAAAAACAGTTGATTTCTGAATGCGAATGAACTTTAGTATTGTTTCTTATGAGGATCCCTTTTCAATTATTGATTTTTCACTAACGAGAAAACAAATTATCTGTGAACTTATTTTGAAGTAAGCTTTAGGAGCTTTCCATCTTTACTATCCTCCCTGTTACAGAGATCAACTATTTTTGACTGACAAAATGCTGGTGAACGGAAACAGTTTGTTAGAAACTCCAGAACACAGGAGTTCTTTTTAGTAAACTCTTTGTACACCATGTTCTCAATGCTCGAGTTCATGTGTAGAGCCCTTGGTGATACTTTGAGCAAAGTTTCATGTGTCAAACCTTCTTAGTGTTTTATAAATAGCAATTTTTGATGCTGTCATAAAAGTGCCCCATTCACAAGGCATTTAACCTAAAACGAAAATATGGTCAAACTTAAGTGGCGTTTCCATTTCTAAATATTCTTTTAAACGAAAGTTTGCCTCGAGTAGATTCGCCAAAATGCAGCCTAGGGTATTTTTGTTAGTTACCCTTTAATGTTCTTCACTCTTAGGAAAATACATGTTTTAAGAACCGTTCACTGAAAAGTTCTTTGGCACTTATTTTGAACACCCCTCTTTTGAAACCGTTAAGTGTGTGTGGTGACCCTTTAAAGACCTCTGCAAGATTACTGGCTGTATTTGAATACCCACCTCTCTTTTCCCTCTGATTCCTCTCTAGGCGGACCAGTGCACCGGTCTGCAAGGGTTCCTGATCTTCCACAGTTTTGGTGGTGGAACCGGCTCTGGTTTCACTTCTCTGCTGATGGAGCGACTATCTGTCGATTACGGTAAAAAGTCAAAGTTGGAGTTTTCTGTATATCCTGCCCCGCAAGTCAGCACGGCTGTGGTTGAGCCCTACAACTCGATTCTTACGACCCACACCACTCTCGAGCACTCGGACTGTTCCTTCATGGTGGATAACGAAGCCATCTTCGACATCTGCAAGCGGAACCTCGATATCGAGCGTCCCTCATACACTAACCTGAACCGGCTCATCGCCCAGATTGTGTCCTCCATTACTGCGTCACTGCGCTTTGACGGCGCGCTAAATGTTGACCTCACAGAGTTCCAGACCAACCTGGTCCCGTACCCTCGCATTCACTTTCCACTGGTCACCTACGCCCCTATCATTTCAGCCGAAAAGGCCTACCATGAGCAACTCTCCGTACCGGAGATCACTAATGCCTGCTTCGAGCCAGCAAACCAGATGGTGAAGTGTGACCCTCGCCGTGGAAAATACATGGCCTGCTGTTTGCTGTACCGTGGTGATGTGGTTCCAAAAGATGTCAACGCTGCCATAGCCAACATCAAGACGCGGCGCTCCATCCAGTTTGTAGACTGGTGTCCTACGGGGTTTAAGGTGGGAATCAACTACCAGCCGCCCACCGTTGTGCCTGGAGGGGATCTGTCCAAAGTGCAGAGAGCCGTGTGCATGCTAAGCAACACCACCGCCATCGCAGAGGCATGGGGACGCCTGGACCACAAGTTTGACCTGATGTACGCAAAGAGGGCTTTTGTTCACTGGTACGTGGGTGAAGGGATGGAGGAAGGAGAGTTCTCGGAGGCTCGGGAAGACATGGCTGCCCTGGAGAAAGACTATGAGGAGGTTGGTGCTGATTCCACTGAGGACTGTGGAGAGGAGGATGAAGAATATTGATTATGATAAATGTATTTGTAATGGAGTAAATAAATTTGAGAGCATTAGAAAACTTGTTGCTTCTATGACTAGTTTTGCCTTCGTGACCTTGTTTACATGTGGTTGTTTTTGTCCTTGGGCATTTAGGGAACATAATTGAGCCACAGTTTGAGCTGAAGTCACATTTCATAGTGGTGTGGGGTTCATGCATGCCAAATTATTGGGTTTCATTTTAAAATGTAACCATCAGTTACTTCCTTATGGTTTCTAACCACTTAAAAAAAAAAAAAGCCTTTGTGAACCCGTTCCAAAAAATATGCTCATTTAAAGTTAATCTACCTTAAGTTTCTGATGCTGGAAGAGGAAAAAGGGTATGTAACTTGGATCAGTGAAGCTCAGAGGTGGGTAGAGTATCCAAAAACTGTATTCAAGTACAAGTACTTATAGAAATATTTACTAAAAGTTATCTTAATAGTTACTTGAGTAAGAGTAAAGTATCCAATGAGAAGAACTACTCAAGTAGCGAGTTACTAGTTACTTCGGATCATAGGCCTATATATTTAAGTTCAGTAATTTCACTTTAATGACAATTAATAGGTACTTTTCATTGCCATTTAAGTGAAATAAATGAACATAAACATACAAGCTTGATAAAGCTATTTTAGAAGAATTTCAGATGGTACTTAGAGGCTTTTGCATCTGAAGTCGTCATTTATATAAAGACATTATTTAGATTTTTTTTTTTTTTAAATGACTATTATCAGTAGATACAGCCGCGGTGCTACCATTGGGCCCGGGGTGGGTTTTCTACTATGGTTTTGTACGTTTCTTCATTCAGATCTATTTGCGATCCATTCTAAACAAACAACGCAGTTTATATGCTTCGTCCTTGTTACATTTTTCATTAAAATGGTAATTATTAAATGCACGCATAATTATCAGTGAACTTGATAAATGTTGCAGATGTTTTACATGCATGCACAAACAAATGCCTTTCAACTTAGTGTGCAAAATTCAGAATAAAATGAATGTGCAGCAATTTGTACAAATAGAGAGTCTGTAGGCCTACTATATGTGTTGTAGCCATTAAATAAGCTCATTTAGTTTCATATTTGTTAAAATGTTATTTTTTCATTTATGTTAATTATGAAAAGTTACGAGTAAGATAGGATGCGCTATACCGAGAGACATGGAGCGGGTCAGACATGATTTTGACCACTTAATTGAGGTTTGTTTTGTAGAAAGCCTTTTTTTAAGTGATTTTCGTTTTGTATAAATTTTATCTTAATTTTAATAAATTTATCAACCAATTGCCTGGATTTAATCAAGAAGCAAATATAGCAATCATGGAGGCGCCTGCGCGGTCACTTGCATTGCTCGTGAACAGGAGCGCTCATCCTAACTTAACGAAACTCAGCATATGCCTCACAGACATGAAATATATCTTAAGAAAGCTTGAAATGTCTTTTTAACAATTTAAAACGAAAAGAAATAGGCTACTCTCTGGTTATGTAATCCATGATGTGCATTTCTCTCTATAGGCGCGTTCACTACAGAGATGGCGATCGTCAACTTCATCTTTACAGCTGTTGTTGCTGTTAATAAAGTAAAAATAATAGGCCTATAATTTTAATAAACAATAAATTAAATGAAACTGTAATCGTATTAAAAAAAGCTACAAAAAAATTCCTGTTTAAATTTTTTTTTAAACCTATGCTAATTACGCATTAAATTCAGGTAGGCTACTGAGTCTTCACTGTCCTATTTTAACTGGCCCATCCAGTTTTCTGGTGGGGCCCACCTACAATCAAAATCCTGACGCCGCTAGTGAGTAGATAAGCTATCTTTGCAACAAAAACAGAAGAGGCATTATTTCTGCCATCTGTATAGCCGAAAACCATTGCCTGTCCTTTGGTTTGTATAATAGTAACTTATACAACTACATTTGGATTATTAGACAATGTCGAAATAAAGTGAATCTGCAGAGTGTTGCATTCAAAGGCATGTAACGTTAATTGACACAGAGAAGAGAGAGTTAAAACTCTTCACAGTCTCGCGCTCATGACTGCTACTTAACATCTGAACACACACACACACACAAAAAGTACATCGACGGATCTCCTTCTGTCTGTTCTCCAAAATATAATCAAATGTATATTTCTGCAAGCATGTTTAAACTGGTTAACTGTGTCTACGGCAGGCAAAGGCATTCGTTTTCAAGTCGAGTTCGCACGCCACTGCGCAACAATACACACACACACACTACCGCGGGATGACGGGTGTTCATAAACTGTGAACAATGGTAGCTTTATTTAATGTATATGTCCAAAAAACGGGTAATGTCATACTTTCTAGTGGCGTAATAATCTGTTTGGTTGTAAAATGTATTACCTGAGTGAAATGAAATCCAATATATCGTCCTGTGGAATCATTCATTCACAGACAGCTTACGAAGATGTTCAACTAATAAAGATCTTCATCGCTGGCAAAAATATGATGCATTTGAAAATTTGTTCTCACTTGACTGTACTGTAGGTCCACTGCCACCTCATCTAAAGCTCTTGATGTTCTTAAATCTTCCTGTTACGACTCCGAGTCGAGTGTGAATTGAAATCGCTTCAGACGATTCAGTGAGTGCAGGAACTGAACAGATCTTTCAAACTGATTCGCGAACGGATTTAGACAGATCTGCCAACTTGTTTGATGAAGTCTTTGAACAGAATCGACTCAAAAGAGTGATTCATTTGTGAATTGAGGCAAGCCCAGAAAAAAAGATACAGCGCGCTTAAACTACGCATTTAACAACACATATTGCATTAAAATAAAGTAACGAGAGGAACGTCGCCCAACGTAAGGAAGTAAAAGTAGAGTTTTTTTCATTAGAAATGTACTCGAGTTAAAGTAAAAGTACCCACATTCAAATCTACTCTTATGGACGTTATTTTGGAAAAGCACAACCCCAATTAAGTAATAATCAGTATCGGTATTGGTAAAATCGTAACAAAAAGTATTGGTATCACATCATCACACATCCCTACTTCAGAGCGGCATGACATGTCATATCCATAGACTGTGGTCATATCCCATAATTCATTACATTCAGGAACTTACGTGCCCCGTTTTTGCGACATATCTAGGAAAACTTTCCAGTGTAGGTTCAATTAATTAGGTATAACTTGTGTTGGAAATTTTAGTTGTGCAGCGATGAGTGTGTGTATTTTGAAAAATGTTTGCCACTGATTTTTACAAAATTAGAATCGCCACAATTAAACTGCGTTTGATACATAACGACTGAACAGACATTTTAAAGTTTAATTTAAGGGGTGTCCACTTGAATACGGGCCAAATACAGGAAATATGTCAAGTGCTCAAGTGCAAAAACCACAAGTGTGGGTAGACAGGCCCTTGTTTTTTTTTTTTATTCAGGTAAATTGATAGGGTAAATTGGGGCACATTTTGCCATTGAGTTGTCTAATAAAATAAGACAACTAATTAATTAACCCAAATTAAGTGCATCATTTGAAAACTGAAGTGGATTTTGGAATTTTCAATGTGAACACCACACTACTCGCACTATTTACACTACAAAACGGCATAGAATAGTGCACAAGTACACAAACTAGGACACACATACATTTCACAGTGATTAGTCACATGACATTTACAGGTTGGGTAATTGGCTCAAAACAACTTTGCAGCAGAACTGAGTACATATGGCAAAGATGTTGGACTTCTTTGTAAATCTTGCACTTCTGAGGGTCCTGCGGCAGCAGAACGACGGGCATTGAGAAGAATGGAAAGTGAAGGACAGCTTTCTCCAGGTATTACAGACCTCTTGCTCCATCTTAGTTTCAGTACAGATCCTGCGCTAATGCCCCCGGATCAAAATGCAGGGGACTTGAGATGGTTTCAAAACTGAGCTAGTTCTAGGGGACTTAAAGACAATTTAATGAAGCGCAACAAAACTAAGGTAGGTCAGTTCTTTACAAGATCCCATCCTCTCAACTTAAAGATGTTTGGGAGCTTTTCTTTGGCTAATGTTACACACTGTATTGCAAGCAGAAAACAATGAAAAAACAAACAAAAACAAAAAAACCCTCTACACTCAATTTGAAGAAAAGCATTTATTTTGTGAGCTGAAGTTGAGTAACTTTTTAAGTTTAACAGAGAAAACATTTCAGAAGATGGACAGTATATGAATATATAGGTCTATCTCAATTCAAAATTGGACTTCGGAAGATATTTTATATCTCCATCTCTATACAAGTGAACATAAACATGTCCAAAGAATTAAAACTTTTTCTTTTTTTTTTTTTGATGAAAAACTGAAAGCGATTAAGGTATGTTTTGCTTAGCAAATAATGCGACGAGCTACAATACTTTTAAATATTTATTGCCATTACTGCATCTTAAATGAGACAGGCTGAAGAAACTTCTCGAGTTTGTAGGGCTCCGGTGCTCGACACAATCAGCAGGTAGTTGAAGCACCATCCTTGTTCATGGACTCTCGTCTGAGAAACTAGTCATTTTTCATGCAGCCCTTAAACACGGATGCTGATGTTTTTCTGTTCTCAAAATCTTTGAAAATATTTCCAAATTCAAATGCTTACAATCATTCAAATGGTGATCAACCAACTTAATGTCAAATTTGAAGGCATTCAAAAAGAAATTTAAAATAGAATAAAGGCAAGAACTTTTGGTATTCAAACTAAATACACAATGCCGACACCTTTGACCAGATAAAAAAAAAAAAAAAAAACTGCTTTCTTAATCCCTTCTTTTTAATTTTTTTTTACCGAAAGAATTTAATTTGTTAACAAAACTATGAACCGTTTCAAAAAATTATCACCTCTACAATATAACATCAACAGTTAAGATCCTTCAATGAACTTAGTGGAGTACCCTCATCAGCCATGAACGACGTTACAATTTCAGAAGATAAAGAAACTGTAGCATAAACCTAAATAAACGTGAAATACCACTTTTGGTGTAACAACCAATTTATGCTAGGGCTCAAAGTAGGTGCTAAGTGCGAAGCGAAGACCATGCTACAGAGGAACATACTCAAAACTCTGGATTCCCATAACAAATAGTCGCTTTTTTCTTTCTTACATGGGTGTGGTATTTGTAGTGTCTACTTTTATATTAGTAGGCATTATGTAAGCATTGTGTTTCACTCATTTAGTCAAAAGGGCTGAAGTCCCTCTCTAAGTTTTCAGATTCATCGTCATCAGAAAAGAAGTCGTCGTCATCTATGTCTTCCTCGTCGTAATCCTCGTGCCATTCTGGAACGTATTCATCGTCATACTCGTCATCCTCCTCGGCCTCGTCGCCGGGGTCTTCGTTGTTGTTGTTGTCGGAGTCGGCGGACTCAGAGCCTCCTTCTGATTTGGACCTGAAATAATAAACGAGTGTAAAAAAAAAAAATCTGCATGCGTCAGTGGCGCTTCTCTGTAAATGTGTGGTGGCTCACTCTTTGTTGGCGTCTGTGTTGTTAGCCAGATTAGAGGCCTGTGCCGTCTCCTGGTCTGACCCGGTCTTGGACTGATATCCCACACGGAAGTCCTGCCAATCGGAGATGGTCAAATGTGTTGCTTTGAAGGCTTTTAATAAACAAGTTCATGTTTAAGCCTATAAAAAGTGCACAAGTGAGAATTATGCAGGAGTAGATTTACCTGAGTGGAGTGCTGGAGGATGGCCACTAGACGTTCCTGAATTCGGCGGATCAGCTCTAGGCCAGTGTTAAGGTGTTCAGGTTTCAGGAGTCGGACACAGGATGCAAGATCGGTGCATTGCAGCAGGGTCTCCTCTGAAAACAAAACCACAAACACTTATCAATGCATCAGAATCATGAAGCATAACTGAATTAGAGCAGGGTTCGCAAGTTGATGGAAAACTTAAAAGTAAAATTAAAATAAATATATGATCTGCCATATTCAGTGTCTGAAAGCTTCTCGGTTCACAGCATATGGCTTTGAGTTTAATGTGTGCGCTGGGTTTACTTAATTTACACATGCGTATCATTTCCAACTTTTTTTGTGGACAGAAGTTTACAGCATTTCATAAATGTCTCGGCAAAATAAAAGCATTTTAAATATTTAAAACTCAAGGATTTGAACGTGTGAAAGTGAAACATGAATAAACATGAATATTATTATTGTAACTTGTAGTGTAAATAAAATTAATCAAATATACATTTATTTTACAGTACAATACAATAACTACAAACAGTAATCTATTTCTGTCTTCATTTTTATAATTGAAATAATAATAATAATAATAATAATAGTTATTAAATTTGATTTGGTGAATTAATGTGGAGAGACACGATCACGACTTCCAAAAAGTCAAGCTACAAAATCAAAAAAGATTGAATGGTGACACAGTTACTTTGTACTTACTCAAATAAGTACTGAGCAATATTAATTAACTACTTGTACGTACTACAGAGTAATGGTTAGGTTTCTTGTAATTATGCATAATTTACTGTTATTAATATAGCAAGAACATGCAGTAACGACATGTAACTACGTCAGCTTAAAATAAGGTGTCACCGTTAATTATTTTGCATATATAACTACACATATGCACGTATATATTTAAGAAAAATGTGTTATTTATATATAAAATACATTATGTGTATGTATGCATGTATATGTGTGTGTATCTGTGTATGTGTACGTATGTATTATGTTATACATAATATATATGTGTGTACTGTGTATAATTATTTTCTATGTAAACACAAACTTTTATTTTGGATGCGATTAATTACGATGAATCGTTGCCCAGCACTAATTCTAATGTTTTGAAAGTGTTTTTTTTTTTTACAATTGTCTTTGCCAATCGGACAGTCTGTATTGGTTTCGAATAATGATGGGAATTTTTGGGAGAGTAACACTCACCCAGCAGGATCTGCAGGGCGTTAGTATGAAGGTCCAGAGCTTCTGTCTGCTGCTCCATCACATCCATCTTCTCAGTGTCCTGGTTGTAATAGCTGTATACACACGAGTACGCCAGCACCTACCAGACAAATTACACAAACACAACCATAAGGGATAAAGAAAACAACTGAAAAGATTGGGGAAAAAAACAAACAAACATGAAAGCCATTAAGATTCCCACCTTTCGAGCTTGAGCAAGAATCTTACAGGCGTCGATCACAAACGTCAAAGACTTCATCTGTAAAGCTTCATTTATAGAAAACACCTTGTTCTCCAGGTTGATTGCAAAGTCCTGCAGAAAGCAACAGACAGATACTTACAAACTTTCAGAAGTTCGTAATGAATGTGACGAATGGCTCACACAAACCTTGGCTTGGTTATGAAATGTGCATCTCTCGTTGTAGTCTTGGAACTTCTTCTCTTGCCTTGCAGCTTTACTCACCTGTGATTGCACATTAAGAGACATAGAGAACGTTTAGGCAAGAAGTCTGAATATTTACAATATGCAAATATATAAAATCAGTGTCTCTGATTTTAAATGACTGATAGTTTAATTAGTGTCTTACAGAAATCTAAATGTTTATAAGTCTTGTGTGGCCTTTTGCATGGGTTCATTTTAAATAAATATAGGTGGATAATTTGTGTTACTATGCATTCAATGTTGCATAACACATCATTCTTGAGTTCATTTAGTGAATACAATTGTGGGAAACTACTTGATTATTTGAACTGTAATTTACTCCAAGCAAGTCGTGTAGCCAAAAAAGAAACAACAACAAAAAACATAATTGTAAATGCTTTTCTGATGCAAGACGTATTTTGAAAGACGTGCGTGAAAGCTGTTGGCTTTGGTCAGACGCAGTTTAGAGTTGTCCTGATTCAGTATCTGCTGTCAGATGAGATGTTGTCAGGCTGTACAATGGCCATAATTGTTTTGAAGTTGCATCTGCATTGGTATTTACAGACTGTTTACTGCAGCTCAGAGGTGGCATGAATGCATCTACACTGGAATTACAATTACATAAATAACGCCATGAGATTAATGGCTTTTAAATGGGTATTTAAGGGTTAGTTTACCCCAAAATGAATATTCCGTCATCATTTCCTCACCCTCATGTTGTTTCAAACCTGTATGATTTAAGATAATTTGAGAAACGCCTCAGTTTTTTTTTGTTCATTTTGTCAATGGCAACAAAATCAGTTTTATTCACCAAAATTCTTCAAAATACCTTTTAATGTTTCAAGTGTATATTATATATATATATATATATATATATATATATATATATATATATATATATATATATATATATATATATATATATATATATATATAATTTTTACACGGCTCTGTGGAATACTTGATTCTGATTGGTCAATCGTGCCATAATGCTCAGGCTCATCTGGGTTACTGAAGTCAGCAGTGCTATACGCCTGCTAAGAACAGTTTATTTGTGGAAGTGTTGTATTTGGTGAGCAAATAAAATAATTAAAATTCAGTCTAATTAATATTTTGTGTACAGTTACTTAATTATGACATCCAGTATCGTGGATTCATAATACTCTGACTCTCGTTTCATACAAACGCAGCTGCTGCCATTTTGTGACTTGTTTTGTACACTGTTGGATTATGAGATACAAACAGGTACGAATCTGAAATCAATATATCTTATCCCCATAATTATTTATGTGGGGAAATGCTGTGTAATAAGTGGAATGACTGTATACCGTATCTCTTAAATGTCCGTTTAGTTTGAAGTTGCTGCAACTGCTCTCTCCGCGGAAGCTTTGCGTTTAAGGACCTAATAAAATATTTCAACTCAGATCAATATTTCGTGTCTAATTATTTACTTATGTGGCGAGTACCCGTGTAATAAGCGGGATAATGTACATCCAGCCGGTTGTTCTCTCAAAATAACCCTGTTCAGGCTGATTAAGTCCTGTGGGGGGTTATTTTGAGAGAACCACCGGATGTACATTATCCCTTACATAATGTTTCACCTGGCCGTAAGTATTTAAACTTAACTCAGAGGGACAAGACTGGTTTATCTGCAACCTTATTTCACACATCTGCAAGATCATATTGCAATCCGTCTTTTGAAGATGCTTACCATGGCTGAGCAGTTATAATAATCTTTATGTGTTGGCTTCCATGGCTTCAGACATCTCCAGCAAAATCCATGATTACATTTGGCACATGTCATACTACATGGAGATAAATATAAAGTAGAAATTCAGTATTAAAGTTAACTGTTGCATAGTTCTTCAATTTAAAACAAAAACTAGATAATACACATTCTCTGTAGGGATGCACGATATATCGGCCACCATATCGGTATCAACCCATAGATGTTCATTTTTAATGTTATCGTTAATCGGCCCGATAAGAAAATTTGGCCGATATATTAAAGCCGATAAATAATTGGATTTTTCCTTCAGCTGAGAGACTTCAGATGCTCAACATGATGGTTTTGAATTGCTTGAAATATGATTGGAATCACTTATGGAAAATACAGTTTAGTGCATCACAAATCTGTCATATAGGCTACATAAAATTATAGTGAGAACATCATTATAATTATGATCTTGGGACATGGATATTAATGGTGAGGCTTTTGCTTTTGTAATAAGGCTCTCAAAAATTATATAAAAATTTGGGTTTAGATTTATCGGCCAATATATCGGTTATTAATAATAATAATAATAATAATAATAATTCGTTACATTTATATAGCGCTTTTTCTGAGACCTCAAAGTGCTTTACATAGAAGGGGGGAATCTCCTCAACCACCACCAATGTGCAGCATCCACTTGGATGATGCGACGGCAGCCATATTGCGCCAGAACGCCCACCACACACCAGCTTACTGGTGGAGAGGAGACATTGATGAAGCCAATCAGTATATGGGGATGATTAGGAGGCCATGATAGACAGAGGCCAAGGGGCAAATTTGGCCAGGATGCCGGGGTTACACTCCTACTCTTTTTTTCGAAGGACATCCTGGGATTTTTAATGACCACAGAGAGTCAGGACCTCGGTTTAACGTCTCATCCGAAGGACGGTGCTCTTTTGGCAGTATAGTGTCCCCGTCACTACACTAGGGCCCACACAGACCACAGGGTGAGCGCCCCCTGCTGGCCTCACTAACACCTCTTCCAGCAGCAACCTGGTTTTCTCAGGAGGTCTCCCATCCAGGTACTAACCAGGCTCAGCCCTGCTTAGCTTCAGTGGGCAACCAGTCTTGGGCTACAGGGTGATATGGCTGCTAATATTTATTGGCTTTTAAATATTAAGATTTATCGGTATCGACCAAAATCTGAATATCGGTGCATCCCTAATTCTCTGATATGATGATTTCATTATGAACAAAACAAAAAACATTTAAAAAGGTATAACAAAAAACAGTTTAGTTCAAAAAAAGTGAACAAAGCAATTAGACATCTTGAAGCATTCTTTAGCGGTTAGTGATGTACACTCACTGTAGGCAACCCTCATTCTTCTCAATCTGAGCCTGGCAGCTGGGGCATCGCTTGGATATAAGTTTGGCCAGATGTTTACTCTGTGCTTCCATACTCATTCCCTCATAATAGCCTCCATCATCCATCCATTGGGACATGTGACTGCAGCTGGCTGGGTAGTGCGCCTGATGGTTGAACAAGAGAGATTGAGGCGTGAGCACAGAATACACAGCACAAGCACAGGTGTTAATCTCACTCATTTCATAAAACCAGGGCTTACTTTTAAAGCTTATTGGGTGTATCTCACAATACCCATGTAACCACCTCATAAGAAGATTTTTTTATTAAACCGAATATAAATGAATCATATGATCAATGTGAATATAGCCATTTATGTTATTCTACTATTATAGTCAAATTTAACTGTGTGTGTAAAGGCCTATAAGAGAATGGAATGTTCTCACATAAGTTTGAGTTGCCATTAAGAAAAACCACGAGATAATCTCATGCTGACATGTGATGATGAACTGTGCTGTCCTCTTTGTGCTACGAGTAAACGTGATGAACTGAGGTCTCTTGTTTTCACAATACAGGTTGGGGCCAAATGTTGATAAACAATATTGGAGTACATAACATTTATTGACTTGGATTAGAGAACTCTCAGCTATATAATAACTCTGATAATAAAATCTTCAGGGATCAAAACCAAAGATTTGGAGAGTGATCTTTTACAGATGCAGCAAAAGCCATAAAATCAAAATGTATTTTTTTTTTTACTGTATTACAGTAAAACAATTACTGCAAAAAGAGTACAAAACAACGATACAATATTTTGTTTTCTTATTTAAATCAGCATACCTTAATTACAAATTGTTTTTAGATCATGGTAGTATTTGTTTTTTGCCTTTTAAGCTTCATTGTCACAACGCAATGCAAAACATCTTAATGGTCCTAAGATATTATTAGTCAAAAGTTTGGAACAATTCAACTTATGCTCAACAAAGGCTGCATTTATTTGATCAAAAATAAGGTAAAAACTGTAATACTGTGAAATAGTATTAGAATTTAAGGTTTTCTATTTTAATATTTTAAAAAAAAATGTTTTATTGATCTAAAGCTGAATTTTCAGCATCATTACTCTACTCAACAGTCTTCAGTGTCACATGATCCTTCAGAAATGATTGTAATATGATTTGCTGCTCAAGAAACATTTGTGCTGCTTCATATTTTTGTGGAAACTGTGATACACTACAATTGTAATAAGTAAAAAAAAGAAAAAAAAAGAGAAATATATATAAATTAATACTTTTATTCATCAAGGATATTTTGTAACATTATAAATGTCTATACTATTTCACATAAATACTATTTGATAGTAACAGAGCAGCAAATCAGCATATTAGAATGATTTCTGAAGGATCATGTGAAACTGAAGACTGGACGAGAGGAATAAATTACATCCTACAATAAATTCAAATAGAAAACAGTTATTTTAAATTGTAATACCACAATATTGTCACAATATTAATGATTTACTGTATTTTTGTATAGGGCTAAACCTAAACCTATATAAATCTATGCTAAATGCATTTATGTATTTTAAGATGAAATATGACCAGCACATGTTCTCAGCACGTTTCTCTACATCAGTCACTCTTTGACGGTACTCATGAAAGACTGTAGCAGTAGTTAGGAAGATCACCTCTGGGAAGTTACAGCTGAAACAGGAAGACCAGCAGCACTTGGAGCAGGTTCCCACGCCACCGATGTTCTCCTTGCACAGGATCTGGTCACAGCCCTGAGGGTTGGTGCACCAGGTCAGGTTGGAGCAGCTCTCCACGAAGCCTCGCAGAAGAGCACTGTCGTACTGCAGGAGAACACACACGAGACAAACTCATTCTCAGGTCTCTCAACACACTGAATGTGTGTGTGTCTGTGTGAGAGAGTGTGCGTGAGAGTGTGTGTGTGTGTGTGTGTGTGTGTGTGTGTGTGTGTGTGAGAGAGAGAGATAGAGCGTGTGTGAGAGAGAGAGAGAGAGAGAGTGTGTGTGAGAGAGAGTGTGTGAGAGTGAGTGAGTGTTGTGTCTGTGGTGTGGTGTGAGTGTTGACCCTGCACATACTTTGGCAATGGTGTCCTTATCAGTGAGGATGTTGTTGAAGAACTTGGAGGTCGGCTGAGCCCGACAGTCTGTGATGGGACAGTCGCAGTTCATGACCAGATTCTGTTCGATGCGAGCACTGAGGTACTCCTGCCAGCACGACTGATGGGAAACAGAGATGGCGTGACAACACAACTGTAAACGCAGTTCAGCATAGCGTCACATGCAGCCAAAGATATTAGGGTATTGACCAATACACACGAGCTATGCTGACATATTAATGAACGTCATCTACTGAATATGCATCATAGCTTTACACAAAATATAGGCACTGGAAATCATTCAAAAGTTTGGGGTTGGTAAGAACTGAATGGTTTTTGAAAGTCATCTCTTATGCTTACCAAGACTGCATTTATTTGATCAAAAATAGGGGTAAAACCATAATATTCAAAAAAATTATTACAATAGAGTGGTGCAGGTATGACATCAGAACCCAGACTAATTAGTCGCCTAATTCGCCGCTGGTTCCGTCGAGATTTTCCTATGTTTTTTTTTTTAATTTATGTCTAAAATAAAGCCTGTGGTAAACACAAGTTGACTATACTATGACGTTTTGTTCTACAACATATATCGCACGCACACATAGCGAAAATGCGAATTTAGAAGCAGTTATGTTCGTTTTTAATAAGTAACTTGATAAGACTTGGGGTGCGAGTGTGTGCAGTGTAGGTTGTATAACAAAATGTCAAAGTATGAAGTTGTGTTTACCTCAGGCTTTATTTTAGACATAAATAAACAACATTATAAAACCCATAGGAAAATCTCAAAGGAACCGGCAGTGAATTAGACTTCTGGGTTCTGATGTCATACCTGCACCACTATTAAAAACAGCTTTTTTTATTTGAATATATTTTAAAATGCAATTTATTCCTGTGATACAAAGCTGAATTTTCAGCAGTCTTCAGTCACATGATCCTTCAGAAATCATTCTAATATGCTATTTTGCTGCTTAAGAATCATTTCTTATTATCATCAATGTTGGAATAGTGTGCGGTATAATACTGTGATTCTTAAAAAAATAAAAATAAAAAAAAAATAATAATAATAATAATAATTTATTAAAAAGCAGCATTTATAAAAAATAAAAAAAAATCATAAAAAAAATAAAAAATCATACTGCTCCCAAACTTTTGTACGCTAGTGTATTCTGAGAAGAACCGCACACTCACCCTGCAGCAGTAATGCATGCAGCAGAGCATGGGAGGGGGGTCACTCTCTTTGGACTGGGAAAGGCACACGGGGCATTGGGCCACGGGGCCCGGGGCCGGCTGGGGGTTGCGGATCTTGAGGCCGGCAGCCAGGACCAGGGCGTCTGGGTCGTCAGTGTAGCGCTGGATCAACAAGTCCACGTTCCATTTGCAATGTATGAGCAGATGCTCGGCCCGGTCCAAATCCAGGCTCAGGGTTCCGGCCACCTGCTGAACGGTGCGCTGCATCAGCTGCTTCACCTCGTCCTGAGTCATCGTGCGACCCATGGAGAACAGCACCGCCTCCAGCACGCCGTCCTCCGGGTGCTGCGGGGGAACTATGAGGCCTCCCAGGCTGCAGAGGGAGATACACACACACACACACACACACATAAAACGTCATTATATGGACTTGAGACACATGAGCTTCTCAGGGAAGAGCATTTTGATTCTTAACAGCAGGCCCAGACAGAATCTGCAGACCTTTCCACATGGAAACATTAATAGCACTACACTTTCATTGGTAGCTGAAAGAATTACTAGTTTTCCAAATCTGTGGAACGCTGCAGTGCTGTTCCATGTGGACTTGCTCATTAACATTTATTACCACATAAAAGCTACAACATTTATCCTCATCAAATATAGATTTGAACTTCCTGATGTTCATCAGTTTTTAATAAGGTACCAACAGAATGATTTCTCTGTATTGATATAAAAATCATAAAATTTGTATGAAATATCAGCTTTAAAATTATTCAAACTGGCACATCCTGAATAAATTTAGGGATAAAAACCTCTTTTAGATAAGTATGAATGTGTGAATTACAAAATACTGATTCATACAGCTAAATAAAATGACTCATTACTTTTTACATAGAATAAATGAGCAACAAACATGATTGAAAATTTAAAATATCTTTATTTATTTTTTTATGTATTAAACATAAATGCCTTAAATCACCTTTTTCAACATATCTAGCATATCTATGCTAAAATTCTGTGCTGAAACATAAGTATTTGATTGTTATTTTTAAAAAAGTGGACAAAAAGAAAGAACAAATTCTTTAGGTTTAGTTTACCCAAAACGTTTTCCAAAAAGAAAGTTGTGTCATCATTTACTCAGATGTTATTCCAAAGCCATAAGACTTTTGTTCATCTTCAAAACACAGATTTAATTTAGTCCTTTATACATATGCTCAAACGCTCTCGTTTGACACGCAACAACCAATGAGGTTTGTATATCGTCACTCAGGTACAGTTCTGCTGCAGTTGACCATAGTTGATGTGCTCTATGCATGTGCATTGATGTGAACAAACGCCTAAATCTTCAGAAGATCTGGATTAAACCACTCAATTAATATCACTTCCTTTTATTACGTTATTCTGAACTTTTACTGAATACATGAAAGTTTAGTTACATGGACTTTCAATGGAGGGAGATTAAAATATAATATAATATAAAAAAAAATATCTTCATATGTGTTCCGAAGACAAAGGAAAGTCTAATGGGTAAATGACTGAATGCACTAACCCTTCAACTACGGCACAGGCAGGAAATGACCTGCCTTTAATCCACTGATGATCACAAATGTTAGTGCTATTTAAAATAAGAAAAAGAGCATCTCTTAAGGCATTCCATTGGCCGACGCCAACATTCGCACTGACCCATGAGGAATGGACTAGATCTGTCCTTGCGTAGGTCATAGATAGTGCAACTGCAGAAGTTAAATCAGATCAAAACAGATAAAGTAAAGACAAGCAGCAAAACACTTCCTGTGCCAACGTGAAAATCCTGCCTCACACACAGACTGATCTGAGAACTAGTGAGCTGCCTTGCTGTCTACCTTCTATGGCACACAAAACCTCTTGAATGATTTGAATGCTCTACATGGGCAGCGGCTCCACATACCCCACAAATAGCTCTCTGCATGAGACACTCAACACACAACTGATTCCAACAGTGTTTGATGTTAGTTCACGACAAAACATTGTTATTCATGCTGCACATCTTCCTAAATAGCATCATGAGCACGTGCGTCTAGGTAGGCAGCTCACTAGGTTTTGGAATGGAGCAGCACACACACAGGAAATTTGAGCTTACAAAAACAAACAAAAGAAACCGGACAGACAAGCTACTCGCCCGACGAGAGCAACTGTTTGGCATCAGTGCATCTCTCGTTTCAGAAAAAGAAAAGCCCTGAGAAGGGAGGGGAAAAACTTCAGTGAAAGCCACGTTCTTCGCCTCCTTTCTTGCACGCGGGTCTAGGGTTCAAGGGTTAAGGGTCATCAGCACACCTGGTGTCGGCATTGCTGCCGCCGCTGCTTGCGGAGCTTTTTTTCCCGTCGATCTTAAAGGAGAACTGCGCCTGGCCCTTTCTAGGTGTGGACGGGTCCTCCATCAAGAACTCCACGATGTGTGGGCTTTCCTCGTTGCGTCGAAGGTAGCCTTTGTTGAGGACATGCATGATGCAGGACAGCACGTCAGTCGTGCTGCAGCTGAAGCGAACCGAGGAGCGAGTGCGATCCGCCTCCTGCTTCTGACACCTGTCCAACACCTGCAACAGCACAAGGGACACGCAAAGAGCACACTCTCATCTTCAGTTACATGTGTCAGGTGTTTCAATGATCACATTTGTTCATAATTATAAAATCAAAAGATTATATTTTATATTAAAAACAATAGTCTGCTTTCAAGAATATTGATATAAGAATATAGATTTAAATGACAATTTTCATGAATTGAATTAGTTTTTTTTTTTCAGTGCAAAAATCTGTTAAATAAGCATCAAAAGCACTACAACAAATGCTATCATTATGTAAATACTTTTCTATTTGAATATTTTCTTTTCTTTTTTACAATACCGTAATTATAATAATACAAAAGAAAATTAGGGCCCTATGAAATAGGTTTTCTTCAAAATTACACTGGTTGTGTGGGTAAAAAAAACTGAATCCAAAACATTTTAAGGTACACTGGGCTGTTTTAACCCAATTTTAGGTCAAATATGGACCAGACATTGGGTTAAACAGCTGGGTCTGTCCATATTTGACCCAAATTTGGGTTAAAACCCAGCATTTTTTTTTTTTTGAGTGTACGTTTAAATTTGTTTTGGATTCAGTTTTTTTTATTTTAAATTGGATTTACTGTACAACAGTAATATATTTCTGTCAAGTTAAACTGAACCTTTATTTTGATGGGTTGCGGTGAAGACCTTTGAGTTTCTTAGTTTATGATATGATTTTTTTCTCAAATGAAACGGTAAAAAAAAAAAAGTGACTCTCAGAGTGGCTCTGGAGATGAAGTTCATGCATTCATATTCTCATATAGGGAGGCGGCGGAGGCTAAAAAACACCGCGAGCGTCACACGTGCTTCAGTGTGTGTGCTGTGTTGTAAATTAAATTGCGCGTCTGCATCATTCATTCATACAGAGACGCAGAACTACAGACACTAGTCTATATCGCAATTTGATTAAGTGTACTGACATGCTTTTTATTTGTTCAGCAAACATTTGACAAATTCCAGGTTGTACAGTCAATTCAGTTTTTATGACTGGATTCCGCGAGTACTAAAATAGGTCTCAAGCAAAACAACCTCTATTGATTTCGCCATGAACTATGATCTGGACATAATCTTAACAGGTTTGTGAGTATTGTTTTTTTATTAACCAAAGGGCAGCCTATAGGTCATGCACTGTTTTGCAGATCCATACTTTACCTTAAACACCAAATTGTCAATATGCATCTCCTTCTCATTCTTCATGATCTGCACAATGAGACAGTAGACGTAGTTCCTCTTCCTCTCTAGTGTGAGCGCAGCATCTTCATCCACATTCAGGTAGGTCTGCCTGGGAAGCAGGTAATGGTAACCGTGTTTGTCTGAGCTCTGCAAGAGGGACTTCTTGTTCAGTCTCAGGACCCCTGAAAAGACCAATCACAGCGCTTTTTCAATTAAATTCAAAAGCGTTTTTTGTTCATTCAGAATTCAATACTCAGTGACTCAATTCGGCGATTAAAAATACAGTAAAACCGCAATATTATTATGATTAAAATTTAAAATAACTGTTTTCTATTTTAATATAGTCAGTTGGATTTTCAGCATCATCACTCCAGTCTTCAGTGTCACATGAGGCTTCAGAAATAATTCTAATATGCTGATTTGAAGCCTAACTATTATTGATTATTTATCATTTATAATTATTGAGCTTCAAATTGAATTTGCCATCACAGGAACATTTTAAAGTTGCATTTTAAAATGAATTTAAATAGAAAAGTTATTTTAAATCATATTTCACAATATTACAGTTTTTACTGTATTTTTAATTAAAAATAAAATAAAAACTTAATTATTCAAAAATTTCGACCAGTAGTGAATAGGATTCTTAAAATACGGGTTCCCCTATTGTATCCTAAACGAGAAGAAGAAACTTATTTAAGAATTATATTTCAAAATAAAGGAGGATTTTTATTGGATGCGTCTTCTCATTTTGTTATTATGAGTTCTCCTCACCTTTCATGGGGTCCTCGCTGCAGTCGGTGTGCGTGAGAACCCCCTCCTCTGCAGTGAGAGGTTTGAGGGCATGGCTCAGCATAGCGGGTGAGAGACCCGTGGCCTGTTGCAGCATCTCCACACTCACATCCTGCACAAGAGCAAAGAAGTGAACACTCCTGAAGCTAGCTCATATTAAGATTCATATCACACCCAGGTATGCATTGATCTTGAAAGAATACCTCATGTTGGTTGAACTGTAGCAGGATGTACATCTGCAGTGTGGAGACGTAGAGAGTGCAGGAGCCGAACTGAAGCTCAGCATGACCGAGCCACGTCCACTGCAGCCGGCGGGGCTTACTGTGGGTCAAGCTGTACATGCGCTGACCTGCAGGAGAGAGAACGCATACAGATGAACATTCAAACTACAACAGAATCACCAGATTAAATGCCTGCATTGCAAGAGATTACATATCAGCAGGGTTTGAAATGAACTTTTTCACCCAGCGGCCAATTTGGCTACTAAATGTTTAAGTTACTGGCCATTCAGAACTTTTACCATTACAAATTGTATATATAATACATACATTTCTTTTTCAAACAAAATCCTGTCATCCAGCAATTTCCTCCCTTCCTCTTTCATTCTCATCCTTTTCACTAAAAATGTGTTTTAGGTCGACAGATCAATACAGTACAAGTAGGATGTTGGAAAATAGCCATGTCTTTCTGTTAACCAAATGCTTTTTAATCTTCGCTATTGCTTCAATGCAAATGAACAAGCGCGCCGTTATTTGTTGAGTAGTGACGGGCATGTTTAAGTAAGCCAGATATGCGCAGATTCTGCGCAATACGCTGTATTTAATATATCATGATGACTCACGAGTTGAGTATTTGCACTAAATCTGCGCAGATTTGGCTTACACGAACTTCCCCAGCAAAGTAAGTAAACATAATAACACGCCAAATTGGCTAGTGATTTGACAGCGTTACCCGCCACAGTTGATTTTTACCCGCATTTGGCAGGTTGGCGGGTGTTAATTTCAAACCCTGCGTATCAGTAGTGAAATTTCGACTAACCGTTGGAGTAAAACTCTGTGAATTCAGCCAGGTAATTGCAGAGTTGAGCAGGGAAGTGTTTGCTGGGGTCCTCGAGGTAGCAAGGAGCTGACACAACCCAGCAACGTGGGGACAACACCAACACTTTCACGTCACTCTCTTCGTCGGGTTCAGACACGTCTTCATCCATCATCTGATCAAAACACGATGAACAGCAAAATGCACTATTATCATTTAAAAGTGATTCTACAACAGGGATGGGCAACTCCAGTCCCCAGGGGCCACTCTCCTGTTTAGCTCCAACGCTAATCAAACACACTGTAACAAGATAATGTCTTCAGGATTACTAGAAAGCTACAGGCAGGTGAGCTTTTATCAGGATTGGAGCTAAACTCTGCAGGACCGAAGTTGCTCATCCCTGTTCTTGGAACAGTTTCCCAAACCTGTACTGGGGACCCCCCAACACCACTTCACAGTTTGGATGTCTCCCTCATCTAAAGGCCAATTCACACAGACACTACGCCGGGTTTTGCCAGATCAGTGTGTCTGATCACCCCCTGTTGGAGCTTGTTTTTGCTGATTGATCATGGTGAATCAGAATTAGAAAATATCTGAGAAGTGACGTGCTGTAATCCAGTGTTGATCTGCGTCTGTCGGTTCAGTGTGAATTGGCATTAACATGTCTGATTCAACTCATTAGCAGAGACTGCAAGACGTGCATTGGGTGTTCAGTGGTGGGGGGGTCTTCAGGACAGGAGTGAAAAGCATGGTAGCTTGTTTCCACAATGGAATAAAAAAAAAAGCAGCCACAATTATGACTTTTTTCCTCATGATTGTGACTTTATATCTCACAAGTCTGACAGAAAAGTCAGAACTGCGTATAAACTTGCAACTACTGGAAAATTTTTCAGAATTGTGAGATTAAAAAGTCGCAGTTACCTTTTTTATTTTGTGGTGGAAACATACCATAAGAAAGTCTCGAATTTTAGCGCAGGTAATATAAAAAAACTAAGACGAGGATGCAAATAAGAGTTTTTTTTAAACATTTATGATACAAGCCATCATGTTTTATAGAGCTGTCATTGTAATACTTATGAGCTCTGACACGTCACTTTCCTTCACTGACTACCTTATGCAACTGTCATGATAATGTCAGGTATGTAAAATCTTTAAAATGACTCCCATGAGCGCAGAATTGTGACAAATGTTGATCTGGAGTGACATAAAAGTCGCATTAATTCTGATATGACTATCCAGACTGCGGTCGCATTGCAAAACATCCGACTTGTATCAGATTCAGGACCACATATGAAAGTGGCACAAATCGGAATTGAAAATATCAGATTCCATGTGGTTTGTGCTGTTCACACTGTCATGAGAAAAACGGATCAGAGCCAAAAAAAAATAAATTATATATATCGCCTTAGCCAGCAAATACATTTTTTGCCATTTCATCGCTCTGGCATAAGATTGTTTTATTAGTCACCTCCTCAAAGTCCTCCAGGTTTTTGTCCAGCTGCTGTAGACGGTAAAGATGAAACTCCTGTTGAAGCTCCTCAGATTCACTGAGGTTGGTCAGCATCTGCTGTGGAAACCGGTTTGGAAAGCAGGTACCGATATGCTCAACCACGGCGGTCTCCAACCACACCTTCCCCTGACCCAACAACCGATCACCCAGATAGTACCTGAACATAGAGGAACAAATGTGCAACGTGAAAAACGGGGTGAACAGAACCATATTAATAGCCTGCATTTTCCCAGAAAAATGTTCTTGAGCCTTGATATTTAATCTACTGGTTAACAATGGCTGTTTGGAAGATAAAATAAGTCAGCTGACTGGGGGGGGGGTAAAAAAAATGTATATAGCAAATATTATAAAAATGTAGAAGAATATTTAGACAATTGTTTTAACAATATCGCTCAGCCCTAGTTAGCAGCAGCTGTTCTCTCACCTGTAAAAATGCTCGAAGGTGTTGGCCAGCTCCAGACCGGAAAGGAACAGCATGGGCTCCATGAACTGCTGAAGCTGGTTCAAGGTGTCCACATTCCCAGAGTCCCCTCCACTTTCCTGGATCATCTTGTCGATGTACTGCGCAAACCGTTCACTTACCTTCAAGGAAGTTATTGAATAAATAAATTAAATGACAAGAAATTCAAACTCTCATTGCAATGAAAAACATCTTAAATGGTCCAAAAATATTTTTTTCAGTATTTTTGATCAAATAAATGGAAGCCCGATGAGCATAAGAGACTTGTCAAAAACATTACAAATAGTAGTTTGCAAACTTTTGACCGGTACTGTATAAAATATCAATATAAAAAAAAGTATTTACATTTTAAATAATACATTTTAAATAATATTAACATAAAAAAAAAAATTTCTATAAACAATTTTTTTTAGTCTTCAACAAGTATTCCCTGTTGACTCACGTGCATAGCGGTGAGAATGGAGAGCTGGAGCAAGGCAGCAGAAAAGCCCTGGCGGAGAGCAAGCACAAAGGCCGTGTGCTGGCCAAACAGTTCCTCCATCGCATTCTTCAGCCGGAGGAACATTCCCCTGTAGCGCTCTACGAAGTCAGAGAGGCTGCATGTCGAATCTAGGAAACACTTTACCTGGAAAGAGCCAAACAAAAGTCCGCCAGAATTACAGGAATTGATAGGCATGATCTGCATTTGTACAGGTCATTTTAGGTTTAGATATGCAGATGATCATCAACATCTTTTTATTCAAGTAACCTGAAACCTTGGCAGTAAATTCGACACATTTTTGCAGGATTAGTCACTTGCTTGCTTAGGTATTCTGACTACTTTCATTATTCTTTCATCTACCAACTAAAAGGGTAGTAGCTCCTTTTAACACATTTTGCCAAAGTTAAAATAATTGTCTAACCTGTCGCTGAACGACACCTTGCCAGCACAGAGCAATGCCTGCGATGCTGCTAGTATTCTTCACTTTTGGTTTGGTAGTGGATGAAGTTGAGCTTACAACATTTGTTTCCTTATTCTTTCCCTCTTTACCATCTGTAACACAATAAAAGCACATAAATACTCTTGACAAGTTACTGCAAATGTCAAAAGAATGTTCACTCATATAAAATGGCTACCAACCAAACATCAGCAAATGCAATCTGCCAGCAATTTGGGTTGCACAATCACAGATATTGTGATTCTCAATTTGAACTGCAATATGAAAAACATCTCATGGATTTGTTGCTTGGATATCAAGACGAACTAATGCATGAACTATATTGAAACCGCAGCTTTCATGGCCACGTGTGTGTTCAAATACGGCAAATGACCAATTCCCGTTTATCTCCAAAATGAGTCATGCAATATGGGTGTGTGATTTTACAAAATGCAAATGGCTGATGTTTAATTAAACCTTTAGTTTGCATGTGCTGCATACCATTCATCAAAGCGAACGGACGGTATTTGTTTATGTCTAATACACATTTTCTAAGCATGAAGATATGGTGTCTCAAAGCAGCTCTCAAAATCTGCTCGCTTCATATCTAACTGGGGAGGTGGAAAGTTTGTTTTGCTTTACAAACTACAAATCTAACGTTACTGGACCACAGAAAAGGAGGAGTTGACTGCATGTCATTGATTTGGATTGATAACGGGAACAACTAAAAATAGATTTCAGTAAAAAGTGTTTTTTGCATTGTAAATTTTCACTGGGTTGAATTTTGAGGTCTGAGTTTGGTTCTTGTAACAAGACTCAAGTGTTTGTACTGGCAGCAGAATGTGGGGAAAACATGCCTCAATTTGGAGATAAACGGAAATGGTTCATTTGCAGTATTTGAACACACACACACACGTGACCATGAAAGCTGCGGCTTTTAATATAGTTCAAGCTTTTTTCGCTTCACATCTTGATATTCAAGCAACAAATACATGTTTTTCAAATTGCAGTTCAAATTGAGAATCACAATATTTGTTACAATTTTGAGTGGATTATCGTTAGCAAATTGTGCAGCAATTTCAATAAGAAGCCAGAGGAATTAAAAAACAAAACAAAAAGACAGCAGAACTAAATAGAAATAAATAAATAAAAGGCCTTTTGTCATGGTTAGTTTGAAGTTGAGCTGAGCAGATGGATGGGGTGCTGCAAAATACATAAAATGAAGTAAAAATAAATAAATAAATAAATAAATAAATAACATTAGCTCCTACACTATTACTTACTCTTTAAATCTCTGCTTCTGTTGATACCTTCTGAAAACAAGAAAAATACCTTGAAATAGAGAAGCTTTCATTTAACACAATCTACAGAAGGTGGTTTAAATTCTGGATTACCAGAAAAGACTTACAAAACAGGACCACCAAATATACAAATATGTCTCACACACGTAAAAGTAACCCACAGTAGTGGCACTCAAGTCTCTAGAAGGAACTATTGTAGTTTTGAAGCCACTCACTGGATTTGATGGGAGGTTTGAGCTCTTCTGTATCAACTGTGCTGGTGTCCACATGAACAAGCAAATGAGTGAGACGCCGCACACGAGAGTTGAAGATGGAGGCTGAGCTCTTACACCTCTTGGAGGATTCAGCGTTCTCTAAATACTCATTCATCAACCAAGACAGAGGGCTGAGAGTAGAAGTCTCTGTTATAAAGAAGAATATAAGAAATTTAAAGGGGTCCTATTATACTTTTTTACATTATCAACTTTCTTTAGAGTGTAAGGGTACTGTTTGAGCATGGAAAAAGGTCTGGAAAGTTACAAAGGTACAAAATCACTCCAGTGGGAGTTATTCTCTATATGAGTGTCACAGTTCCTGAACTCCCTGAAACGCCTCCATTGTAGCCTTGAGTTTTCTTCTGGGAACAAACATGTCACAATATTCCTCATTAGAATAATTCCCACCCAAGGGATATGCCAAAAAAAAAAAAAAACGATGAGGCCCTGTTGAGTAATTTCACATATTTTGTCTTCCAATAATTCAAGCACTTTTCAAGTACCTTTTTCATTTATATGGCTGTTGTCAAGGGTTTTCCAGGACTTAAACTTCAAAAACTCAAATTCAAGCACTTTGTATGAACCCTGAAGAGACATTTCCGAAACATGCTCAAAGTGGTTGACCAATGACACATTCACAGCCGACCAATAATAGCACATTACGCTTTTCGGAAAAAGGACTTCATAGAGACAACAAATGCTGCAACAATGTAAAATATGGTGAAAAATAATGTCTTTTTTTAACATTCAAGCCTATTCTAGTAGATCCTAAAAATAAAATCAAGACTTTGTAAAATGCCATAAGAGGTCCCCTTTAATCCAATCACACTTGAAAATAACATGGACCACCCACAGTTTATATTACACATATCTGGAGATACCAGATTGATCCAAGCACATCTGAAAATAAAACTTTTTTTCAGCGTCAATATATGATTGTGTTATGATATATTTCACATTAACCCTTCCCTGAACACTATGGAAAAACAAAACAAAAACAGTGGTTTGTCGCTTTTTTATATATCCATTAGACGGTCTCTTCCTGTCTAAGTGGGCAGCACTTGGCCAGAAGAAAATTGGAGCAGACATTGGGTCAGGTAACTGCCGTTTACCTGAGATGGTGATGCTCTGTACGATGGGGGTTATGAGAGCTTCCCAGCAGGTTCGGCCTAAAGCCTCTGCGGCCTCAGCGTCAGGAAGGAAGCGGTCAGCAAACATCTGCTCATGTTTCAGGGCACTGTTTAACCTGAAGCCCAGAGAGAGATTCGCATAAATATCAGAGGTTTTCATATAACGTTCTGCTCTATAAATGAAATAACTATGGCAGCAGGTCTCACTTGTTAAAGAGCTGCAGCAGCTGGTTCTTGTCCTCCAGGATCTCCTGGCACCAGGTGTGAGCTTTTGTAGTATAGAAGAGATAAGTGCGGCAGCACAGCTGCTCCTTAAACACCGGCCAGAAAGTGGGCTTTGGTCCCAGAACCTCAAACCCATGCACTCGTGTATCAATGCCACCCTGTTGACAGGAAGGAAAACAATTTGTAAGAGAGGTGGAATAAAGAGTATCTCAGGCATTATGTTTAATTTCAGGCAAGTTCTGTCACAATTCATTCAATATGTCTGACCTGTTGACATCTTTTGACTCTGATCTGAATGATGGGCCAGAAACGAGTCATATTCTCCAGCAAAACCACATGGCTGGCGGAGGGTGCCACATTTACCTGTTTAATACACACACAAAAAAAGTATCATTTTAATGTGCAGTGTGCAATCATCAGATGTAAGATGAATGAGAAGGGCTTTCTCACAGTGTTGAGTTCAGTATTGATGTTTGTGGGATCATCTCCTCCTAGAACTACAATACGAGCTGGCATGTAACTCGAGTCCTCACTGGCTACAAGCACGGTCAATTGCCTGTGAATGAAGGCACATTTTTTTATCAGTTCCAGTGACAAATGAATGTTTCCATTTCGGGGCTATTTTTGCCCCCTTAAAACTGATTTACAGGTGCAATTTATTTTAACCTCTGTAAGGGCAAAATTGTCTCTCACCATATTAAACGTGTCACTTTCAATTTAATCAATACATTCAATTAGTATAAGACACTACGGAGCTGTTATAAATGTAATATTTTGAATAATAAAAAATAAAAAGTCACTGAATCATTCATTCAACCAATACATTAAAAAAAGTCACTTAATATCAACTTGTTTATTGAACTGTTGTATAAAATCAATATTACATTTTGCTTGATATTTAGGAAACACAGCACTCTTGTGTGATTACTGCTTAGCTATATCATATGCTATTAATATAAAACATTATAATATATAAATTAATTAATAAAAATCACATAGGGAAATTTTGTTGCCACTTTATCTTGAATTTGGGGCATTTTATTAATTTTGGTGGCATTTTTGCATCAAAATGACACTGAAATGAAGAGAATCTAAGCCAGCATACCTGATGACCACCCCTTTATGCATGTAAATGTTGATAAAGTGGGAGCCAGTACAGCCGTTAGATTCCCAGTAGGTTTTGGGGTTTTTGTCTGTCAGCTTGTTAGCCCGATGGTGATTAGAGGAGACCTCCACCTTCTCCCAGCATTTGTCCTCTTTCAGTTCCACACTGGAGCCTGAAAAAAAAACATCACACCAATTCAACTAAATCCTAGGGAACTGTGATAGTTATACTTAAACTGGAACTAATAACATAGCATGGTTATTCTTAAGCAACTGTTTTAAATGACTATTTTTTTTAAATCAATATAATCAGCCAGGAAGAAAATCATTGTTTCCACAATATCAAAATTTATGTCTAAAAACAGATTTTAGGCAAAATGTCAGATCTTTTCTTTTCTATACAACAATGCGGATGTGATTTCTCACACAAAGTTACATTCTGATTTCAGAAAACTTGTAATTCATAATGAAACGGCAATATCAACAGATGTTTTCTCCTATATTATGACATACATCAGTGTGTAACAGATTATAGAAAGAAAAAAAGTAGGCTTGGTTCTACCCATTGGTTGTTGATTAGGCTTTGAGATTGATTGATGATTGAAGTCCGGCATAAGAGAGCTGTCTTTTTTTTTTTTACCGGACGATCGAGTTTAAAAAAAAATTTTAGAAAAAAAAAAAAGATTGGATGGATGAATCTTTCACAATAAGATCTACAATATGCTTTTACAAAATCAATGCCTACTTTAGGGTTTTGTGGCACTTTTTTCATACTATAAAAACAGGTCACATGTATTAAAAAAACACAGCTCTGACTTTCTGCCTAACTTGTATTTCATGGAGACAAAAAAAAAAAAGTAGGTTCAGAAAGACATGAGAGTGAGTAAATGAGTGAATAAATGATTTTCATTTTTGGTGAACTATTGCTTCCTTTAATGATTACACTTTACATCAGTAAATGTTTTATGAACAAACCTTGGCACAAGTTCCGCAGGAACACATCAAAGAAGGGAATATTGATGGGCTGATGGCTGCGACGATGCTCTTCAATCTGACCAAGGACCATCTAAAGATGCAGATATGGAGTATGTAATTAAAGGAACATCAGACAAATGCCTATTATTTACACTGATAGTCTAACAAACCATTAAACAAGTCATCATTATGTTTTATGAATTGACCATGTAATAACATGCTGTTTATGTAAACGCCTTCTAACATAAGGAACAAGTCTGTTTGAGGTCAGGTAAACCAGAAACCAGCGGAATTATATAGGGATTCCTTAAGTCTAATCGGTAGACTGGTTGTTCAGGCAATTCACTAACTAGTCAATTTTGCAAAATTCTATTTTTGAACAGGCCTACTTTATACCTGTATGCACCCCGCCAACACACTGGTGGTCATTTTCTTGTAGAGGCTGGCGTACTTCTCACAGTCAGTGATCAGGTCTCGCAGCTCTGTGACCATGAGGAGGCTGGTGCTGTGTTTGTCCAGGGCTTTGAGAAGAGCCTCTTTGGTGCCCAGCCGACACATCACAACAGCATAGTCTTTATTCAAAGAGGCAAGTCGATACAAGAAGCGGATGAACTGCTGTACGACCTGAATGCGGAAAAAAGCGCAATGAAATACTAGCATTATGAAATCATGATCTTATAAAGCTTAAGTAAGAAAAGTACCTCTCTGTCACTGACAAAGGCGGTCATAGATGACAGGCAAGGCTCAATACTCTCATGCCACGGCAACAGATCCTCCTGGTAGTTATCCAAGAACTTGTTCAAAATCCTGTTAAATATAAAAGAGTTACTATTATTGGGAAATAAAGCAATATCACTACTACAATTAAGAACAATACAAAGACAAGTAAACGGTCAGTAATAAAATAAGAGCATATAAACGCATTAGCAGAAATAACAGATTAACAGAAATCAAAATCTAATGTAATCAAATGTAAAAAAAACATAACATTGTTTTTATAAAATACAGATTAATCCTTAAAGTTACAAAAGTTATTCAGTCAAGATCAATGAGTGATTTTCTTTGTCTTTTGTAGTTTGATTAACATTAAGCACACAGACGTCAGTAGGTTTATTAGGCTGCTGTCACTTTAAGATCTAAGCACTGATCCAATATACTGTTACACATGTTTTCTTTCTCAACGATTTACGTTCACATTAGACATAAACGCTCTTTACAAGGATATTTTGAGAATTTTTGTGTATTTGTTAGGGGTGTAACGATACACAAAACTGACGGTTCGGTACGTCCCACGGTTTTGACGTCTCGGTTCGGTTCATTTAGGTGGAGTGGGGGGTTTAGAAAGCTAAAATTGCTTTTTTTTTAAACAGTGCTTTAATTAACAAATTGTGTCCTTGTCTTTAAATTAATTCAATTACAAATAAACGTTTCGCGAGGATAAAAAAAATGTATCTGCTAATGCTGTAAACTATATAGGAGCCCTTACTTGCACATTACTATAACATTAAAGCTTAACAACAGAGCCTAGACTTTTAGCCTAAATTCAGTTGCTATTTATTTTTAGATAAAATAATAATAAATCAACACTCAATTAACAAACTGTATGAAAACATGTAAACTGCACATAAGGCAGTTTTTACATTAACATTTTTACTCTAATTTATTATTGAAATATAATCATTTACACAGTTGCTGTCATTTGCATGACAGATATTTTAAACATACATTAAATAATCAAGATGTCATTAACAGGTTAAGTAAAATATAATATATAGGTTAATATAGTGCATTTATTTAGTGAAAGAGTTCATTTCCTTAGCAAACTAACAAGCTGTGGGCACTGAATGACTTGCCTGAGGTAAATAAAGCTATGTGAAAAACTAAGCGTTTTATTGACGCATTTCCGCTGTTGAAACACTGACTGAGCGATTACACGAGTTATGATGCCTTTCAGTAAATATTCTGTATCTTTCAACATACCTTCAGGTGTCCATTCATGTTTATTCTGTAACTGAGTAAGAGAATCGCGTTTACTCGCGCTCCCGCTTTAAATGAGGAGCCTAGTACGGTGATCTGTCACGCCACATCAAAGAGCGCCAAAACGACATTTAATGTTTGAATTTAGTGATCAAATAGACAGAATTTGAAAGATTACACCTTGCTTATTATCGAATGTAACAAAACACTGAGCTTATAGCGATTAAATGTGGTTAATGGTGGTTAGGCAGTGCTGTATTTGTTGGGTACACATAAGACATGAGGTCCAATGAGCCGGGACAGCAGGGGGCGGGGCGGGCGTGTTCGGTACGCCATGAGAGTATCGCGATTCGTATCGTGGGTGGTGTATCGCGTTTTTTTGGTTCGGTTCGAATATCGATACACCCCTAGTATTTGTCCATTCAAGCAAAAGACGGCGTGAAAGAAACTCAATTCAGTATTCATGCACTAGAGGATTCTTGTTTTTTTTGTGCGCACAGAATACAGCATGCGAGTGCTGAAATAGAAATTTGGAACCAGTTCTAAAATGGAACCGGTTCCAGATACTGAAAAGAGTTCTCTTTCTCGTCTTCTTGCACTTTAATGGTTAAAAAAATAAAAAAAATAAATTCACATTAAAATGAACACACAGAAAAAGATAAGCAGAATCGAAATGCACATCTTACATCTTGTCTACACCGGACGCAAGCGGCATGACACGATTATAAACATCGGTGGTGGTTGAGGAGATTCCCCCTTCCATGTAAAGCGCTTTGAGTACCTAGAAAAGCGCTATATAAATGTAACGAATTATTATTATTATAAACAATAAAACTTGTTATAAACAGTGATTCTGTCTACACTGGACACGGCGCGATACAAGCGACAAATCTCCGACCCTAAACTGATGCCTTGTTCTATTTATGACGTACTGACATGAACGACAAATGCTTTGCAACGGGTGCTTTGTCACGTCCAGTGTAGACAGCCTTTAGCTGTTGTGACGCGTCACGAGCGACAATGGTGTTACAGAATCCATGGTTTTTGGAAATCTGGAACCAGTTCTAAAATGGAACCGATTCTCGATAACCAATCCTACTCTAAATGCAAAATATTTAAAATATATTTATTTTAAAAATTCTGTTTTAATAAAAAAATCTTTGATTTTAGGGTCAAATATGACCGAGACATGTTTTTTTTTGTGAGTGCAACCACCTCAAAGTAGCTTGAAATATCTGTTATTTATAACCCACTTATGTTTAAGACCTTTAAAGCTCACCTAAGGATGGAAAGCTGAACCGCCCGATCCGCTCTGTGCTGATCCAGGAGGCGGATGAGGTCCTGGAAGGTGTCTCTGCTGCGAGTTACCTCATTTCTCTCTTCCTCCAGCTGGGAGGCGTCGTCGCAGAGCAGCTGCTCCAGGGTCAGTATTACCTCTTTGGTGGCCGGCATTTCCTTCAGACTCACCACCAACATCTTTAGCTCTGTGTCTTTAAAGTCATGCTCTTCTTGAGACTCTACGGAGGCAAACAACGCTGCATGTTATTCAAAACGAGGTACAAACATTTGCATCCCAAGTCAAGAGGGAATGTTTTTGTTTTATTAACATACTGCTTATTACACGGCCGTGGTAATCACAGGGTTTGGGATTTTTCAAAAGCATCTAAATTAAAGCAATTAAATTTAGCAAGCAGTTGCAATAATACCTTTTTTCTCCAGTTTGTGGACCATGGAGATGTGGTTGAGGGCGATGATGGCCAGCATGCTGTGATGATTCTGAGCAGAAAGGCACTTCTTCAGCGTGGCACTGACATTGCAGGCGACTAGTTGCTCCGCCAGACTCTTGTGGCTGGAAATCAGCATGATGATGACCAGCAGCCCGTTCCGCACAGACAAACCACAGCTGTTTAAATCACAGTAGAAAAATTAATGTGAATTCAGTCAATTCAGTCAATCATGCTACATCTAAAACAGAATTTCAAACCTCTTACCCCGTTGTGCCGAGCATGAGGTCAATGGCAGAAGGGATGGCACACAGGAGACCTTTGGAACCTTCCGGTGTAGCAGAGCCTATGCTTGCAAAAATCTCCAGCATCATCTGAGTGCCAGACTCAGAGAGGGGTAGACATGCACCCACACTGCGGGGGTCATGTTTACTGGCACCTGTGATGACCTTCAGAGTCTGGGAGAGAAAAATGTATATTCATCATCACTCTAAAGTTTCAATACTTCTGTATCCATAAAGGTATATTTGCAGTGTACTGTATGTGCCTCAAAAAGACTAAATAGATAAGAGGATCATAAGGAAAGTAATTATTCTGGCTCCGATTCCACTCAACGGTTCTGGTTCCTTAAGAAATTCGTTATTAATATTTCCCCCAAAAAAGTTAAGTAGCATAGGTGCATAAGTCACATTTTATTATTACATTCAGAAATAAAAATGAAGCATTTACAATCATTATAAGCACTATCGAGAGAGTCGAGTTCCAGTGGAAGGGTGACCTATGATGTAGCTCATCTTCTCTTATATAGAAATCCTCAGACATTTTTCTTTAAAACTTATCTTTTAAGATTTCTAAATCGTAACAGACATTTTGTTTTGCTCCATCCTCTGTGCTTCCGCGTTCGTCAATCCTCACCCAAGTTTACGCTACGTGTACGTCATACGTCGGGTCAGAGGTCACCCTTCTGCTGGAACTCAACTCTCATGAATGTGTGTACACCTAGGATGGATTCATTTTTCATTTTTGGGTGAACTATTCCTTTAAAGCAAAACTAAAACTACCGCTCACGTACCGCCAGTGTTGCCAGACGTACGATAATTATCGTATTTGTACGATAATTTTGACCTCTGTACGACGTACGATCAATAATGACAAAAAAATCCTATAATGTACGATAATTTCAGAACTGTGTGACACTTCAAACGATGGTCGTTATGTAATCATAGGGCTTCTATACTCATTGATCTAGCTGTGGATTCTACGTCTACCGGGAGAAGAACGTGAAGAGAGAGGGAGCGAGAGACCTTGCGTGTGTGTGTGCTAGTGTGCCTCACGAAGCGCATGTAAGGACCCAACCAATCAATTGTAAGTGCGGGCGGGCTTTTATCTATACTCCCGAACCACTCTTTGTGCTTTAGTTGCCTGTTACGGGAAGAGCACATCCACAACGGGAGTTACACACTTGACTAGCACGTCAAGTTCGCATGCGCATTTGCGTACTTTTTTGCAGTTGTAATATTACTTTTACTTTATATCTTAATAATCTCATATAAGATGCATCTAGTTTATTTAACCCACTAGCAAAGCGCTTCAGTTTACCAGAGTTTACAGCATCAGCTCCAACAGCTTTCTCGTCATATTGTCACGAACAGCATTTTAATATAAATTAATTATCGTCGTCAACACAGTTCTAAAAGACTGCATGAACAATGAAATTCTCACAGCAAGAACATAACTCATGTCCTTAAAGCCATAAACACATCACAAGAATCCCCACTCACCGCCAGTGCGATCTGCTGCACGTGTATACAGGCCGGATACTCCTGCATGCAGCACAGGATGGCTTTAACGCCGCCCTCTGTGGCGAAGGAGACCCTCCACTCGTATTTCAGCATCAGACTGCGGGTCAGCAGCAGCGCAATCACAGCGTTCTGCTTGGGCTGACTGCCAATCATCTCCACCAACATCTTTAAGACTTTGTCACTGGAAAAAGAAAAAGTTGTTATTTTAAAACTTTTTGTGATCTAAACTAATATTAATAATGTAACTTTCATTACGGTTTATGGAACGTAATTTATTACGCATTGCATGTAGACAATCTACCCTTTTCAAAAAAAAATTATATAACGCTTTATATTACAGTGTCCTCGTCACATGTTGTTACTGTAGTAATAACAGTAAATTACACATAATTACATGCAACTAGCTCTAAACCAAACCCTAATTCTCACCCTATAGTAAGTACATGTACTTAATGAATAATACTCAGTACTTAAATGTATAATTACACTGTAACAAGGAGGACAGCTGAAAATAAATAAAAGTGTAACCTTTAAAAAAAAAAAAAAAAAAATTATATGACGCATTAAATTACAATGAATTTTTTTTTAACAATACCACGATGGTATTTGTAAAGGTGGAATCATTATTATGATAAAGTGTTGTCGGGAAAATTCGTTTCGCGTACCTACCCCGAAGTGACAAAATAAAATAAAATTCTGTATAAAAATTTATAAGGAAAGACCAGTACTTTGTTTAGGCTTGGTTTGTAGGGAATTACAAACCTGCGCACATATATTCAAACGCACATAACTATAGAACCAATTCTTAATGCGCATGTGAACGCCATCAGCGTTTCTCACAGGTTCGCATTTAAAGTCTGCGAAGAGAGAATGGTGTCGTCTTAGCGGCCCCTAATTTAATAACAAATGATCGTTGTGACGGAAGCGAATCAATCAAACTTAACTTTAGCTGGAAAATAACTTTATTAAAGAACCGCTATAAAGCCAAAACAATCTCTGTTACCTTAAATTATACGTTTATCTCTGTAAAGCTGCTTTGAAACAATCTACATTGTTAAAAGCGCTATATAAATGAAGATGACTTGACTTGATTATGGATTTTTTTCCCTTTTGCTACTGGAGCAAATGGGAATGTAAAATTGTATTTGTTGTAGCTTCCTGTTCACTGCTATAGAAGTTCACCCAACTATGACGACTTCTGCTTCTGAGAACCCTGGAAATGTGAAAAGGGTCCAGTTCATGGATAACAAATGGAGAGATCTACGAGTGGTCGGTTACAATGCTATAGGGAAAACTACTCATTACTTTCAAAACATGAGCTCATTAGAGCTCAAGAATTTTGATGAATGATAAAATTTAATATAATATGTATAGGATTATGTTGTATATTATACAAGGTGCTGTGAGAGAGTATTAAAAAAAGAAAAAAAAAAGAAAAAAAAAAGTCATTACATAAAAAATAAAATAAAAATAAAAATAAAAATAAAAAACACAGAGCTGAGAGTAGTGGTATTTCTGGTTATTATTACCGGATAGTTTGTGCCGAGTCTGATCTGAGGGTGCTTCTCTCCTGAGGTCCCTCCTCCTCGAGAGTCTTGCTGATGAATTTCATGCCCGCCAGCTGCAGTCCAGAGTCAGAGCTGCTCTTCTTCATGATGTCCACCACCTCCCCCATCTTCTCCAGACAGCTCTTCTTACCTTGCACCTTTGGACTGTTGAACACTGCAGTGAACAGCAACACAACAAAAATACTTGCTTAGAGGGAGAAATGTACATATACTGAGCACTATTTTTACCCAATGAATTATGTGACAAAGAAACTTAGATGAGATGGATAAGAAACACTACTGTACTGGATGTGGCTATATTTTGTTTACAACCAGGGCCTAAAACTAACATTTTGCCACACCTACCAATGGCCAATGACTTAAGAACATTTACCGGCCATAAATATTTTTTACCAGCTATGAAGCTGTTTTTGCAAAATCAAGCAGTAATGACACCAACATTTAAGATACCACTGAAAATTCACAATTCTCTATTCCAATTCCAATGCCACAGCTAAAATTACTAGCCTAAAAATAAATATAAAACATTATTAAAGACAAGTAAACAATCAGTAATAAAATAAGAACAAACAAAGCACAATTTACAAATGAAATAAACATTGCTATTCAGGAATGTTTTTCAAGTAGGTCTAACAGTAGTCTTTAGGTAGGCCTACAGACAGGGTGGGAATTATACCGCGGCCACGCGGCCATGGCCGCCGTTGCCCTACACTTTGGCCTTCATGCCCCGTGAAAAAAAAAATCATCATACTGCCACAGTGGCCTGTGTGCCCTGGCCCTGTCCAAGTTCCATGTATAAAGCAGAGCATGTGAGCGGAGTGGAGCGGGAGCGAGCGGGGAGCGCGAGCGGGCGGATCTTGGACAGAGCGCAGAGCGGCAATTTCAAAAGGACGGAGCGTCGCCCTATTTCCCGCTCCAGTTTCGCTCCGCTCACACCACGAGTCTGAAGCATGCTCAGTCAAGCCTGACCCTGAATCCATCTGTCTTGCACAGTCATCAACAGTAGACTATTTTCAGTCAAAACTCAGCTCAATAATGGAGTTCAAAAAGTACTTCAAAAAGGAAAATGAGAAGTCATACAGGTGTAGCCTACTATTAATAAGTCGCTCCGGAGTATAAATAAAGTCGCTTCATGCGCCATGAAGAAGAAAAAACACATATAGGCCTAAGTCGCACTGGACTATAAGTCGCATTTATTTAGAAATTTATTTCACAAAAAAAAAAAAAAAAAAATTACAGACTGGACAGTTCTCCGTTAGGACGTGAGCGCTCTGAAAGCGGCACTAAAAGACTGCTTTATAAAACTTTCACAGAGACCTCAAGCAGAAAGCACAAAGCCTGTCTTTAAATTTAATTTCGTTTTGTATTAATTGTATCTTAATTTTAATCAATGTTTCATCAACCAATTGTCTGGATTTAATAAATTAGAAGTGAATATATTAGAAAATAGATAATCACGACACGAAGGCGCCGGCGAAACTGCAGCTTGTCTCATAAATGAACCGAAACTCAGCGTATAGCCTACTTGCCTCACAGACCTGAGACATATATAAAGCTTGAAATGTCTACTTTTAAACAGAACAATTCAAAACGAAAGAAAACAGACTTCTCTCTTATGTAATCCGTATGAAATGTGCATTTCTCTCTGGCGCGTTCACTACTGCGAAGATCGCGAGTCAGCATCTTTCCAGCCGACACAGACATAAAAATAAAATAAAACTGGTTTATTAGTAAACAATTAAAATGTCTCCTGCTATATTTTACATATTCATAATCATTAATTTTGCCGGTTCGTTGTGACAGCTTTTAGGTGCTTTATTGGCAGCAGCGCCACCCTTACATCGCATCAGCACCGAAAACATAGAGATTCTTTTCTTTTGGGGGCATTTTGTTTGTGTTCAGACTTTCTCAGTTGTTTTTAGGCGCGATGTTAGAGGACGCTGCTAATAAAGTTGCTAGTAGGCCCACACATTGGATTCACGTTTATTATTATAGGCTAAAAAAAATACCCCAGTTTTTATGCCGTTCGTATCATTTTATTTTGTTGTATTTATCCGCCACACCTTGAAGGCCGCTCCGTGAAAATATTGTCTGATATTAAACCGATCTGTGGCGCAAAAAAGCTTGGGGACCGCTACAAGTGATATACATGTAGATTTTTTTCCTTTTTTGGAGCGAGCGGGGGGCGATTTGAGTGGAGCGAATATTTAATATTAAATTAAATAAAGATCAATCCTTTTTAAAGTTACAAAAGTTATTCAGTCAAGAGCAGTAAATTATTTCTTCTTTGTCCTTTATTGTTTGATTAACATTAAAAACAGAGACAGCAACAGGATTATTAGGCTGCTGATCCAATTTACTGACACATACTGTGTTTTCTTTCTCAATTGTTTGTTCACTTAAAACAAAACCTAAATTAAACCTGTGTGAATTTGTCCGTTCAAACGCAAGATGATGAACTGGTCAGGTAAATTGGACCTACATAATTCTCCTATTCGTTAAGATGTGTCAATTCTTAAAAAAAATCCTCTGTTGAATGTGAATTTTTAGGCATTGTTACATAGCATCAGTGTTTCCCCTAGGTTTACAGGTTTGGGGGGGGGGGGGGGGTTGGTTGGTTTGGGGAAAATTGACACAGACGCTATCTATCTCTATCTATCTATCTATCTATCTATCTATCTATCTATCTGTCACATAAATTGGTTGTCTGGGAGGGTAATGGTTTGTAAAAGTTAAAAAATGTTAACATAAGATATCTCTTTAAAAAAATAAATAAACATATTTAAATCTTTTTAAAATTGACTTTTGCAAATAACCTTTGTTAAATTTATAGAAGTATTTGTTAATATTAATGGACCAGAGCTTAAATAGTTTTATTTTTTAACTAACAACTAAAAAAAGATTTATAAATACTAACCAATATATATATACATTTTAAATGGGCTTTTTTTATGAGAAGTTTTTATTTCTATGATGCATTTATTGGAGAGAATAATCCTGTCAGACGCACCACTGCTGTGAACGCGCGTTCACGTAAACACAATTTAAACAATGTATTATTCAATACATTACTTCTATATAATTATATATTAAGTTGCTCAAGCAAGTGGTAAAATATTTAACCATGTACTTATATTAAAATCTTTTGTATTTAAATTTTAATACAATAAATCTTGCATGTCACAAAGAACTTGTTTTTCCACCTCCACGAATAAGACGAGTGTTGTTCATTATGTCGCCTTGTTGAGGTAAATTGTAGTTTTCCTTGCTTTAACTCAGTCTTAAAGTGAAAAAAGTAGTAATTAATTAAATTTATGGTGAGATTACTACATTTTATTTAATTAATCGCACTTATGGTGAAATTACTACATTTTCAGGTCAATCGGTGTTCATTTTGACCACGAAACATGCGCTGTCACTTTAATTCAGCGTTTGCAGCACAGCAGAAACAGACTCGGTGCAGAAACGATCTCTGCACTGCTGTATACGCACCGCAACTGGAACAGATCGATCATCGACGGACTGCATCCTCGTGCAGTGTGAAAGCTCTGTTAACATGGGTGCGGAAAAAAAATACTCACCGCAAACGAAATATATGTGAAACGGGCGTTAGACTTGGAGCAGGAGAGCTACTCCGGCTGCTACTCGCAGTAGAGAGTGTTGCCATCTTCAGTTCAGCGACACATTTCCAGCCGCGCGCTCTCTGTCCGCTAGTGCTCAACTGTATGTGACGCAAGTGTTTGTTTGTGTGTGCGCAGTGCGCACTCATTGGGATAATTGTAAACACAGACAGAAAAGACATGCCATCGTGGAAATAAGATAAATAACATATTACTTAAGGGCCATTTAGGTTTTTTTTTTTATTTATAAAATAACAAATTGTAATCTGTCGCTATAAAGAAAATCAAATCAAATTTACTTGACCTCCAAGGGGGGCGGGGGGAGCCGTTAGGAGGGCGGGGCGCCCCCCTTATATAATGGTAGGGGAAACACTGAGCATGTGCTACTTTTTTCAGCAATGGTCAAGATGCATGCGTCTAAATGACAAATCAGGGCCCAATAATAAAGACGTACAAATGATGTGACCGTATACGTATAATAGGCACTGTAGTCGTGGGGCAATGGTTAGAGAGACTTGTAATCCGAAGGTCGCTGGGTTCAGAATGAACATCGCTTTCTTTCACCCTCGATACCCACGACTGAGGTGCCCTTAAGCAAGACACCTAACCCCCAATCGCTCCATGGGCTCTGGGTGTGTGTCCACAGTTTGTGTGTGTGTTCACTACTCACTGCACCTAATGCTCTTACCTTGAAATGGGTTAAATGAAGACGAATTCCGAGTATGGGTTACTATACTTGGCCTTCACAGCACGTCATGTTGTGATGGTAGGATTAGGGTTAGTGTTGGGATTAGGGCAAGGGTGACAACAGTGCGGTCACATAATTCGATGGATCACATAGTTCGGTGTAACAGATGGAATGGTCACTGGCCTGGAATGATGGAATGATCAGACGGCGCGAGTACGAATTGAGTCATCTTTTGCATCTTTCTGCACTTGGATGCATATGTACTCACAAAATTATGTCAAAAAGTCATGGTGAATATCCTTGTGTATCCAAACACAGTTTGTCTTATTGGAACATAAACAGCTGGGATAAAATGGGTTGCGCTTCAATATTTTGGATCCGTGCATTAGGTCTTAAGGCGAGACACTACAGGTGAATAGGGTAAAAATTTTAACAAGCAGATATCACTGAAACTTTCCCAGTTGATTACCTACATTAAGATGAGAAAAAATATGCGCTAATTTGCATATATTTAAAAAACGAAATCTGAGTATTGGTTAAAGTCAGGTTAAAAAAATAGTTTTTCATTGTGTTCACATATTAGATGGGAAAAAAAATTACAGAGGGATCTATGGATATCTACTTTTGTTATCCTGTAAATCAGAAAATAATGTCAATAGCCTTAAAAAAAAAAATGTCGCCATGTTTTTTGGAATAAAATGTTATATAAATCAGGCTAGGAATAATATATTTACAAATCCCTCTGTAAATGTCTTCATAATATAAACTAGGTACAAGACTGGAAAGTTTGGTGTATATAGGTGCTACTGAAGTGGAGATTTCATACTTGGAGTATGAGAGAAGTGTCATTTTGAGAAAACAGGCTTTAAAGATTTATCATCAGCCAATGAGATTGCGCATTCAGCCCTTTTACTTTCACGATTGGTTGCTGATAAAAAGGAAATGACCATATTTGGATCCGACAGCATTGTACAGGAGAGAGAGAGCTTTCCAGCGGTGCGTGTGATGACAGGGAGCAGATCGCGGAGCAGCATGTTGATTAAGAACGCCAACTTTTGTTGAATTTATGAGAAATCTACAGACGCAAACAGACAAAGTGTAGTAAAATAAAGACCTCAATGTGTATTACGGACTTTTTTTCACCACAAGTCTGAAAGAAGACATGTTATTGAAGACAAATATCTAAAAAGCTCAAAATTGACCAGTAAAAAAAAACACAATGTTTTTGCCTGCCGTGTCTCGCCTTAAAGTGACAACAGCCTAATAAACCTGCTGCCGTCTCTGTCATCAATGTTAAAGGGGACCTATTATGCAAAATTCCCTTTTACATAATGTGTGTTGGCAGTGTGTACACACAACCACCCTATAATGGTAAAAATCCACCCACTCCTTTTTTAAAATCCCCATAAATAAGCAATGTCTCAGAATAAGCCGCTTGCAGTTTCTATGCAATGTGACGACACAAATGCTTAGGCTCACGACTGCTGACGGACTCTTTCCTATTAGCATACACCCCGCCCTCAGTGGTACACAGTCCACCATGTTTATCTCCTCGCCAGAGCATTTGACAGCAGCATTCAAGTAAGAAATGTATTCTTATTAAAGCGATACAATCAAGAGCAGTGAGTGATTTTATTTTTGTTTAGTTTCATATTCATATTAAGAGCATATACAGCAGTAGGTACTGCATATTACCAGAGCCCGTCTACGGAGAGCCTTGGCACTCCCTATTCAGCCCCATTGTATTGATTTTGGTTGCAGTTCCATTAGAATTCCACTGGGGGTGATCGCGAGCGAGTGCAGACTGAATGGGAGTCAATGGGGCTATACGGCTAAATGTGTCTCTTTCACCCGATTGCCGTTGAGAAATCTCAGATTTTATTGTAGGCTTTGCAAGTTCAACATAGGTTATAGGTCGAAAGTTGAATGAACGAGTACTTATTTCTTTTCGATTTCTTACAGGTTGAGTTGTTGTTGCCCATAACACGCTAGCATTCTGCTAATGACGTCAGCATTCTGACGTCATTGACATTTTAAAAGACTTTTTAAACCAAATAAGTGGCTCTAAAAAATCTAACACCCAGCAATGTGTAATTTCTTTGCATCTCCTTTCGAATACAACATTCAAATTACTAGACAAAAAATTATATCCTGAGAAAAGTGGATTTTGAGGGTTTTTCGCCATAGACCTCCATTCATTCTGCACTCGCTCGCGAGCGCCCCCGCATGGACAGAGACGTGTTACTGCAACCAATCCAGAACCCGAAAGTAAGCAGAGAGTGCCAATTCTCTTCCTATTAGACATTCTCTGATATTACGCTGCTGTCACTTTAATACACAGATCTAATATACAATATGTGATTTCTTTACTTGTTTACATTCACAGACATAACTGACTGTTTATGTGAACTTTGTGTGTTTTTGACAGTTAAGGCGCAATAACACGTGAAAGAGAACTTAGAGATGATAATCAAAACCAAACAGAGCATCTGAGGCACGAGATGTAAAGGCTTCTGGAGAGTGGGACGGGAAGCAGCAGCTCATTTGCATTTAAAGATACATGGATGAAAACAGCATGTTTTTCCTTCCACTCAAAAATGAGTGCTTTTACGAGATGTTATAATAAATGATCTCTGGGTATTTAGAGCTGAACACAGACACATTCTGGAGACACCTGAGACTTATTACATCTGGTAAAAAAGGGGCATAATAGGTCCCTTTTAATCAAACAACAAAAGAAAAGTGAATAAAAATCACTTACTATTGTCTTGACTAAATGACTTTTGTAGTTTTAATAAGGATTATTGTATATTTGATTTATACAGTGAAACTATGCAGTTATTTTACATTTGATTATTCAATTTCTGTACAATTTCTTACCTACATAATTTCTTCTGTAGCATTTCTTACTACTACTGTTAGACCCATCTGAAAAGATTTAAGCATCATTTTTCATTTGTATCTTTGTTCTATTGTCCTTACTTGTACTATTAGTTATAATTTGTTTGTTTTTTGTTTTAATTTTATTACTGAGTGTTTAACCTGTTAAGCTGCAACCCCACTTTTGAAAAATCCCCAGAAATGACATACCCAAACTGAAACAGATACAGTTCATGAACCCTTTGCATTAAAAGCACAAGTATGATCTCATTTGAAAGCTGACACCTGGCAGTTTATTGTAAATGTAGAATTAATTATTGTCATAATGACAAAAATTGTTATAAATAGCTTCAAAGTTTTGTAAAATTATTAGAAATTAATTTTTATGAAACATCCTCATGAAAATAAAATTGAAGTTGGCACTGGAGCAATCTAGAAATGCACTACAGCTAAAGCCATATGTCTAAACATTCTATGTTTAAAATCTGAAGATAATAAGTCCAAAACTCTGTATTTGGTTAAATGTTTTTCAAGACCATGTCAAATGACTTTATTTTGATTTGACGCTAAAATGCTACTGATGTTTATTGTCATCTTCTAACCATCTATCCAGTATATTGTCTCTATTGTTTTGTGGTGCAGACGATCCCCATTCAGTCTCAGTCTCCCCCTGCACACATTCACACCTCTCCAGCCTGGTTATGGCTCGAAATATGCATTTCTTTTGTCTGCATTATAGCTACTAACGACTGGCTATTCACAGGCTATTCATAGGGTTTCAGTCCCTAATTTCTTTTCTCAAAGTTTACCTCACATTTAAACTGTATCAAATGCATTTCTTGAATAAAGACACATTTCAGTAAGCATTCAAAAAATAATAAAAGTATAACTTCTAGGTAGCAGGTGCACCTAGGGCTAGCTAGCATGTTAGCTTAGCACACCATCAATGCACGACAATTTATGAGATTAAAACCATGTTTGTGCTCTAAACTTACTTTTTAACGCACGTTGAGTATTTTAAATAATCTTCTGTGATCTAATTTGGCTTCAGATAAAAAAATCAGACAGAAAATATACTATTGGATAGTGTTCTGCACAATGATAGTCTATATAGATTAGCATTACATTATAAATATAATCTATTATTATGAAAATACCTGGCATGGCTTGAAAAACACAGGTAACTCAAATATCAGTGCAATCATGTTTATTGTCTTCAAAACATCTGTATCTGCATGTTACAGCACGATCTCTTGTTAGCTTTGTGTGTATCAGTCAGGTATCAGTGACGTCCTGGAATGTCACATGGTCATGGCTCTTCTTCATGTTCCATATATGGACTATTATTGTGCATGTAGCGCCCTCAGGCTATTGGTATGAATTAAAAAACACAGTATCGGAATACCAAATGCTCATAAAGATTACATCGACGCATTTGGGTATAAATTCAATAAATATTATTCCTGTCTATAGAAATATGATGTAAATCTATGAGAATCTATCAATATTTCTCCAAATCTGCACATTTTTGAGCTAAAGCCCTGAGGGACGTTGTTTTGTGTATCGCTGTCATGACGACAGCACAGAGTTTTTTATGAATGAAAGCGGCTGACGTGCATAATTCATATTAAAGGTATCGACTCATTTTTTCATTTCATAACTCCTGACACAAATTAAGACATAACTGTCACTATGAGTTTCTCAGAATACAATAGTGGTCAAATACTGAAACTTGAGTATTATATCTTTTTAATTATGTATAGTTTGTCAAGGTATAACATTAAATCTGATAGTAATTTTGAATTAAATAAATAAATAACGCTTCAGTGCGCGGGCGCACTGGCAACGGTTAACAGGTTAATAATGTTTGGACTTTATTTAGTTAGGCTAATATTTTTTGTTGCGTTATTGAAACTGGAATCAAAGAATTGTGAAATTTCACTGGCATCTAACTTTTGCCATTGTAATTTATTAGAGTACAGTTACATGGGTCAAAAACAATGAAAACAATTTTATATAAATGTTTTTTTTTGGCAGGGCGAGTAAAAATATGAACCACTGGTTCGACTTGGCCAATAGATAAAAATCCTAACCGTTGAGCCATGCAAGTCTTAGTTTGCCTTAGGCAAATCTATCTACTACAGCATAAACGGTATATCTCCACTGTAGGACACGTTTATACTGTCATATTCAAATATTCTATTCACAGACATTCATCATCATAAAAAACAAAAGAGGTTCCACTAACAGTCACATCCATAACAAAGCAACACCAAAAGGCTTGAAACAAAGACTTGCCTTTCATCTTCTCCTCCAGGTCATCGGGATACTTGGTGTCATCTTCACTGGGAAGTTCACTCTCTGTCTCACTGCCTGTGTCTGCTGGGATCTCTTTCTTAGCTTTCTTGGACACAGAGCCCATGATGCAGGAAGAAGCTGAAGAGGAGGATAACGTGGCCGAAGATAACGATGAAGACGACGAAGCTCCCTGTCCTCCAAGCGAGCCGTCCATCAGCATTTCCTCATCCTCAAGGCCGGCACCTCCACAGCTCAGGTAGTGCTTGATGAAAGTGTGGGAGCAGAGCAGGTCACCCAGACAGGAGGCCTGCAAACTCTGTTTCAGGTAGTGGAGGACCTTCCTCGCCACCTCACCCGTGAGGGACAGCTGGATGAGAGTCGAATCATCAAGCTCTACCATCTAACAAATACCAAGAACAAGCCGAAGAGAAAGCGTGAAACAAGCTTATTTAGTAGAGGGAATTACAGTCATTGCCTAGTTCATTTTAAACATTTTATATATAGCCAATAGTGATATCTAGGTAGCAGAGTGGCCAATGGCCAAATTGCAAAACAAGGATAACACAGATGCATAATACAATACATTTATGCAATATATAGTAATGGTCAAACATTTAGGGTTGGCAAGATTTTGTAATGTTTTGAAAAGTCTCTTATGCTCACCAAGGCTGCATTTGTTTAATCAAAAATATAGCAAAAACACTCAAATGTAAATATTATAATTCAAAATAACTTTTCTATGATGATTTGCTGCTCAAGAAAAATCTCTTATTATTATCCATGTTGAAGACAGTTGCACTATTTGTGTAAAGCATACTTTTTGTAAAGCATTTATTTGAAATTTTAATTTTTGCAACATCATAAATGTCTTTCACTTTTGATTAATTGAATATGTCCTTGCTAAATACATATTAGAATAAAACTTACATAATCATTGTTTTCAGTATTTTTTTTTTTCTTACAAATCAAATGAGGTTGGCTTGCTTTACAGTAATGAGAACTGCTGCTTTATGACAATTTTCATTATAAATACTAGGGGTGTAAATATTAATCGATTCGTATCGATTATACAGCCGACGATTCGATGCGTCTGCAAGAGTATCGATTAATGTGTTTATTTTGCCGCCTGTCTGTTCGCCTGTCTATTTTCAGTTATCCGCTCCGACATATGCGTACAACCTACTCTTAAGCTGCGGGTGGCGCTAACCTCATTATTGTCTTCTACTTCACAGTGCTTCACACACATTACTTACGTTTCACAGTCTATGTTCACACACATTGTTGAGTCTGACTTAAGAGCGATGGAACCGTCAGAGCGAGCTGGCAATGAAAGTGAAATGTTACACACTCCAGTCGGCATCAAGTCATGGGTGTGGAAGTATTTTGGCTTCAGGAAAACAGATGGAGCAGTGGTAAGAGATGTTGCCATTTGTCTGATTGCACTTTATTGTAACGCCCGTTTCACACATACTCCATTTGCAGTGCGTATGCGGTGCCTGTTTTTTTCCGTACCCATGTTAAAAGGGTTAGAGCAGGGGTGTCCAAACTCAGTCCTGGAGGGCCACTGTCCTGCAGAGTTTAGCTCCAACCCCAATTAAACACACCTGAACCAGATAATCAGACCTTGATTATCTGGTTCAGGTGTGTTTAATTGGGGTTGGAGCTAAACTCTGCAGGACAGTGGCCCTCCAGGACTGAGTTTGGACACCCCTGGGTTAGAGCTTTCACACTGCACGCGGTTGCAGTCCGTCGATCCATTCCAGTTGCGGTGCGTATACAGCAGTGCAGAGATCGTTTCCGCACCGAGTCTATTTCTGCTGTGCTGCACGCGCTGAATTAAAGTGACAGTCGGCTGTTTTTGTCAATTTTAAGTTTTAATTTAAAATGTTTGCCATCTTAATATAAGTAGGCTACATGGTTAAATATTTGACCACTTGCTTGAGCAACTTAATATAAGTAGAAGTAATGCATGGAATAATAGGCCTACGTTCTTTAAATTGTGTTTAAACGTGCATATGTCCATTAAAGAGTGTATATGTGTACAAAGAGAATCGCAATGCTGACAAAACTTTTTTTTTAATAAAAGTTGCTACATAACTTCTGGATTTTAAATAAAAATAGTAAGTATGTGTTTGTGGTACAGCCGTGGATCAGTTCTGCATCCTCAATGCATTATGTATTCTCAATAAAAGGCAAATTATTTATTATTTTTGTTGATTTATTTTAAACTTAATAGACATCATGTAAAAATATCTAGTATTGAATCGTATCGCGGGGAATTCTGAAGCATCGAAAATAATCGAATCGTTGGCTTAAGAAATCGGTATCGTATAGGGCTGCAGCTATCGATTCTTTTTGTAATCGATTAATCTAGCACTTTATCGATCGATTAATCGAGTAATCGGATAAAAAAATTAGTGTGTTTTTAAACAACCAAAACAAATAATGCATAACGAAAATGATGTGGCTGTAAAATCATCAAGCATTTGGCTTTTATTTCTCAAAAAAACAAAACAAAAAAACAAAACAGAGCTATTTATTCCAACTCCAACATTTGGCTCCAAAACTAAGCCTATTTATTGTACTTTTTACCCATTTAGTGTTTATAAGTGCCAGTGCCAACAATTATATAACAATACAGTTAAGTCAACTTTATACTGTAAAACATGTATAACATGTAAAACTATGAATACAAACTTAAATAGTAAAGGCCATTTGGCCTTAGTTTTGTCTTCTTAATACAACATTACAAAAAAAGGATTGCACCTTCTGCAAATTACCCACCGGAGAACAAAAATAAATTAAATGAATATAAAATATCAAGCCAAACAGGTACACAATGTATACAATTTATAAAAAAAATAAGTGTAGCTTTAAAAAGGGGAATGTTTTATTGCAAATATGTTAAAAAGAACAGCATTTTGTTTCTCACTTAGGCTAGCTGAAGTATATATTAGCACGTTTTGTAGTATTATATTTTTTTGTTAATTGAAAATGTTCTATGCTCAATTACTTTGGTAGCCGATTATGTCTTCCCCAAAAGTACGAGTGGATTTGGAGAAGCAGGCTGGGGAGTTTCATTTTTTGTTGTTGTCTGTAACTATTTGGCAGACGTGACAAACAAGGTCTCGCAAAGACTGCAATGCAATATTTGTTCCTCCATCACGTCCCGGTGTATACAGTGAATGCATGCTGAAATTATTGTTGCGTGGCTACATAAAAGTTTGAGCATATGTGATGCATTGCCGCAATTGGTCTGACTGGCGCGTGAGAGAGACGAGGGTGCGCGTGTGTGTGTGTGTGTGAAGGGGTTCTTTTTGAGGCTATACTCTCTTGCAGTTGAACATGAACACATTTACTACTTTAAAACATCAAAGCTAAACATCATATCTAGTCAAACCGCATCACGACATCACTACAAATACAGTATGGGATTAAAATCAGCGAACATCAATGTAGGCTTCGGCACGGGCGGAAATATTGGCGCTGGGTTAAAAAAAAAATGCGGGGGACAGAATCGTTACCTTGTTTCAGCGACGCTGGAAGGAAGCGATCCCAAACTTTATGGACATCTTTACTCTCCCAACTAAATTCAAAATGTATCACGCGCTATTGTGCTTCCTGAACACTGAACAACGGCCCGTGTGAAATCAGATCCCTGCGCGTATAGTGTGCGTCATAGGAATTTAACGAGGCTTCGAGGCAGAGTTTTTGCCTCGAGGAATTTTTGTAATCGAGTAAATCGAGTAACTCGATGAATCGTTGCAGCCCTAGTATCGTATCGAATCGTCATGAAGGCTCCGATTTACACCCCTAATAAATACCACAACACTCAAAAAAATAGATGTATTATATATATATCTTTTGATTTAAGGGTAAATATGACCCAGACATTATTTTGAGAGGCTTCATGAAATTCATATTTTGGATGGTTTGTTGTAAAATGTTCTAAATCCTAAACCTTTGTAGGGGGACACTGAGGGTACTGTATTTATTTTTTACAAAGACTATGAACAGCATGGCTGGTAAATTTACTTTAATTTTAGACCCAGAGTACAAGTAAACACTCACAGCTCCTTAAAACTAGCCTATTCTACCCTGTGTGAAGAGCAGAGCGGAGGAGAGGGAGCGAGTACCGGTTCATCAAGGCTCTGTCGCAGGATGCTGTTGATCTCTTGCTGCTGCTTGGGTTCCAGCTTCTTGATGAAAAAGAGCACTTCCCACCATTCAGCACGGCTCAGGGTGCTGGTGTCGTTCTGAGAGCCCTCCATCAGGTAAGGCAATGAGTACAGCCCACCGGGGGGCTTTGAGAAGAACGTCTGACTCACTGCCACGTTCAGAAACACAGAAGAGAACACTGTGGTCTCGTATAAAGAGATGGATACACATATAAAGCAAACACAAACATGTGGCGGAGCGTGAGAGTCCTTGATGACTTCTGTCTTACCTGTAGTGAGTTTGAGTGTCTCCGTGAGGGAGGAGGCCTTTTCCTGCGTCTCTTTCTCAGCCGGTCCTCCACTGCCGTTGCCCAGAATTTCAATCATATGCCAGTGAACCCAGTAGGTCCTGGAGAGGGAGTTCCAGTACACCTGCAAAAGCCAAAACATGACAGGATTCAAACAAAAAGAAAAGCAATTCAGGCCCTTTTTACCCTAAGCAATGGACAGTAAAAGGAGGTGCTTCAACTTCAGATAATGCTGATGGCAGACTAAAAGGTAAATATTATATGAGCGTTTTTATTTTCTATTAATTTTATGAGGTTTGCAGTTTTTGCTCTACTTTTTGCGCAAGTTACGTTAACTTCGGTACCAGGAATGAATGGTTGAACTAGAGCTTCATGAATGTGGAAGTTCAAGCCTTAATATTAGATATTGACTGAGAGCATGCACTTAGGACTGCACACGCACATTGGCTGGTCCGGCCTGAATAATTTTTTTAGGTCATTGAGTGTTTAGAAACAAAATTCATCAGAGTTGTTGCCATCCATTCGCGCTCAGTATGAAAGGGCCTTTACATTCCAAACTAAAAAAGAAAACGGCGCGAACTTCGTTACGACTCACAAGGACGAAGAGTGATTCTTATAATGGTTTCTTTTGTGAAATAAGACAACCTCGAAAACATATGCGGCTGACAAACGTGGCCTCCAGGGGGAGCAGCCTTGGAAATGACACACAGAGGGGTGTAAAACCTGCCAGTTTGGACTGGACTTACAAATGCATCTTGGCGTCTAGCGTCCAGATTAAACAAACCAGAGATAAGGAAAAATCCTTCTCTTATTTTTCTTGCTTTTGTTTTCCATTGGAATTATTCAAAATAGTGCATATTGTTTGCTGATTGTCTGCTGTGTCTGATAAGCAATCTGATTAAAGTTTGACTTAAATTGTATGGCTTTATTCGTTTAACATGCATAAATATAATTTCTATTCACATGGCTTTTTTGTTCCATGGGAAACAAATGAAAATGATATTCCATCTGTCCAGTCATGCATTTTTATGATATTATTTATATTTAATGATAATTATTATTAATTATAATTATTATAAACAGAATAATAAGCAACACATTGATATCTGAGGAATACAGATAGCCCACATTTTATTTGATGGTGGAATAGGACGCTGGTTCAAACTGGTTGAGAATCACTGGTCTTAGTGCACATGATAAAAACAATGGAAAAGTACCACAGTGAAATGCAAAAACATGTTCTGTGTGAACAGCTCCTAATAATGCACAGTTCTAATTTTAGTGAAACTCATAGAAACATTTTCAACATTAAACTATATAAAGGAAACCAAGAGTTAAACATGAAGTGTCTGATATTGAGCTTCATGCTTTCACACAGCACTAACCTGGACCGGCGGTGAGCCGTCATTACTGTAGCGAAACTCTCCTTCATCCCCGGCACTGACCTCCTCATAGTCCTCCAGCATACGGACCATCATGCCACTCTTCAGATTGTCCTGCACATACTCCACGTATGCTGAACGTGAAGTGAAGTCAGAACGCGTCTTGAAACCATTTGTAGTTTTCTTCTTCTTTGGTGGCGTGACCGCAGCCATTGCTGTAGTGACCATGATGGAGGGCGAAGCGGAGAAGCGCGGCTGAAAGATGGAGCGGATGGGGTGTTTCTGGATTTCATTATTGATTTCCTCCAGCCCTCGGCTTGAGCTCATGGAGGTGAAGGGCAGCTGTCGGTTGCGGTCCCAGCCCATGACACGCACCAGCTCTGAGATGAGGTTGGCCATGGCCATGGTGAACTCGAACTCCCGCTGCACACGCGCGTGCTCTGATTGGTAGGCTGCCGTGGAGGAGGAGGATGAGGAGGAGGAGGGGCCGACGTCCTGGCGCTCAGAGGAGGAATCCACCCCTGCAGTGTTGAGCTTGTCCATCAATGATGTGACGCACAAGTAACGCTTCACCAGAGAGAAAAGCAGCTTGCCAGGAATCTAAAATAGACAAACCCAAGTGTTACATTGTTACACACAAACATTGGTTCAGGGTCAATGAAAACTAACGAGTTTTTAAAATATTTAAACAAAACTTCACTGCTTGTTTTTTTTCCCCTAAGAGATAATAAAATAATATGCCAAAGGAATTTTCCTTTTAATTTTATTCCACTGAGGCCTTTTCCCTCATTACAATATCAGTAAATTTGATAATTTTCTAAATTACACCTCATGTTTCTAATCAATGTATGTATGAATTGCTATTTTTTAAATGTATTTTTAAATTAATATATAGACCCAAAAAAAAAGTCAATGACCCACAAATAAGGATTCAAGTGCAAGACACGAAAGAACTCACACGCGAGAAGATTTGTGTGCGCAAATATTTAAATTCACACAAAATTTATGTCACCATTGTCGGTTTGGCAAGTATAGCTGTTGCTAGTAGTTTGATTATTTGTTCATATTTTCTTCATTTTTATTTGACAGAAGTCCTTTTTTCCCCTAAACATAGCACATACCGAACCGTACCGAAACCGTGAGTAATTTGAACCTTTACATCCCAACTGAAAAAATATTAAAGTAAAATATAATATAGTATTTAGAACATTTTTATAATAGTCATTTAATTTTACATTACAACTGTAAAGTTACAATACTAATATTTATGGCTGTGTTCATTTCTTAATTCTCAAAAGTTAAACCATCAAACTTTTACTTTGATGGAAAATGCAAGGTTCCCTCAAAGCATCCATTGCAATCAGTTGTGTGTTGCATCCCGTGCACTTCAACGAAGTAGCGCTATTTCATGTCGCACGAGTTGCTGCCAATGATGAATCAATTTCGGTTAGGATGCTGCCTGACAAGGAAGACGTCTACGCACACGGCAGACAACGAGAGTCCTGACTGGGTCTTGGACATATTTCAGACTAGAGTGGAAAGGAAGATGGGCACCTGGGGAAGATGGATGCCCTCAAAGGAGATGCCATGCTCCTCAGAGGAGGTGGTTTCTGCAAAAAGCTCCAGCAGGGTGTAGCGGTTATCAAAGTCCATGTGCTGCTCGATGCCATCCTGCTGGCTGAGGGACAGGAGCACATAGGCACGACTCCCTGAAAGTCAAACAATAGCATCCTTATCAACAATGCACACAACGATGTCTTTATTTACTTTTATTACACATTTGGCAGACACTTTTTTTTATCCAAAGCGACTAACACTGCATAACAAGTATACATTTTATTAATGCAAGCATTCTCTGGGAATCAAATCCCTGAATACCCATTAGAGTATATGAAATATCACAATGATAGTAATCCGGTTTTAATTTGGCAACCGAGTTTCTTAAAGAAGGTCTCAAATTAACTACTGAACTTTCATTCTTATTGTTATAGTGTAAGTGATCTCATTAATAATCAACAACATATCAAAAGCAATGGAGTTTAATGCACCATATGCCAAATGGAACAATCATAAGGCTGTAACAACCAGAGGCAATTCACAGAAACTTTTTTGCAAATCTAAAAATGCACATCAAGAGACTAAAGTGCCAAAACAAAAGAAAGCAAATTTCAGTGTGTTTGAAGAAAAACAAAATGTGTGTGACACTTTAGTCTGGGACTTTAACCACCGTTTCCTCCATTTAAAACCAAAGAGACAAAAAAAAACATCTTGGTTTTTCATATATTCATGGAAAAAAAGGATAGAGCTTGAAGATTTGATTTACACATGGTTGGGCTTAGGGGTGGGCGATATGACCAAAATCTTATATATATTTTTGCTTTAAATAAGGTTATGATATCAAAATTTGTATACCATTGAAATTTCATAATTCTTATCACCATTTTCAATATAATTTAAAGAAAAACAATACTAGCCTAAAAAACTCTCACTCTTATTGAAGACAAGTAAACAGAGATAAATGAAATAGACCTACCTAAAAAAAGCTCAAGCCCTAACAATAAGAAATACTAGGCTACATAAAATGTATAAAGTAGCCTAATCAAATGTATAAAAAACAATGCATAGTCTTAACTGTATAAATTAAATATACTATTCTTATTACAATTAACCAAAGTGATTGTTAAGAGCAGTGAGAAACTCTTATTTGTTGTTTGATTAGCATGAATAATGACACCAGGTAAATTTGGACACTGTCACTTTAAGATCAGCAGCACGGATCCAATATACTTGTGCGTTGTTCTCTAACAATTTCTCAGTTCTTTCTCAACTGATTACGTCCACCTAAGACATAAATGACTGTTTACTTGCAAATACATGGTCATTTTGACACATAGGTATGTGTATTTAACCACTCAAGCCCAATTAGACGGCAAAAAGCACTCAGTTCAGTTCTCTCTACGCTGAGAAACAGCATCTCTGACAACACACACACATAGTGAAATAAGTTCTCTTTCTTTCACAGCTAATTGTGCTTCAGTGGTTTAAAAATCACTTGATTTTAACCCGCAATGGTTAAAAAATGCTTGTAAACGTTAAGCTTTCGTGACCGCGCAGCATTTCAATGTCACATGAGCGTAACCGTGATAGAGACGATAGTCCAAAATCTCTACCGGTTCACAAATTTCTACCATTTAATCATGTCTGTTGGTATATCGCCCACCCCCGGCTGTTTCATCTGATGGGTGAACTTGAAAAAAGGCCTAACATTTTTTTTTTACCATTGTTGTTCAGTGTCAGGGCTCGGATTTCGGTGCAGTTATTGCCCGTAATTTTGATGATTCCCGCAGGTCTCACACTTAAAATGCGGGAAATTCCCACATACAACTTACATGCTAAAGTGAATAAATGTTTGAGAAAATGAATACACACAGATTATAAGATCAAATCAGTCATTTTAAAACTTTCTGAGACTTATTTAGACAAACAGACAGAAATCATGCAGGAGAAAAGCCAGTCAGTTGAGTTTGTGGCAAAAGCTTTTACAGTAGGGTGGTCCTTATCAAGTCCCTTTTTTTTTTGTGCAAAATGTTAGTGTCTTAACCTCTTAAACTGTTCCTTTTAACTTCAAAATTGGAAATATGCAAAAATGTTGACAAAAAAATTATATTTAGAGGTAGCTCAATCTTGTGGAAGATTGCCTATGTTAAGCTGTGCGGCGTTATTGTGATATGCAAGTAATATTAAAAGTTGCTGCAAATGAACTACATTTTATTGAAATCAGAGCAACACTGACATGACAACAATGACAACAATCTCAAAAAAAGCACAACATTTTCAACAATCCCTCATTTCTGATGCTCAGCAGCCAGTGTTGACTTTCTGCAGTCTGGATAGATCCGTCGGTGATCTTCCACCACATGAAGGAGAAACTGCAATTGTTCTTCAGAGTGTGTGAGATAGCCATTGTATTCTTGAATCAGAGCCACTCCTCTCTCGGCGTGATCATTGACTACTTTCATTGCATGTATGGTTGCCTGTGCCTCCTGATAATCTGCTTAATTCGGCCAAAGTTCCGGGTCAATTTCAAGGAACGTAATGTAATTTTTTTTAACCAAAAAATGTGCTCTAAACCCAAACAATAACCAAGGTGATCATCAATAGAAATATGTATTGATTCCACCAGGAAAGGTAAATCTGCTAAACCAGGTCATGGATGGATTAATTTGGATTTAGTTTCTACAATAAGTAAACTGAGAGATGTATCTAAAATACATATTTAGGAATATATGGAGCATATGGAATATGTGGAGATTTTTTTGGAATTTTACTAGCCAGGTACAATACCAATTCAAATGATAGTTTTTTACAAAAATCATCAAAATCTCAGAAAGTTTAAAGCTATTGAGCTACCAGTAATTATTATGTTACTGCCATAAAAATTGGCATGCTGTATTTTCTTATATAAAGGAACAATTTGAAGGGTTAAGAGCATGACAATTGGAGACTTTAAAAATAAGGACCACCCTATTTTACAGTGCTTGTATATTGTCGTCTTTCAATGCATTTGATAATTCATAATCATTAAATGGAACCGAAATGACATTCATCACAAGATGGTTCGTTAAAACATTTCAAAATGCACCTGCAAAATATTTTTCCAGTCATGAATTTTATCATCTGGGATTTCAATAAAATGAGATCTCCGATCTCGTCTCGTTCTCGTGAACTCAATCTCGTGTCTCGTCTTGTCTCGTGAGATAAATGTCTCGTCACACCGCTAGTAAACAGTTTTTTCTAATACTAAATATGACCATTAAAGAGGTTTGACTGGTGTTAAGCAACTGGATCAAAGATAGGTATTACGCAAAACATATTAGTCAGACAAATAACAGAAAAAAAAGTCCACATCTCACCCACAGCAAAACAACTGAGCAGCAACTATTGTGCTGATTCACTATTCTCAGAAACCCCTTTCTGCAAAACCAGAGTCAAAGCACCTTCATGTAAGTTCTGCTTAAGTCTGCAAAGCTTCAGTAGTGTATAAAACAGAGCACTGTATTACCGCGCCACTGCCTTAAAATTCTACTCTGTAGAAGAAATAATGTGGGCCACTAGGCATAGTAATTAGTATAGTACTAATAGTATAGTACTACTATAGTAACTAGTACTATATCCTAACATTAGGAAACTGTAGTGTGTAAAAAACAGCGCTATCTAAACATTGCTCTGTTTATTTGACGGGTCTGGCAATCCAAATTCTTGCTCAACCACTATCCTGGATTCTGGGGTGGGACAACCTTTTTTCCAACCAATGACAGACAGGAAATATACTAGGGAATACACACACACACATATACAGAGGAACCTATACGAATACAAATATGGCTAATATCTCATGAATATTGTGTTACTAATCACATGTACAGGGAGAACCCGGCTTATCCTGAGCCAGAGCCACATGCCTGTGGTCTCCTCCTTGTGGACGAGTGAATCACACAAATGCCTCACCCTATTCAGAGGAACTAGAGATGAATAAGTATATCCTGTGAATAAGAGTGAACGGAATGAGAGGAGGAACTGGAAAGCCCCCTTTCACAAGGGGTCCATTACAACATTTCCCCTTTCAAAAAAGGAATGATCAAAAAATCGTAGTAAAAATAACATTTCTAAGTTGTATAATTTATTAACATCACTAGGTTTCAGTTCTACTTTTAGACATGGCTCTAAAACAGAAGCTTGCTCAAAATGTTTGAGCATGACAAAAGAGTTCAATCGAACCCATGCAGAAAAACACAGATTCATCTCATCTAGTCCTGTAGGGTCCTTTTAGACACTGCCGACAGGGAATGCAGAGAGCGCTGTGACACAGCCAACTGTCTCTGCCCTTCACTGATGACTCACAATACCCAATATCTCACACTGACGACAATCTGTGGCCTCATCACACTTCTTGGTCTGCGGACTAAAGTCAATACAGACTTTACTTAAGGGTTCACCTTAGACTTTGCGCACCATTCAATACAATCCATATGCACATGACTGCGGGAGAGCAACATATAAATGTTTCAAACTCGTAGAGCGAAAAGACATATTGACATGAGACATATTGACATGAGATCTTCTGGCTTGGAATCAAACATGAGGGACACTCCTTATTTTGCCAGTTTTGCATCAATACAAGGGGAAAAAAAAGAATGTAAGTCAAATGAATTCAATTAAATAAAGTTTATTTAACACTGACTCTGAACGTACTTACGATTTTACTCCGTGGTAATATTTTTATTTTATACTTATTCATTTCAAACCAAGGTGCAAGACCTCATATCCTGTTTTTGTTATCTTCATTTAAAATCAAAAATATTTTTATGTTTATTTTACATGCTTAAAATCCAGTGTTACTACCCATTTGATCTTAAATGCTACAAGAATAACAGGTATTATTACGCAGACTAATTATTTACAGCATAAACAAATAAGTAATAAAAATGCATAAGCACTCTTTATTTTTAGTCCGTTTCAAAACGTTTATGTATAATTTAGAGATGCTAATTTATAAATGTGATTAAGAGTCAATCCATATTGAGCATTTGAGAAAGACGACATGCACATAAACTGCAATGGAAACAAATTTACTGAATAAATTAAACTAGACAAGGAAACGCTGCTTTTTCGCAAACGACCGTCTTTGTTTGGAATAGAGTTTGCTTCAAATCAATGTTGAACAAATGCACACTTGCTTTGTTTTTACACACACACAGCTATAAAATAAATGTAAAAAATGGAATTGAAAGGTTGTTTACTGAAAAATGTGATGGTATAATGCAAAAATTAAGCAAATAATGCAATATTAGACAAATACAATATTAAGAGAAAGTTATTCCTAATTCCTAGGCTATTTAAAATAAAATCGATTAAACTTAATCGAGTACAATAGTAAGTTTCACCAGTAGTTGAAAGTGTTCATTTTCATTCAAGGGGAAATACCATAGGAAGTGAGAGTTTTACTTTAAACCGCTGGAAACAGCAACTCCAAAATGGTTCCTCAGACGCAGCAAAAGGTGATAGCCAATAGACATGAGATCATTTAGAGATCGCCAAATGTAATGTAGAGTTAAACGCAGAAACCGGACCACAGAACGTGGGACTCACCCGCATCGTGAGAAGCCAGGGCTCGCAACATCTTGCCGGCGCTGCGTCTGGTCTGTCGCTCCTTGTTGCAGAGCAGTTCCATGAGCAGGTCGAGAGCACCGGTCTCCTTGAAGACTCCCACCAGAGAGCCGATACTAGCGTACGCGCTCAACACGTGGATGGTGTGCGTGATGCTTATCCCGAAGTCGCTGTTCTTGGCCATTTGCTTCCGGGCTCGGCGGACGAGATTCTTCACGTCGTCTTTCATGTCCGACAGTTCTCCCTCATCAAAGGTGACGTCTGTGGGGAACTGGCCGCTGGGCCGCTCCTCTTCCTCCAGCAAAGGCCTCTGGGAGTCGGCCTTGCGCTTGCCTAGCAGTGTGGGGCAGTTGGCGTACACGTCTTCAGTGGACATCCACATGAGGATGCTCTCGGTCTTGCTTTCTCCTGAAGTGGAGCCATTGGAGCCGCCGACGCCTGAACTACTGCTGCCGCCGCCGCTAGCCTCATTGCTGCCGCCTGAACCGTTGCTGTCCTCCACGGCCAGGAGGCTCCAGCGAATCAGATACTCCGTCTGCCCGTCGTGAGTCCTCCTCTGGCGGATCAGCTCCTCTGGGTAAGCCTGCAGCTTCGGGCCCAGCTGGATCAGAAGGTTGCCGTTGCGGCGCTCACCCACCATGGTAGCTGAGAATTGAAAAAAATAATAACATTAATAACAGCGATTTAATATGTATATCTAGTTATTATTGTCACGTACAACCTTAATGATGAAGAGCATTTTAGAAATAAATTTAAAATAAATTAAATCGCTGTATTACATAAACATCCGATCCTATAAGTTCAAGGGTTAGTTCATCTAAAAATGAAACTTCTGAGATTCATCACTGACCCTCGTGTCGTTCCAAACCTGTAAGACTTTTTGTTCATCTTCAGAATACAAATGAAGATTTAATGAAATCTGAGAGATTTCTGGCCCTCCATTAACAGCTACGCAACTACCGCTCTGACGCTTCAAAAAGTTCATAAAGAGAACTTTCGTAAAACTAATTCATATGAATTGAGCAGTTTAGGCGAAATTTCTGAAGCGACACGATCGATTTATATGAGGAACAGATTGAATTTAGGCTTTTATTTTGTAGTTTCATTTCTGGGTGATCCTTTAAAGGGATAGTTCACCCAAAAAATGAAAATTCTGTCATTAATTACTCACCCTCAGGTCGTTCCAAACCCATGAGACTTTTGTTCATCTTTGAACCACAAATAAAGGTATTTTCAGTGAAATCTGAGAGATTTCTGTCCATTTACCCAAAACGTTGACGCTTCAAAAAAAAATTCAAAAATAGATTGTAAAAGAAGGGAATAGAGCGATTTAATCAAAGTCTCACTTCCTTTATGTGACGAAAACGATTTATTTTAGGCTTTTATTCCAATATAAACATCGATCTATGCATGCACATACATAGAGCACATCAAATATGGAGAACAGAAGCTCGCAATTGCTTGAGTTATAAACGTTTTGAAATTTGAGTGGAATGGACTTTAAAATGGAGGGACAAAAATCTCTCAGGTTTCATTAAACATCTTCATTTGTTTCCCCAAAGAGTTTGGAACGACATGAGGGTGAGTAAATGATGATCTACTTATTTTTAGATGAACTAACACAACATTTTCAAGGTAGATGAGACGAGACTAAAGCAGTTGGGATGTTTCTGTAATACATCATCCATGATCCAGTGTCATATTAAAGGAATATTTCTCTCTAAATTGAAATTTCTATAATCATTTACTCACCCTCATATCTTGCCAAACCCATAAGAGTTTCGTTCATCTTCGAAACACAAATAAAGATATTTTAATTGAAAGACATATTTCATCATACACTCACTTTTGGGTGAACTATCCCTTTTAGACCTGAAGATTTCAAGCTACAGTAAGTTAACGTTACATAGGACAGAGCTAAAAGGTTCGGATGTTTCACTTTCAATACGTCCAGATTTCATAACCAGAAGCGTTATATTAAAGGCAAGGGATATGTCACCCTAAAATGCGCTAACGTTAACAAAGCATCAACCGTTGTTCTGCGGAAACAAAGTTCAGAGTTTAAGAAGAAACACATATTTATCTACACAACGTCACATTACTTCTCACAGCTGCTGTCAGTGCGCTAGCGATGTTGCTAAATAGCGTCACACGGGCCTGATGTCTTCATGTGTGTTTGATGATCCCCGGAGGTTTTACTAACACACAAAGTGCGTTGTGTTCATCCAAAGGAGTTTAAACCCTTCAAGCCGCGCTGCTTTTTCTCCTGTGATGCGGTTAGACCAACGAGCTGCGCCGAACAAGTGCGCATTAGCGCTAACATCAACATTGCAAGCAGGCAACGTGACGCGGCGCGTCAAACCGAAACGTGACGCGTCAAACTGAAACGCGTGTTAACAACTAAGCTGTATAGTGTGTAAGAAGCACGAATTAGCTCCGTGCGTTATAATTAGAGCGTTCTGGTTAGTTGCGTCGCGTCGCTAGCTGTTACATATGCTTCAACTAGCTGTCAGTGCGGCCTCTGTGTTAAAAAGACATAAAAAGCCCTCATTGAGCGCCAAAACTGCGCTTTGGCTCACCTCCGGTGTTGCAGGGCCTCCTCTCCTTCTCGACTTTCCCCCTGGGTGGATGGAGTTTTCTTCTCCGTGGTAGCGTATCGTTGCCCAGCCTGAAGTCGTTTTTGCTGCCTGTTGTATAGTTAAGTGTAGTCCAGTCCAGCGCTGCTTCCTGTGGAACGTATGCATTCAGCTCGCGTATGCGCCAACGTCTGAGTGCAGCAACGCGTTACTGCCACCTGCCGGCATGGAGGAACTACAGGAGTGGCCGCAGAGGAAATACCAAAGATTTTATATATCTTAAAGGCATAGTTCGCTCAAAAATGAAAATTAGCCCATGATTAATAGTCCAGTCATTTTATGAAAAAAGGTTGAACAAATTGCAACAGAAGCAAACTCAACTGATTTTGTATCCTCAATATGAGTAAAGAAAAAAAAAAGCCCCGAAGAATCCCATTAGGGGAAAGTTTCGAAAAACACCCAAATATAGCCTATTCATACTTTTATAGTATAGGGTAAAACATTTAACCTTTAGATATCACCATGAAAATTACTGAGTTGATTACTTGCATCAAGACAAACAAAAAATGTATGACAAGTTTTTTTGAAAATGTTTGTTAACATGGACAAACGGTGCATAATCTAATTACGTATGTGATAATTTGCATAAATACCACAACAGATCTAAACATTGGATATAGCCAGGTGAAAATGTCTTGTTGAATCTTGGTGACATATAACAGTAAAATACTTAATGAGTCTGAATGGAACCCAGTTAGGCTACCCATGAGCATTAATGCATAGAGGCAGGAAGAAATACTTTAGAAACCAGCCTTTATTCATTATTATTGCAGAGATGGGGTTTGGGGCTGGGTCCGTGGGACTGTTTCTGGGGGTTCACTTTTTATTTTGCCTACCTTTTGTCTTCTGCATTCTCCTTACCCTTGTCTCCTGTTCTTCCCTCAGACTCAGCCCCAAACCCAATCTCTTAAAAATTTATAAAGGCTGGTTTCTAAAGTATTTCTTCCTGCCTCAACATTAAGTCTTTTACTGTTATTTGTCAACAAGATTCAACAAGACATTTTCACCTGGCTATACCCAATGTTTAGATCTGTTGTGGTATTTATGCAAATTAGCACATACATAATTAGATTATGCACCGTTTGTCCATGTTAACAAACCATTTAAAAAAACATGTAATACATTTTTTGTTTGTCTTGATGCAAGTAATCAACTCAGTAATTTTCATGGTGATATCTAAAGGTTAAATTTTTACCCTATATTCACGTAAGAAAAAGAATGAACAGGCGTATGAATAGACTATATTTGGGTCTTTTATTTGAAACTTTCCCCTAATGGGATTCTTCTGGGCTTTTTTTTCCCCTTACTCAGGACATATTGAGAATACAAAATCAGTTGAGCTTGCTTCTGTTGCAATTTGTTCAAGGTTGACCCCCATTTTGGCTTAAAATGACTGGACTATAATCACCCTCAAGCCATCCTAGGTGTATATAACATTCTTCTTTCAGACGAATACAATTGGAGGTATATTAAAAAATGTCCTTGCTCTTCCAAGCTTTATAATGGTAGTGAATGGTTGTTTCTGTTTTGAAGTCCATAAAAGTGCATCTATCCATGATAAAAGTGCTCCACACTGCTCCGGGAGGTTAATAAAGGCCTTCTGAAGCAAAGCGATGAGTTTGTGTAAGACAAATATTCTTATTTAAACTTCATAAAGTAAAATAACTAGCTTCCGGCCAAACGAACGAATTCGACTTAAGCCTAAACCAACTTATGTTATTTACGTACTACGCCATGACGCACTATGCTAATTCTGACGTAATTAGTTGCGTAAGTTGCGCTTTAGGCGTAAGTAGACTGCGTATGTTCGTTTGACCGGAAGCTAGAATTTTACTTTGTAACGTGTTAAATATGAATATATTTCTTACACAAACTCATCGCTTCGCTTCAGAAGGCCTTTATTAACCCCCCGGAGCAGTGTGGAGCACTTTTATCGTGGATAGATGCACTTTTATGGACTTCAAAACAGAAACAACCATTCACTGCCATTATAAAGCTTGGAAGAGCCAGGACATTTTTTTATATTCTTCTTTCAGACGAATACAATATGTATGTCATATACATGTACGAGTAAATCATGGGCTAATTTTCATTTTTGGGTGAACTATCCCTTTAAGTCTAATATACAATGATCGTAATGCAAAGCAATAGTTGAATCAGTCCTTAAATTAAAATGATATCAACAAGCCCTACATCATAAAAAAAAAAAGCCATTAAACATAACATTTAAAATATAGGCTACTGACTTTGTTGTTATTACATTAATGTAATATAAAAACTATACTATAATGTTATAGTTATAATAGTATTTTATTTTTCGAATAATAATTACAGATCAAATATTCTACTAGTCGTCCACACCACACATTTCATTTTTTTTATATAACTCCGATTGTATTCATCTGAAAGAAGAATGTCATATACACTTAGGATGACTTGAGGGTGAGTAAATCATGGGCTAATTTTCATTTTTATATCATATATCGTATCTGATATCATATTTTAGATCTAATATCATGTTTTTATGTGTATAAATTATGTGTGAATATTCCTAATCTGTCTGAGAGTGCTATCTCTCTATAGGATATGTGATTGTTGTCATATTTATAAAAATGAAACAACAAGTACTTTTGGTGTCTTGTTCATCACATTTATTTTCATATAAAAGCAACAGAACTTAAATTACAACCAGTTTGTTAGCAACACTGTGCATGAGTGTGAATCCCGAGATATCAGCCTTTGATCTCGCTGGTCTGATCCACTACGAGAAGAACTGTCCGTCTTGTCTGGGCTTTTTTCACTCCTCCCCGCATCTCTCATACAAGCCTATTCTTTCCAGTCATGTTGATGCTTCACTTTGCGTGTCGGAATGTTTGAACCCAAGTCAAGTCACCTTCATTTGGGTGGACTCATTTAAAGTAATGTAATCATCTAGTTTTAGCCAGGTTTCTGTCAAACACAGCACATCTAGTTTATAATCTGTAATCATATCATTAAAAATAAGTGCTTTTGAAGTAAGGGATCGAATATTCAGCAACCCAAGCTATATCATTTGTTCATGTATTATATCTGTTTTTTATTTGTTGATCATCAATTAAATTTTTACCCTTAAATGGGTTTGGGAGTGTTTTGTATTTCCTAATTCGGGGAACAGACACAGTCTCTATATGATGATATCTAGGTGAAAGAGTCTCTGTGTGATGGGATTTATCTGACCTCAGTGACGTGAGACAGCTAGCAGACGGTCGGTTTAGCCAGTCTGTCTGCTTCCTGACCTGAGCCCCAATTCATGTTTGAGCTCTAAGAATATGTGCCATATTACTAGAGAGAAGAGCAGCACCATCCCAGGAGAGATGAATACCATCTCTTTTCAACAGGTCAGGTTTGCCCCAAAAACTTTTCCAATTGTCTATGAATTACAGCAAGTGAACAGCAACGGTCCTAGTTCTGAGCCTTGTGGTACTCTATACTGAACTTGTGATTGATCAGACATCTCTTCATTTACTGCTACAAACTAATAATGGTCAGATAAGTATGATTTAAACCATGCTAATGCAATTCCACTAATGCCAACATAATTTTCGAGTCTATTTAAAAGAATGTTGTGGTCAGTAGTATCAAATGCAGCACTAAGATCGAGTAACACTAATAGAGAGATAAACCCAGACCACAACTGGTTTATGGAAGTTCAAATCCATTTTTTTAAATTTATAAGCCTATATTACATTATCATATTATTCTGCCATATAAACAGTATAAAATCATAAAATAATTATAGATTCAATTATTGTTGTTGTTACATTTAATTTATTGTCACACTTTAATATGTGATTTATATGATCAGAAAACGAAACACATTTAGCGTTGTCAGGCTTTTATTTGGATAAAACAATGGACCTGCGCACTTGGGTTTATGCCTGCTGTAAATTTGACCTGCCATAAGATGGCACTGTTTTTGACTCTTTATCCTTCAAATCTTTGCCCGAAACAATCAGAGGAAAGCTTAAAAGATTTAAGAGGCTTCATTTCTCCATCCCTACTCCATAGTTTGATGCCTTTTTGTAAATGTTACAATTAAGTGAAGCTGCTTTAGAGGGCGTTTACTCATTTTGAGCCTGGTTTTAAAGATACACTATATCTAATGTCATTTTTTGTGTGTACAAAAAGTGGCAAAACCAAACTAGTGTAGGAAACTCTGAAGTGAAGACCAGGAGACTCGGTTGTATCCTCAGCAGAATTCTTTATTGAGAACAAGAGCTGTCGGTAGCCGCAGTCATCAAGTCTGACTAAGGAAACTTTACATGGTATCTCATAGGCATTCAGTGGGCAGTCCTTAAAGGTGCTGACAGTCCTTAAAAGTGTTTGATCTTACACAGCCTTAGAGGTGACCACTAACACAAATCATTTATAGGCAATACAGGGAATTACCCCTGACTGTTTAAATATATTAGGCAGCTGACTTACATTACTTATCTTCTAACTTGGTTAGAAGAGAAAAACACAAATGGTTAATTGTAATTACAGTGTCTATTAAAATTATATCCCCACACTAGCCAATCAGATTTCTTTTCACCCATCCCCTGACCATGCGCTCACATGCACACATTCGACTTTACAACACACAAATGCACATCTTTATTTATTCTCACTTTCTCTTGTTTTCACACTGTCATGAGTGTACACAGATAGATTAATAATCATTTGAAAAATTATGTAAAAAAGAAATAAAAACCCCATTAATTAGCACCCTCTCATGGTACGCACAGCCGTAGAGTATAACAGTGTTGGTGAGATCTCATGTAGTAGGTGGGACAGCGATCGGTTCTAAGGGACAGGTTGTAGGAAGACTGGCACAGAGAACTTTGGAGGCACCGTTATCCATGAGGGGAGAGAAGGAAGAGAAGAGTGGAAAGTGTACGGGGGAGGTTGGCTGTGGGTGAGTGCTGTAATAGCTGTAACGGTGGAGGATGATAGAGTAGAGAGAATGATGTGAATAGTTTCCCAGTGTCTCAGGAGCTGATTTTGTTCTGGTAGTAAGAGACCTTGGCAACAGAAACACTAGAGGAGAAAGGGGACAGGAGAGATTGATACTTGCTCAGGTCAGTTTGGTCTTTTGTCTTGAGCTATTTCATCTCAGCAGCTCTGACTTTAGCTCTAATGTTGTGAAGAGCATCTGTGAACGAGGGGCTGGAAGGTGTTGCACATACTGGACTGGAGATGAGAGGACATATATTATCAAGGCAGAGCAAGGTTTGATCTTGCAGGGTTTGTTTTCTTGTGAGGTCGAATGAGGCCAGAAGAGCTAGAAAATTGGTTGCTAAGAACAGTTTCCTGTGAGCGAGAAACTAAATTTTCCTCCAGGTGGTGCTTAGAGACTCAGAAAGACAAAACGCCTCGGTTACGACTGTAACCTCGGTTCCCTGAAGAGGGAACGAGCGTTGCGTCGAGTTTGACGCTATGGGAACGCTTTGCGTGATGATGTCTTGAAGCACATGTAAAATCAGTCCAATGGCGTGGCGGAACGTCAGATGCGGGTGACGTCACGTACCAGGAAACTATAAAGCCTGCAAGAAAACAGAGAGCGGCAGCTTCGTAAAGTCTGAAGTAGCAGCTGACAGGCATGAAGGAGATATGGCAAGGTGACGCAACGCTCGTTCCCTCTTCAGGGAACCGAGGTTACAGTCGTAACCGAGGCGTTCCCTTTCAAGGGAACTCGCGTTGCGTCGAGTTTGACGCTATGGGAACGTCTATACCAACGCCCCCATAGCTACAAGTGTCTGTCCTGTGTGAAATCATGTAGAGCAGCACTAGGATGACAGGACCTGAGACCCTGGTGTAGAGTCCAGGTCCAAGGAGTAAAACCTGACAAAGGTGTGCGGTGAGGACCAGCCTGCCGCATCACACACGTCCTGGAGAGAAACTCCTGAAATAAGGGCCTTGGAGGCCGCCATACTCCTAGTAGAGTGTGACCGGACAGCCATAGGAGAAGGCTGCCCGGCCGCTTCATAAGCAAGCGAAATAGCCTCAACCACCCACTTGCTCATCCTTTGCTTAGACACTGGAGATCCCTTGTTAGGGGACCCAAAGCACACAAATAATTGATCACTTTTACGCCACAGGGCAGCTCTGTGGACATAAGCATCTAATGCCCGGACTGGGCAAAGCAAATTATTAGTCTCCTGGTCCGCATTCAGAAAGGGAGGAGGACAGAAGGCCTGCAGAATAACAGGTCTGGCCACATTAGTGGGGACCTTGGGGATATAGCCCGGCCTAGGATGAAGAAAAGCTTTCACCATGCCCGGAGCAAACTCCAAGCATGACGGGGCAACCGACAGTGCTTGGAGATCCCCTATCCTCTTAAGAGAAGAAATAGCAAGAAGGAAAAGAGCTTTCAGAGTTAGAAATTTCTCAGGAACCTCCTCAATGGGCTCAAAGGGAGCCAGGGAAAGGCCTTGCAGAGCAATGGACAGATCCCATGGTGGCACCCTAGAGCGAACTGCAGGCCTCAGCCTCCAAGTGCCACGAAGGAAACGAGATACCAAAGGGTCTTTCCCCACAGACATTCCACCCAAAGGAATGTGGTAAGCACCTATGGCCGCCACATAGACCTTTAGAGTGGACGGGGTCAGACCTGCAGTGAACCGGTCCTGCAGGAACTCCAGCACTGTACCAATTGGGCAGTTAACTAGGTCCAACCGACGGTCACTACACCAAGAAGTGAAGACTCTCCACTTCAGGGCATAAAGTTTCCTCGTGGAGGGAGCTCTGGACTGTAGAATGGTCTCAACAACCTCAGTTGAGAGACCTGACTCTATGAGCTGGGCCCCCTCAGAGGCCAAGCCCACAGGTTCCACAGTTCTGGCCGAGGGTGAAATATCGAGCCCTCTGCCTGGGACAGAAGGTCCCTCCTGACGGGTAGCTCCAGAGGAGGCCCGTCGAGGAGCGACACAAGATCGGGAAACCATACTCTGCCCGGCCAGCGCGGGGCTACAAGAAGCAGGCAAACCCGGTCCCTGCGAACTCTCTCCAGAACTCCCGGGAGCAGAGCAACTGGGGGAAAAGCGTACAGACGTAGCCTCGGCCACGTCTGCACCATAGCATCCAGTCCCAGAGGAGCTGGATGCGTGAGGGAGAACCAAAGTGGACAGTGAGACGTCTCTCGAGACGCAAACAGATCCACTTGAGCTTGGCCAAACTCCCTCCATATCAGCTCCACCACCTCGGTGTGGAGCCTCCATTCCCCGGGCCTCAGCCCCTGTCTCGACAGAGTGTCTGCTCCTATATTCTGGACCCCGGGGATGTAAGCTGCCCTGAGAGACAGCAACTTCCCCTGGGACCACAAGAGGATATGGCGTGCCAGATTGGATAATGGGCGCGAGCGCAAACCCCCTTGGTGGTTGATATAGGCGACTACCGACGTGTTGTCCGTATGCACTAACACATGGTGTCCCCTGAGATCTGTGATGAAGCTCCTCAGAGCCCGGAAGACAGCTAACATCTCTAGGCGATTGATATGCCAGGAACGATGATGGTCTTCCCACAGACCTTGAGACGAGCGACCCTCCAGGATCGCTCCCCAGCCCGTGAGGGAAGCATCCGTCGTTAGCAGTTTGCGACGACAAGGAGCTCCCAGCACTGGGCCCTGGGACAGGAACCAAGGTTTCTTCCACATAACCAAGGCACGTAGGCATCGCCGCGTGACCTTGATTGTGCGAAATGGGTTGCCCCTCGGGGAAAACCCCCTGGTCCTGAGCCACCACTGCAGGGGCCTCATGTGTAGCAGTCCAAAAGGTATCACGTTGGAAGCTGCTGCCATGAGACCCAACAGTCTCTGGAACTGTTTGACAGTGAGTAGCTGGCCTAGCTTTACATATTTCACAGCTGCAAGGATGGACTCTATGCGTGGAGGTGACAGGCGCGCCTGCATCAGCACTGAATCCCATACCACGCCTAGAAAAGTGGTCCTCTGGAGAGGAGTGAGCACACTCTTCTTGGCGTTCAGCCGTAACCCCAACTCTCTCATATGGGCGAGAACAACATCTCGATGTTGAACCGCTACCTGATGCGACTGAGCTAAAATCAACCAATCGTCGATGTAGTTCATGATGCGAATACCCTGGAGGCGCAGTGGCGCCAGAGCTGCATCCACGCATTTGGTGAAAGTGCGGGGTGATAAAGCCAGGCCGAATGGAAGAACTCGATATTGGTATGCTTTGCCCCCGAAAGCAAACCTCAGGAACTTCCAATGACACGGACGGATGGAAATATGGAAATATGCGTCCTTGAGGTCTATCGTGACAAACCAGTCCTCGGACCTGATCTGTGGCACGATTTGTCTCAATGTTAACATTTTGAACTTGAGCTGCATGACTGACTCGTTCAGAACTCGAAGATCTAAAATGGGACGCAATCCCCCGTCCTTTTTTGGAACTATGAAGTACCGGCTGTAAAACCCGGTTTCCCTGTTGGAGGGAGGTACATACTCTATGGCCCCTTTCTCTAACAGAGTGTTTACTTCCTGTTCCATAACCAGAACCTGCTCGGGGCCCACCACTGTGGGCAGGACCCCCATAAACCGAGGTGGGCGTTTCTTGAATTGTATCTGATACCCTTTTTCCACGGTCTGCAGGACCCAACGAGAAACATTTGACAGTAGCTTCCACGCTGTCAAAGATTCTACTAGAGGTACCAGTCTCTCGAGACTGACTTCTGGGTTCTGTTGTTGTTGAGTAGTCGGTTCGTCGCCCTGTAACGGCGCACCGGCAGGGAACGACTGAACGGACTGCTCTAACACCCTCCTCGGAGGGGGCGGGCATCCCGAGGCCACTACGTTTCCGGGTGGTCCTTGAGATATGTGCTCGCCGGAGACCGCTGCGCCCTGAAACACCAGAGGTGGCAGGGTTGGCAGAACGGTCCCCTGAGGGTACCGAAGGGAGACGGGCACCGTAAAAAGAGGTGTTGACCGCTGCACTTCGGGGGGGACTACCCTCATATGTCCTGAGCCCTCGGACGTCAGGACTTTTTCCCAGCAGCCTTCTTGGCGGTAATCACGGTCCGCAGATCCGTCCTACCCCTCGAAGACTGCTGGGTTTGAGCGTGCCCTCCGTGTCCCCGAGATTTACGTGGGGGAGCACGGGAGGACACGCTCTGTTTTTGAGTCGCACGATATTCAGTGCTCTTTTTTGATGAGTGAGGCTGCTCCCGCTCAGCAGCCTCATGAAAAGATCGGCGGGGGAGAAGTTTTTGCAAAGCAGCTGCCTGCTTAGATGCTTCCTGAAGCTTATCCACAGCAGCAGTAACAGCGTTGCCAAAGAGACCATGCGTAGAAACCGGAGAATCTAAAAGAACATTCTTCTCTTTGTCTTTAATGTCGCTGAGGTTGAGCCACAGGTGCCTCTCAGTGGCCACCAGGGCTGCCATAGACCGCCCGGTTGATTTAGCGGTCTCCTTGGTGGCCCTGAGAGACAAATCTGTGGCTCTGCGTAGTTCAGCAACCACCTCAGGACCAATACCCCCGCCCTCATCCAAATCACACAATAATTCAGCCTGATAAGCCTGCAGCAGTGACATAGTATGAAGACACGCTGCAGCCTGACCAGACGCTGAATAAGCCTTGCCCACCAGAGAAGATGTGACTCTGAGGGGCTTATTAGGCAACGCCGGAGCTTTCAGGGAAGATGCCGTCGCTGGAGAGAGATAGCTCGCAAGCGTCTCTTCCACCTTCGGCATCTCCCCATAACCATACTCTTTATACCCAGATATAGTGGAATAATTCATGGTTTGTGGATTAAAAACTCTATAGGAAACTGGTTTCTCCCACGATCTCGACACCTCAGTGTGGAGATCGGGAAAAAACGGCAGATTTCGGCGTTGTGGTTGTGCACGTGAGGGCAGGAAGCGTTCGTCAAGTTTACTTTTTGAACGAACGTCCTGTTTATCAGTTGGCCACTCAATACATAGTCTATCAACCGCTCTTGTCACTACATCCAGCAATTCTTCAAATGCATGAGACTGAGGTGGGGCTTCCTCAGACTCAGCATCAACACTAACAACATCCAGTTCCTCAGAACTGGACAATTGCAGTGTTTGTTCAATCACCGGGGGGGAAGAAACCGCCGCGCGTGCTTCCGAACCCTGATGAGAGACACCGGATCTATCAGGTAAGGGCTGAGATAGGGCAGAGCCCGTCTCAGACCCCGCTGATAGATCCATTTGCGAACCCCAGGACTGAGATCGCCGCTGTGCCTCGGCAGCAGCGGGACCCGAGCCCTGGGGAACGCGAGCTTCCCGGAAGAAGCTCAGCCGGGATCGGAGCGAGCGCATGGACAGCGCCTCGCAATGCACACAGCCAGCACCCTCGAGTGCTGACTGGGCATGCTCCTCTCCCAAACAAACAATGCACAGAACGTGAGTGTCCCTACCCGTAATAAAACGCGGGCAGGGATGCACACACATTCTGAACTGTTCGCTGGACATAATTGCTTTCAGTGACAAGACAACAATAAATAGACAGAGACAGATTCCACATAGAGCGCTACTGAAGACACAGAAGCTGCCGCTCTCTGTTTTCTTGCAGGCTTTATAGTTTCCTGGTACGTGACGTCACCCGCATCTGACGTTCCGCCACGCCATTGGACTGATTTTACATGTGCTTCAAGACATCATCACGCAAAGCGTTCCCATAGCGTCAAACTCGACGCAACGCGAGTTCCCTTGAAAGGGAACTACTGTTAGCCGCATTCAAATGTCTTTATAGAAACACAAGAGAAGTCTATGGTGTGTCTCATTTTGACAAGTCAACATGTGTGTGTTTCTATATACACACACCGAAATTATGATTAGAAAAGAGAAAGAGTTCACAGCAGTGTGAGATAATGCGAGTGTGTTCCTTTCACTCAACTGTGTCACAGTTGTTTCTCACAGAAAGCTGTTTAATCTCACACAGAGACACTGAACTACCAGAATAAACCCCAAATCCAGCATAGAGGGGTTCAGTGAATGTGCTGTTAAAACTGTGTAAGTGCAAGAGTGTGTTTGTGTCAGAGACGCTGTAGAAGGACAGAGTGCCGGCCGACCAGTTCAGATACACTCCTACTCTGTTAGAATGACGTGAAGGGACAGATATTACTGTAATCTTATCATTGTGTTTGACAGTGAAACCATCATAAGTTTCACCACAGTTCAGACTCCAGGACTTTTCATTGTATCCAAACACACAGCCATTGGTCAGTCCTTTCCTGTTGATTCCTTTATATGTCACTGATACATAAACCTCCCTCCCGCTCCATTCAGCCTCCCAGTAACAGCGTCCAGACAGACCCTCTCTACACAGAACCTGATTACACTTATTAAATCTCTCTGGATGATCAGGATACGACTGCTTCTCTTCCACATGTGTCACTTTCCTGTTCCTCTCAGACAGAGCGAGATGAGTGTTTACAGTGTTTAAATCCAGTGTGAGATCACATGCATCTGAAAACAAGGAGAGATTATAACATTTATAATACAAAAACCCTCAGCAATTAAGGTGTGTGTGTGTGTGTGTGTGTTACATTTCTGTTGTCCTGTTGTAATCCTGAACTGTCCTCCATGATCCACACTATAAAAAAACAGGAGAATGAAGATTTTAATCACTAAATACTCATGTTACATTTTATTATAAATAAATATTAAATTAAATTAAAAATAAAATAAAAATGTGAATTTTTTTATTAAAAACGTGAAAACTAAAGATTTTGGTTTAAAATAAACATGTGAATGATGACTTTTACCTACAGGCTTCACCTTTACATTCACTGATCATTTGTGTCTACATCCTTTCATTTCATTTGTGCAAGTGTTTTAATAAATAACTGATATTCATCTACTAACTGCAGAAATGTCTTCCTGTTGAGCTGATCTGCTTTATTCAGTATCATGAGGTCAAACATAATTTCTTTTGATTTAGAAAGTGATCTCTGAATCTGTATCTTGGATCTGTTTAGAACAGCAGCAACCTTTGAATTGATGTTTTAGGATCAGAGACTTGAGTCTATTTATCAGACTCTGTTATTATGGGTCACAAGCAGCTGTTGAGCTGAATCAAGATCTGTTTCAGTCACAGAGTTCAAGACACGTCCTTATTTTCCTGTGCAGTATGTATGTGTATATGTGTGCTGTATCCAAGAATGAGTTTTCCGTGACGTTATAGACCTTTTGTAGCCCTGTCCCGTTTCAGCACTGCACTCATTGTGTTCGGTCTTCTGGTTTGTATTTTCACAGCATGAAGGTGAATGAATGAATGAATGAAATGTTCATTTTAAAATCTTCCCATTCTACTGACATTTGTTATGACATCTGCTTCAAACATTACAATGCTCATGATGACTTTAGTTAACTCTACAATAAGTAAATCCACTTCACCAGCTAATTACTCTTCGACAGCGATGCCATAGAAATATACAGAGCTATTTCTAAAACGGAAGTTCAAAGACAAAATTTTAAAGATGTTTGCATGCTTGTTTCTCTGGCACATAAGATCAATAGCACACACATGTCCAATCACAGGACGGGATGATTGGAAGAATTAAACATACTTGAGTTTATCCAGTCTATAGTTTGGATCAGAGAGCAACTTGACCAATGATTGTCCTGGTTGATTGTAGCTCAGATCCAGCTCTCTCAGGTGTGAAGGGTTTGAACTCAGAGATGAAGCCAGAAAACAACAGCCTTCCTCTGTCACCATACAGCCAGATAATCTACAACACACACACACACACACACACACACACACACACACACACACACACACACACACACACACACACACACACACACACACACAGCATCACATTTTCTGGCACTGGAGATCATCTAAAACTGATTCACACACAGGAGTGGTCAGATTCTTGTAACTGTATTTCTTACCTCAGTATGTGAAGTTGACAATGTGAACTCTTCAGTCCATCAGAGAGCAACTTCACTCCTGAATCCTGCAGGTCATTGTTACTAAGGTCCAGTTCTCTCAGTGAGTTTGATGATTGTAGAGATGAAGACAAACTTTCACAGCACTGATCAGTGAGATTACAGTCAGCAAGACTATAAACCAGAAATAAAAATGGTTCAATAAAGAGGAGATGGTTGTTTAAAATATCTGTTTTCTGTTCAAATCTTTCCGCTGCGTGAAAAGCACCCAAGGCCTGTAATGGATTGCAACACTGATTTTCAAAGTACAAGGTATGAAAAATCTTTTTTTTTTTTTAAATCAAAACAAGAGAGATGTGAGAAATATGATTTGACAGAGGAATTGTACTGTATTATTACAAAACAGACACATTCAGTTTAATCTCCAATCACATAAATTAATACTCACAGAGCTTTTCTGAAGTTCAGCACAGCTGGTATCAGTCTCCTTCTACCCTCATCTGATGTGTTGTATTTCTTCAGATCAAACTCATCCAGCACCTGCTCTGATATCTGAAGCATGTAGGCTAATGTGGAGCAGTGAGACGGAGAGAGTCGATTCACTGAGTGATTCTCTGACTTCAGAAACTGCTGAATCTCTCTGTACAGAGTCTGATCCTTCATTTCCAGCAGACAGAGGAACATATTGATGCTTCTGTCCGCTGAGAGACAATCATCATCCTTAATTTTGTTATTAATGTAATGTGTGATTTTCATGATGGTCTCCGATTTGTTCACTGTGTGTGTCAGAAGATCCTCTAAGAGTCTCTGATTGGACTCCAATGAGATGCCCAGCAGGAATCGCAGGAAAATATCCAGGTGTCCATTTTCACTCTGTAAGGATTCAGAAACTGCTGCTTTTAATAACTCATACAAAGAGTTTATCCGACTGTAGCGCTGATATCTTTTCTTCAGAAACGACTGCAGTGATTTCTTATTCTTGAAAAAATGGCAGTAAAACAGATATAAAGCAGCTAGAAACTCCTGAAAGCTCAGATGAATGAAGCAGTAGACTTTCCTCTGATGAATCACAGATTCCTCCTTAAAGATCTCAGTGCAAATCCCAGAATACACTGAGGCGTCAGTGACATCTATGCCACTCTCAATCAGGTCCTCCTCATAGAATATCACATTGCCCTTCATCAGCTGTTTGAACGCCAGTTCAGCAAGTTTCATAATCACGTCTCTATTGGACTTCAGGAGCTTCTCTGGATTTCTCTCATCGTACTTCTGATTCCTCATGTTGATCTGAGTCAGCAGAAAGTGGATGTACATTTCAGTCAGAGTTTGAGGGATTTCTGCACTGTCATCTTGTTTCTGGAGGTTTTGAAGCACAGTGGCAGAGATCCAGCAGAAGACGGGTATGTGACACATGATGTGGAGGCTTCTTGACCTTCTAATGTGTGAGATGATTCTGCTGGCTTGATGCTCGTCACTGATTCTCTTCCTGAAATATTCCTCCTTCTGAGGGTCATTGAATCCCTGAATTTCTGTCAGAAGGTTGATGTATTTTGAGGGGATCTGATTTGCTGCTGCTGGTCTGGAGGTGATCCAGATGAGAGCAGAGGGAAGCAGCTCTCCTCTGATGAGGTTTGACATCAACACACCCACTGATGAAGACTCATTCACATCACAAACTTTCTCATCATCTGTGAACATCAGTGTCATGCTGCTTTCATCCAGACCATCACAGATAAACACAACTTTGCACTCCTCATAAATCTTTGAGTCTAGATCTTGAAGTTCAGGATGAAAGTCCAGCAGAAGTCTGTGAAGACTGTACTGGTAATCTTTAATCAAGTTCAGCTCTCGAAATGAAAGCACAAACATGAAATCTACATCTTGATTGGCTTTTCCCTCAGTCCAGTCCAGAATGAACTTCTGCACAGAGATAGTTTTTCCAATTCCAGCGATGCCTTTAGTAAGAACAGTCTTGATTTTGTCTTTCTCCCAACATCCTGGTTGATGTAAGGGGTTAAAGATGTCATTGAAGAAGATTGCAGTGCCTTGTGTTCTAGCTGTTTTCGCCATCTGTAAAACCTCATGTTCTTCATTCACCCCTTCACTCTCTCCCTCTATGATGTAGAGCTGTGTGTAGATCCTGTTCAGGAGGGTTTGATTCTCTTGTAGTTTTGTTCCCTCAAATAATCTCTCATACTTGTTCTTCATGCTGGCTTTGTGTCGTTCTTTGACTCTCTGCCTGATGAAGGCCTGACAGTCAGAGTCAGTGCAGGTCACTGATCTGTTCACATCATCTCTCATTACTCTTCAGAAACAGAGAGATCAAATGAGACAAAAACTGACTGTAAAAAAAACACATCAAGATCTATAAAAGCATTTACATATGTTTTCAGCACACCAAACTCTAAAATACAATTTGATCCTACACTCATACACACAGGGTTTTAACACCCACCAACCCGCATAATATGGGTGAAAATCCACAGTGGCAGGTAACGCATATCAACACACTAGCCAATTTGGTGGGTTATGATTCTGTCACTTTTTCCATGGCACTGCTTTCAGAACCCTTCTCTAAAAGGAGCCTGAAACATTAGCAAAGCAAAGCGTAAGGGCCGCACACAGAGAGTCTTTAAAATTCAAACACATTTGTTTTCTTTGACCGTACTCACTAATTGAAGATTCACAATTTGTCCTCTTGAAATGTCTCACTCAAGCAGTGAAATCACATTGTACTCACTCAGGGCCAGAGGTCACTGCTACATTACTGAGTTTAGGGGGAGAGTCCATGGAAACGTCACTCTTCATAGACACATAGCTGGGTTCTGGAGACGCTGCTCTGTGTGTGTGAACATCCTCCTCCTCCTCCCTCTTCTCATAGAGACTCATTTTACAGGCAGTAATACTGAAACAGAGAATTGAAATGTACAACAATTTACAACATTATAGATACAAAACTAAACATTCAATAAAAATATTAATGACTTCAGTATGTTTTATCAGTTTCAGCATGACTTGTGCTATATACACTAATCTACAGAAAACTAAAATTATTAACAGAAACTATAATTTACCAAGTGAAAATCAAACGAAGATGCATTTGTCAGTTCAACTCACTGTTCAAAGGCATTGCTTTCAGAACCCTTCCCTAAAATGAGCCTGAAACATTAGCAAAACAAAGCGTAATGAGGGTCGTACACAGAGAGTCTTTAAAATTCAAACACGTTTGTTTGGTAAAAATCATGCCATGCCACAGTGTCACTCACATAGTTTTCCTTTAAAATACAAAGATTTGGCACAAATATATGTACTGTAAGTACTTACTTCACCCTATATGGATATTGTGTATTGTGTGATTTTCAATAACAGGTTTGTTTTAGTGGCTTGAATAAATATGTTTCATCTTTTCTCTTTCCGTTTGTGCAGGTTTTTCAAATACTGTGATTCAAACTTATTGACACCACTTTGTTAATTCTTTAAGTGAACATTTGCCTGTATGGTGATTAGATTCACTGTTTTGGACTGCTGCCTTGAACTTGAGAATGCGAGTGTTCGATAAGCCTGCCTGTGAGATGTCCGAGGCGTGGCACAGCACTTCCCGTCAGGAGTGCTCTGCCGGAGCCTTAGGAGACAATTAACAGGCCCCATTTTTCAGTCCATTCTCATAAATGCTACATGTCCAAGAAGACTTTCTTGCAAAAAGCACTGTGGCTATAGGGCAGGGCCAAGAGCTATGGGAATGGAGCGAGGCCAGTTGCGTGACTGAGCGTCACCTGTGCACCACACCTGACAGGAGTCTCTCATAAAATTACATATTATGTTGAAAGTTCACAGGTTCCCGCCTCCTTACAACCTCATTACAAGCACCCTAGCGATTATAAGATCATTTTGTTTTTATTTCTAGTTTATTTCATTTGAATGGTATTTATGCCATTTATGTGAACAAGTTATTGTAATATCATAATCATGTAGGAATGCAACTTTAATCAAGTCATAAATTGTAACATAAATCATACAAGAATGAATAACAAAAACACATTTTTTATGTGTTTTGATGTGAAATCCATTTTGATTGTTTAGACTGAGAAGCATTAAAGGGTTAGTTCACCCAAAAATGAAAATTCTGTCAGTAATTACTCACCCTCATGTTGTTCCAACCCCGTAAGACCTTCGTTCATCTTCGGAACACAAATTAAGATATTTTTGATGAAATCTGAGAGCTGGATCACTCCTCCATAGACTTCTAGGTGACCGAAACTTGCTGGCCCAGAAAAGTTATTAAAGAGATCGTTAATATAGTCCAAGTGACTACAGTGGCTCAATCTTAAGTTTATCAAGCGACGAGAATACTTTTTGTGCGCAAAAACAAACAAAAATAATGACTTTATTCCACTATTCATTTCCTTCTAGCTGGGCCTCGAGTTGGTTCACGTAGTGTTTTTGCGCAGCGCGTCTGTGTTACACGTCACCACGTAGGCTCACTATTGGCCGACGCTGGTCATGTGTATGATGTGTGTGATGTACAACACAGACGCGCTGCGCAAAAACACTACGTGAACTAACTCGAGGCCCAGCTAGAAGGAAATGAATAGTGGAATAAAGTCGTTATTTTTGTTTGTTTTTGCGCACAAAAAGTATTCTCGTCGCTTGTGTAAAAAAGTATTCTCGTCCTATGGAGGAGTGAGCCAGCTCTCAGATTTCATCAAAAATATCTTAATTTGTGTTCCGAAGATGAACGAAGGTCTTACGGGGTTGGAACAACATGAGGGTGAGTAATTACTGACAGTTTTTCTGTGAATTTTCATTTTTGGGTGAACTAACCCTTTAACAACAATCAGATTTTAATTCAAGATTTCAAAGGTGTCTTAGATTAGGCTTGTGACAATTGGATTGGATGTGTTGTTGTTTCTCCAATAAAGAAAGATTTTTTGTGTGTATGTGTTTTTCTTTTTTCTTGCTGCATGTCTGAACAAAACCTTTTTTTTTTCTTTGCTTCGGCCACCTTTGATTTGTCACTGGGAGCTCAGCATGCATTTTTCTTGGAGGGATTTTGAATTTATATTTTGAAAAGCACTACATTATAAAACTGATGAGACTGTCTTTAACAAATTCTAATTAAAGATTCTCCATTTTTTAATTCAAAATTCAAGATCTTGATGTCTTTTTGAAATGTCTCTCTCAAACAGAGAAATCACATTGTACTCACTCAGGATCAGAAGTCACTACTCCATCACTGAGTTTAGGGGGAGGATCATAGACTGTAAAAAATAGGGGAGGAACCATGGATAGGTCACTCTTTATAGACACACAGCTGGGTTCTGGAGATGCTGCTTTGTGTGTGTGAACGTCTTCCTCCTCCTCCTCCTCCTCCTCCTCCCTCTCCTCCCTCTTCTCATATTGACTCATTTCACATGCAGTACTACTGACACAGAGAATTGAAATGTACAACAATTTACAACATTATAGATACAAAACTAAACATTCAATAAAAATATGTATGCCTTCAGTATGCTTTACCAGTTTCAGCATGATCGTGAATTCTTCTCTAATCTACAGAATACTAAAATTATTAACAGAAACTATCATTCATTTACTGAGTGAAATACAACAAACAAAGATGCTTTTGTCAGTTCAGCTCACTGTTCAAAGTTTTAAGAAACTGCTAATCAAGGAATCCTGAGTGTATGATTCTATTTATGACTACACAAATAAAAAAGCCAGCAGCCAAAAAACTAACTACAGAGAATAAAACATCAAAACAGACTGACATTGCAGTAGATTGTGAAGGATATTTACACATGTAATTGAATATTAAAGGGGTCATGAACTGAGAAATCAAATTTTGACATATAAGAGGTCATCATACTATAAAAATATCAGAACTGAAAACTTCATTGTTAGTCCAAAAACAGCTTTTACTGTAACCAAGCCCAGAGAACGACTCGTTTTGGAATGGGCCTATTTATGACATCATAGATAGGTGAACGATATAGCCTCTTCATCGTTGCAACTTATTGCCTAAACCTAATTATTTATAGAAAGCGATCAAAGAATGCTCCCTTTACAATCGCTGGAGAAGCTGTCAATCAAACAGTGCAAGTTTATCTATGACTGAGTTCTGGACTCTCACCAAAACTTCCGTTAAAATAAACAAATCTCTTATTTACATTGTGTTTGCACTGTTAGTTATGATGAAAGCATTCGTTAGTGTGCAGAAATCGAGTTGCATGAGAAGATCACGCGACGCAAGTGTTTTTTGCTAGTTTCAGCCCGACGCAGTTATCATTTTCACGTCCTGCGCCACATTGTTTAAATAGCAAATGCATTTGCGCTCATTTGTGCGACCATAGGCGTCTGATCTGAAAACGAGGTGTGTTGCTATTTTGAGGCAACTGAAATAGACTGCGCCATTGACCAACTGAAACCTGGTTTAAAGTCAATGGCGCAGTATTTTTTTAGTTATTTAAAGAGCGCGTTAGTAATGTGTGCCTATAGGCGGGTCCACAACGTGCGTACATTCTGCTTATTATACACACAGGGAACATAGTAAGCAGCAGCACACAAACTAGCCAAATATTAAAAATAAAAGGATTACAATGTAAAAGATTAATATGGTGCACATACAGATATGGTGGGATCCGGCTTGTCCTGTAGATGGTTTGCTTGCGCTTTAACCTCGCACACGAGCAGATCCATTTGCTCTCTGGAGACGCGCTCAGTCTTTCCACTTGTAAATTCCGCCATGTAAATTGCGAATCCGCCATGCCGCGAGCGCAACTGGCTTTTAAAGGTATTGGGAAATTACACTCTGATTGTTTTTTTTTTTGCATGCTATGCCCAAAACACAGCCATTACTCATTAAGAGAATAGGAACAACCCTATTAGACCATGCGCCGGACACGCCGACCATTTTTCCCATAGTTAAACTAGCAAAAGTGGATTCGGACACACCCTAAGTGCTCTTGCACCGTACGCTTTAGACCATGCGCTTAGATCGTTAAAATAGGGCCCAACACGTCTGTGATCGGCTGCAATGCTCATCCACTGCAGCCTTTCATGCCATGATCTGAATATAATGCTATAGATCTAAATATAATGCTATTATCAACACTTTTCACGATTAGTAAACCTTGAGAGCTGTAATAGTAAAAACGTCCTTAAAGTTTTAAGAGCTCCACGTGTAATACTAGCCATTTCATCTGCAAAGATGTTAGTCAATCACAGAAGTCTCACAGCAGACATGCCCCTTAAAGGGATAGTTCACTTTGAAATTAATTTTTGATATGGTTTAGCTTACCTCAAGGGCATCCAAGATGTAGGTGTCTTTGTTTCCGCAGTAGTTTCAATTTTGATATTTTTAGGTCAAACCGTTCTTGTCTGTCAGTCATATAATGCATGTCGATGGTCACTGGCTCAAAACACAAGCACAGAGTCCAAATTAAAACAATTCCCCATCGTCCAAATGAAACAATTCCCCATCATAAGTACACATTGATGGCCTAAGACACGAAACGAGCGGTTTGTGTGAGAAAACGAACAGTATTTATATCGTTGTTATCTCTTGAAAACAGCACATGTCCAAATGATCTGACGGCGCGGGCGGGTATAGATATATACATAGATGTCGCCTTGGCTACTGCAGTTCATTGGAACGAAACCGTAGCCAAGCGACATCTAGTGTATATATCTATACCCGCCCGCGCCGTCAGATCAATTAATTTCAAAGTGAACTATCCCTTTAAAAGGATGGTTCGGAGTAAAATCAACCTATAGGGTCCTTTGCACCATGACCTCGAGCCAAACACCCCCCCCCAGAAGCCTTTTTTCCCTTGGTTGAACATTATTAAAGTTAGAGCTTATATAGAGAAATCAGCCGGATGGCTTAGTGGATCCAAGGATGTATCTCGTATTACCCCACTAATAATGCCCAGAATGGTACCAAACTTATACAGTAGTACAAGTACTCATAAAACAAGGCATTAGAAAGTTTGTAAGTACATCAGGAGTTTATTTAAATAACTGACGGCTCATGCTACTGCTAACCCGGACGTCGAGGTCACTTCAGTGGTTTGGGAAAAGCATGTAAAAGTCCTGGCAGAAAGTGATGCATACGGATGTAGTGTAACGACGCCCAGTTCCAGGAATGCACTAATATTTTGTTGATAGTACCAGCTTGCAACAATTATTAGTTAACACTAAGTTGTTAACACTTCTGAAAAAAAACCTGTGGCTCGAGGTCATGGTGCAAAGGACCCTTGGTTGATTTTACTCCGAACCATCCCTTTAAAACAGAGCGTTCAAATCAGAGGCTAAAATCAGGATAGGAAAAATGCCTTTAATTTCTAAATGACAATTTTGATGTAAAAATCATACTACCATTATAAGTGCACCCCAGGAAACATTATGAAACCATACAACAATGCAGTTCATGACCCCTTTAAATAATGCATGAGAATGAATCCAGAAATGAATTGGTTCAAACCTACCTCTGTCTCAACAATGAAGAACATCAGACACAAACTTCATTCAGGTCATAAATCCATTCAGTCTCTGGACAGCAGGATTAAACTGATCTGATGTTCTCAAACTGAATCACATTTTCTCTCCTATTGTTGTTCACAATCCTCCTGTAACAAAATGGAGTCTGTTGAAATAGTTTCACTTTCGACAGTGTCACATAACCAGTGAGTGGGGTGTAACAATATCATGTTACAATATATCGCAATACAAAAATGCAACAATATGTATCGTGGATAGTGACAACATGTATTGTGTATAGTTCACCCAAAGAAAATTTGCTGTGTGAGAAAAAAATTCAAGTTTTCAGAGTTTTAGTATCAGTACTACATTAAACTACTGTAAATAAGGGTGCCAGAGGACTGATGCGGAGCCGGTGGGAAGGCAGAGCCCGGTGGAGCCGAAAGGATGGAGGGTGTAAACCAGAAGTCCATGGTGCAGGCAGAGCCACAACTGACCAAGGCGAAGCTGTAAGGACGATGGCCCCAGGTGGAGCCGAGGGAGGGAGGAGCCTAGGTGGAACCCAAGGAAGATCCACAAAGAGTGTGAATGCACTGAGGAATAGCCAAGGGTATAAAACATACGGGGATAAATGAAGTCTGTCACTAGTAGTGTTTACTCTTCAATACTTTGCCCATGCTTTTATTAAGGTCATTGTGCTGAAACGAAGTAGATATTCTACTAGAATAAGGTGAGTAATAGCCCCTTTCGCATAACGAGAGAGTAATGTTTGGTGAATCTACCATCTTCCACTGTTAATATTTAAAATGTCAGGAAACAATAGCTAGAAGGACATGTTATATATTTTTATATTTATAACAATACTTATCTAGACTTGCATAATTATTTTTTGATTGCAATACGTTAGGAAAGAGCTTTGCTGCTAGTACAATTATTCTATAGTGAAGTTGCTGGCTGAGATTCTACCGGAAATATGTAAGCAGCGTTTGTGCATAGAGTCTATTGTCATATAATATATTAAGGACTTAGATAAGATTTTTTCTGACTTTATATGGAGGGATTTTTTTTTTTTTTTTTTTTAAGGAAATAATATGTAACACCAAAGAGCAAGGGGTAGTTGAGGTCTTAGATTATAGTACACTTAATAATACCTTCAAAATTAAATGGTTGATTGAGTTTTGGGAAGAATAGAGAAAGTCTTTGAAACGTATTTCCTAATGATATATTTAATACTCTTGGAGGCATAGACTTTTTGTTGAAATGCAATTTTTCTGTTGACAAAATTCCTGTTAAATTTTCACAGACAAGCCCTGCTAGCATGGAAATTGGTGTATAAGCAATATAAAACAAATCACTATTCTATCATACTTGGTTCAATGAAGGGATTATATTAGTAAGACAATTTGTTCATTCCAATGGATATTTGTTATCATATTAAAATTTCAATTACCAGTTAAACCAAGAGAGTTTGCTATTGTTCTTGATGCGATTCCAAAGAGTGTGATGTTACTCTTAAAGTCAACATGGATGATCTTTGTGGTAACATTTTCATTGATAATGTTAATGTTTTAAAACAAAAATGTAGCAATAAGGATATAAGAAATGCTCTTTGTTCTGTCTTTTCCTGCAGCAAGATTCTTTTGGTCTTTTTTATTTGGTAATATATCTTGGGTCAAAGCATGGAATTTGATAGGAAGTTTTAATAACAAAATTAAGGAAGTGTCTTACAAAATACTTCACAGACTTAATCCTGCTAAGCATGTTTTGGAAAGATTTAAGCTTAATATTTCATATACCTGTGAATTTTGTGCACTATAAATAATACACAATTTTGCATCTGTTTTTTTCACTTTATCTAAGATTATTTTGGAAAGATTTAGAAACCTTTATTAGTAGAAAACTGAAGTGTTTGATATACATTTTTGTATTTGATGTGCTTTTTTATACTCAGAATTAAATTCTGGAATATAAAGAGCATAGAGCAATAGAGCAATTTACATAAAAAGAAGTGGGCTCAATGCAAACCAAATTTTTCACAATTTAAAAATGACTTTAAATTATCTGTAAATCTTTTGGAACAAACAAATAAGCGCTGAAAACATGTAATGCTTTGAAAGCACTGGATTTTTTTGTTTTTCTATTTTGTTTATTTATTTATTTAATTTCATGGCAGCTAAATGTTAATGTGATAATGTGAATATGTAATACCTCTTGTTCTCATGGCATTGAAAAAAAAAAAAAAAAAAGTGTCAAATTATCACATAAGTGCCACAATGCCAAAAAGAGTCCTAAACAGTGATCTGGACATGTTTTAATGGGATTCACCCTACAATGCGTTTTAATATTGCATTAAGTTGCATCTACACATCAATTTGTCTTCTAATTTTTAAACACTAGATGGCACTGTTGCAATTGACAGTGACTAAAGTTAGCCAAAACAACGCCAAACCTGCAGTGGTCCATTTCACAGCAGATCAGTTCAGTTTTATTAACTGTCAGAGACTCAAGAGTTGAAACCTATCTTGCTTGATATTGTGCTACTAAAATTGCTGCTATACAGTTTGCAATTGCTCAGCTCTGTATTTATATCAAATTTATAAAGGTTTTAAATATTTGCTTTAAACAAATTTGCAAAACTATTTTCTACAGGGGATCTAAATTCCAACTTTATGCTGAATCAACTGTTCAGTCTTTTCCTTCAAAATCATGTTCATTAGTTGTGTTTGATAAGACGTGTGTTTATATGCCCCTACAAAAAATGTGGAAAAAGATTATGAGCAACCCCTAACATCCAGCATACCCTCACTTCAAAAAAACAATCTATTTCTATTGCTAATACAGACCAGTTCTGTTTTGCAGCAATCTATTTAATGTCAATTAAAGCAGTTACCGATTTTATACTAAACTTCGCAAAGATATGGCCTATATGGCCTTATATTAGACCATTTATGCTTTATAAATAAAAATGCATATTTTTTTTCAAAGGCATATGAGGAGAGCTTACATTCTTCAGTACTATATTAGAAAACCAGTATGTGAAATCAGGAGTAGCCTACATACGGTATCTTTTCATTCTTTAGCCCTAAAACAAAAAACACTAAAACTATACTATACTAAGTTGTTGACATTAAGATTTAATGTTGTTTAAACATGTGCCAAATATGTAAACCATAGATGTAAAAAGCATTAAACAATTACATTTTCATTTGTCTCAGCCTTTTGGGATTGAGCCACACAACTCAACAAAGCAAATAACTGGACAAATTTAAAGGGAAAATAAATCTTATAAACAGATTTTTAAAAATCACTCCAACTCCATATGATTTAATATCACTTTATCCCTATATTTTATTTAACATTATCCCTAGAACCTTTTATTTTTATCCCTTTTATTTATTGGTTTGCTCATAATTTGATCTCAGTGTGTAATGGAATTTTTTTTTCCATTTCTGTTCCCATGGCTTCTGATTGGTCAACATACCTTTCAATTCGAGATGTGTGATAGGCCTACCAAACTTTTTAAAATTCGATAAGATTCTGATACTTCTGGTACTGATTATTTCTTCAATGGGTAGGCTATATGATTTTTTTCAAAATAATGTTCATTCAAACATGGTAATGCGTTTTATGTATCACTCTCCACAACGTCAGACACATAACGGTAATTAACATAATAACATGATTAGCCTTTTGCTTGACTATGTTATCAAACCACTAATAATGTGTTGCTAATGTTACACAAACTATGTTCCCGTTCGCCATCTCAGAGTCAGACAGCTGCCTTCTAACAAACATCAGAAACGCTTTGAACAACTCAGAATGTCAGTGGAGAAAGGCATATAATTCATAATAACATCGTAATATATATTGCTATATTGCTAAATGTACCCGATTTTTCATATCAACAGAGAAATACACCAGAATAACCTGGCTTCTCTTGAGACTCCCCTGCTTCGCAGCAGTTAATGATATGCTAAAGCCCGCCGGCACGTTGATCTGATTGGTTACAAGGTAGTTTGTGATGTCAGAAAAACCAGCGATTTCAAACCGCGTTTTTGAGACTGTCTTTGGTTCACAGCAGTTTTAAAGAGAAAATACTCACCAATGGCGTTGACATAAATTTGCCCGTGATTTGTCTTAAAGGTGCACTGATACTGACACAATGATAAACAAGCAACAATAATATTCGCAATAACATATCGTTTTACTGAATAATAAAGTAAACATCATTTCTTAATTTATCTTTGTAAAGAAACCCCATTGCTTAAAGGATTAGTTCACCTCAAAATGAAAATTTCCTGATAATTTACTCACCCCAATGCCATCCAAGATGTTCATGTCTTTCTTTCTTCAGTGGAAAAGAAATTACGTTTTTTGAGGAAAACATTTCAGGATTTTTCTCCACACAGTTGGCTTCAACGGCAACCAGAATGTTGAAGTCCAAATCAATGCCGATTCAAAGGGCTCTGAAGTGCTTCAAAGGGCTCTGCATGATCCCAGCTGAGGAATGGGGTCTTGTCTAGCGAAACGATCAGTCATTTTCTAAAAAAAATAAAAATTTGTATACTTTTTAACCACAATTGTTCGTCTCGTGCTGGTCTGCGACGCGCCACGTATTACGTCATCACGTTGGAAAGTAGAAAATAATAATAATAAATTACAACAAAGATATTGGACGATTTTGAAGTTGGAAGAGAAAATGAGATGGAATTTTTCGCCCTTCCCTACCTTTCTGAACCGGAGTACACAGACAAATAACTTAGATAGATGACGTGACGCGTCACCTTTCCAACATGAAAGACATGAACATGTCGGATGGCATTGGGGTGAGTAAATTATCAGGAAATTTTCATTTTGAGGTGAACTAATCCTTTAACTGGCTACTCTCTGCTGTCTCCGACGACGACATATTTTCCTGTTGGCCACCATAACTTTTGTTGGTTGCAATTCGCAACCTCACCACTAGATGCAGCTAAAAATCACACACTGCACCTTTAAAGCACAATAAAAACACCACACATTAAAAACTTGATTTTCACCACAGGGGGACTGTAATAATAAAATAGCCCAATTTATTATAACATAAATATGAATAAAATAAAATAAAATACCATGTATCAAATATCGTTTCATATCAGTTTAATGCAGAAGTGAGTGTCTCTGAAACTCACATTTTGTATTAATATAATTTTAATATCAATATTTGTTTAAAAGTATTGATACCTTTAAGTAAGTAACTTGTGAGCCTCGATACATTGATGCTGCTGTAGACCTATCGATATGCCCATCCTTAATAATAACAGCTATGGCGGGAAACACCTGTTGTTCACCATTTATGCTGAAGGCCCACTGAAGTGCCTTGAAACGCGCAGCATTATTCAATGTGTTGACGACGTAGGCTGCATCTGAAATATAAACAGCTGACTTGTTGCCTCACTGCTTTATCAGGCAATTCCTCACAGGTACCTCACAAAACTGATTTCAGACAGACTTGATATGCAGCTAAATAGAGTGAGCTTTGGTGAAAACTAAGCAAATATTTACTAGTAGTCATTTCTCGCTAGAAATGACATTAGAAGTGGAAAACGTTGGTCAAAAACGTACATTTACACACAAACTGACCAGCAACCGCAACTTTTAGATGCCATCTTTCTTTTTCTAGCTCAACTGTCACCGAATGGAAAGCACAGGATTGTGGGATATAATAGGCAGTGAAGGATATATCAATGCTGCCTTCAAAAATCCATCAGAAGAAGGTTTCTCAGGAGACAGGAGGTGAAGCTAACATGGAGTCCTCCAAAGGCAGCATTTATAAGTTTTCGGATGCAGCCGTAATTTCCGCTGAAACAGGAAGACAGGGCGGGACATATGGAACAGCTCCTCCCTTTTTAAAAAATAGCCAATAGCATTTCATTTATATCACAGCTTGGCCAGAGCCGTTGAGCTTGATAAAGTTGCAGTGTCCTCCTAATCTCCTCCATATTGCTTTAAAATATAGCATTCTGGGAAGAATTTAAATGGGTCCGATACGTTTTGTGGTCTGCGGCGACTCGATCAAATTCAAGCTCTGTGTGTCTTGTCTCTGGACCGGAGCAGACTGTGTGGCGCTTGACACGTGAAACCAGACTTCATTCGCCCCAATGGAAAACATATTTACACTGTCTGAATCGTTCCCTATCCCCTATACAGTGCACTATGTGCCATTCACCATGTATAGAAAATAGTAAATGTGTAACAAAAATGATCAATTTTATATAGCCGCAGCTTCAGCGTCTATTTATAATGTAGAGGGAGGGGCTTCAGATTCGCATTTGATCGGACAGAAAATCTGATAAGAAGCTGAGGTGCAGAGTGATGTCATCAAAACCATTGCTCCATATTGGCAGAAGTTTTGAATGCTTATATTATCTAAATGTGAATTTTGTCATTGTTTTGGAGCTCACTAGCTTATAGATAACAGTACGACTAACATATTCATACTAAAAGCCAAAAAACTTCCATTTTGATTTCAGGGGGACTTTAATAAATTGGTTTGGTTACACTTTATTTTAAGGTGTTACAGTGTAATACATTTAAGTACTGAGTAATAATAATTAACTACATGTAGCCTACTATAGGGTACGATTAAGGTTTGGTTGAAGGTTAGTTGCATGTAATTATGCATAATTTACTGTTATTACACTATGGTAAGTACATGTATACATGTAACAAGGACACTGTAAAATAAAGTGTTACCAGAAGTTTAAAGACTTGCTGCATTGTGAATATAGTCACTCAACTGCTGGCCATAACAACACAGTTTAGCTGTCACTAGGTTCATAATATAACCATATAATATAAGTGTTAAAATTAGTTTAAATTTGAATTAAACAAATAAATAGGCTATTCATGATGAAAACAAATGGTGTCTCTGCCCTGACTCCTGCCAGTGCGATCTTTAGGACCCAGGGGAACTCGAGCTCATCCATATAAAGACCGCAGATGAGGAGAAAGCAAGTGCACTAGAGTGCTGGAAAATCAACAGTCTCAACGTGTCGTTTCGCTTTTTAACTAGTCTTACCGCAGTCGTATTAAAACGGCTGGCAAGATGCAGTATAATCGACACCGAGTCCGCATGAAAGGTTTTTACTGGTGATTTCTCCATCCTCCTCACATTCTTGATAGATGACTTCTCGAAGCGGGGACAAAACTGGAACACGTTGGACTTTTATTTATCACTCTTCTCCAAAAAATAATATTGTGAAAGGATATATGACACGAGCATTTAACCAGAGATTATCCGTCGTTCAGATGAACATTTAGTGACTGCTACACCAGCTCACCTTGGAAGGTAAGTTACCAGTCTGATCACGAACTTGTACAGCAAATGAATGATTGCACCAAGATGACATCAGTGAATCACAGGCTTTCTGAAGCCTGGCAACAGAGAAACCTTTCTCAAGTCTGTTGTTTGTCTTCATTCTTGCACTGGTGCATTTTACCCAGAGATCACTTGATGCGCAGGTTGATTGATTAATTAATGTAGCAGAGATATATTTTCATCTGCTAGTCAATAATCATAATGAGAGATAGCGGAGGATCATTAAATAATTAAACTTGCATTCATGTGGTCAGTTATGTTGGTTATATATGACATATTTACAAGTCATCTAATCATTGTTTTGTGTCTCAGTCGGATTGGTCTTCATGAACAGATCCCGGACTCAGGGCTGTTTTTGTTTGCTTTGAATGTCCAGAATTGCAGTGCAAAACCCTTTCCGAAAATATTTGCTCAGGATTCATGTTTTGGTCTGATAACATGATTTTGTAGTTATGAAATAAAATTGAATTATTGTAAGTGTTTGAGAAAGAATAAGAGTTCAAATCCAAACAAGCTGTATTATTGAAAACGTAGCCTAGTTAATTTAGTCAATCGATTAAAAAAATAAGTAGGCTAATCACACATTTTTCTGTAATCAATGGCGATTAATCGCACTTAACATCAAAGTTGTAATAATTTCACATTTATTATCCAAATAATGTAGAAACAACATAAAGACAGTATCCTACATATTAAATATTTGTTTAAAGGCATCTTTTTATGAAAGAAGCCAATATCGCTTCAGTCTCTATGAAATAGACCCCCCTCAATTTGAGCCATTATAGCCATTCATCATTACAGTATAATTAAAAGCTATCAATTTTAACATTTATTAGACTTTAAACTTAAAAAAATCTTTACATAAACCCATTATAAATGTCACATGTATCTGTGACCTTCAATATATCAGGGCTCAATTTTTTTTCTATTGGCCCAGTCAGACCAGTTAAGATTTTTACTATTGTTTTTGTTGTTTCTAACCCATGTAACTTGTAAATAGCTTCAAGTAGGTAGGTCTTACAGGTACATAAACTGAATAAAGTTTTCAAACACTTCACAGTCTTCACTGCATAAATTATGAATTAAATATAGATTTCTCCTTGTTAAAGCTACAAATGTTATTCAGTCAAGAGCTGTGAGTGATTTTTCTCTTTTTTTTATTCTTTGATTATCCTTAATGACAAACAGCAGCAGGTTTGTTAGGCTGCTGTCACTTTCAGACCTGACGCACATGACACGGATCTGACACGCATCCCATTTTCACAACTCTACGTTCATTTAAGACTTCATTCATTTTACTCATTTGAGACTCTGCATTCAAGGATAGGCTACTCTACAAAACGGGCGTTTTGGCTTAATTTTGTGTGTTTTTGTTGTCTGAAGGGGCTTTCTGTGCGCACGAGTCATGTGTGTGTCACACAGATCGGAGATTCACAGATGCGCGCCAGTACCGCACTGCATGCCGTTTTCTTTTGTGTCACACTTAAATGATTTGAATGAATAAGAGCGTGATCTTATATTGTAACATTAGCAAAAAGATGACAGGAAAAAAACAGATGCTGCCTTAATTGCTTTAAATATTTTTAACACGTTAAACCAAAAAAGTTAATTGCGTTCATTAACGCGTTCATTTTGACAGCACTAAGTGAATTACGTAGAGAACCAAGTGTTCCATTTGAGAAAAATGGATTTAAAAATGTTAATTATATAATATAATTATAATATAAATAATTATAATAATCTAGCACACCACACAAGCAATGTGAGAAAATTGTACGTTGCTCTTTAATATCGATTTTAAAACACCAAACTCTGTGTTAGTACATTAAAGGCAGCAGCACTAAATGTGCCTGACAGTAATAAAGGGATTGTTCACCCAAAATGTAAATTCTGTCATTAATTACTCACCCTCATGTCGTTCCAAACCTGTAAGACATTTGTTCATCTTCGGAACACAAGTCAAGATCTTTTTAATGAAATCTGAGAGTTTTCTGACCCTTTTTCTGACCATTGACAGCTACCATTTTCAAGCCTCAGAAAGGTAGTAAAGACATCATTAAAGTAATCCATATGACTCCACCCACTGCGCAATATGACGTCGGAGTGACGTCATTTTCGGTCCATTGAAGGGGTTGTTTTGTGACGCCAGGCAACGTCTTTTTTTCGACGTCTTCCGCACGTCTAATGTTGACGTCCATCCACAAAAGTTCGTTTGTGGGAAGAAGGAAGGAGACGGGTTCGGCTTGCTGTGGATCGTGTGTTTTAGATAAGTCTTTTCCAAACAATAATCGCGCTCAGTGCGCTCAAACAAAACAGCGGCTTCTTTAGGCTTCTCCTCATGAGACGACAGGCACGCACACACACACACTTCTTGTTCTTGTTTTCCCTGGGAATCAAACCCGTGATCTTAGCGTTACAAGCGACAACGCTCTACTGTTTGAGCTACAGCATCACACTTTTGTACGCGTCTCCAGTTATCACCTGATGCTGAGACGATCAAATGGAGTTTTTGGAAAATGATCTTAAATAATTATAAATAATCTGTATTCATATGTATTAATCATGTTGATAATAACAATGTTGATATTTGTAAATATTTTTTTTTTTACATAGTAATCATGTAAATTTCCTGCACCTGTCATAGACGTCCAAATGACGTCCAAAAAAATTACCCAGTTCAAAGGTCCAATGTTGAACGTCAATATGACGTCCAAGTTGGGTCATGGTTGAACGTCCAAATAGTGGACCTAGTTTGGACGTCGAATAGATGTCCAGAATTGGTCATGGACCGACGGACCCAATATAGACATGATCTGCACGTCTATCCGATGTCCAATGTTTAGTGGGCAGTGTTAATCCATGTAACCGCAATTTTATGAAGTGACGTGAGTGCTTTGTTAGGGCAAAAAAAACCCTGCAATAATTTACCACTTTATTTACAAAATATTAATCTCCAATGTGCAACAGCATCTGCTCTCGTCAACACAACACACATATTTAGTAAATTTTTTGTAAATAAAGTGGTAAATTGTGTTTCTTTTTGGTGTTGTTTTTTTGCACCAATGAAGCACTCACGTCGCTTCAAAACTAAGGTTAAACCACTGGAGTCACATGGATTACTTTAATGATGTCTTTACTACCTTTCTGGGGCTTGAAAGCGGTAGTTGCGTAGACTGTCAATGGAGGGACAGAAAGCTCTCAGATTTAATCAAAAAGATTTTCATTTGTGTTCCGAAGATGATTGAAAGTCTTACGGTTTTGGAACAACATGAGGGTGTCATTTTTTGGTGAACTAACCCTTTAAGGCTGTACTGAAGACAGAGCATTTGACCAATCAGATGAAAGGGGCGTTTCAGCACCACCCACATGTGTGAATGAAATATGGAAGCCATGAACCGATTTGTAAACCACAAACAAAAAATGAGAAATTGAGCCAAAATCAGTGTTCTGTGTCTGTTAAACTACACGAAACAAAAAACAAACAAACAAACAAACATTTTTTCATTTCTCGTTATTTCTTTTCAGAGAGTATATCAAACGTGTAACCGACTGTTGTTTTCAATTCTATATATTTTTTTAAAGATTGGAGGAATATGTTCATTACGATTTACAAGCCTAGAAAACATGGAGTTCCTCACTTTCAGAAACCTGCTCCTCATATCTGTTAAAAAGACATTTTCATTTACTTTGTGAATTTTGTTGGCCAATAAGTTTTCTAAAGTCTAAGTTTTATAAGAGGCTTATACCAGACTATCATGGTTTGTTTTAATTATACATTTTTTTGATACAGTAACCTATATGGGATTTTCTATGGCTGATGCCGATATCTATAAGGCAGAGTGGCTGATATAATATACAGAAGACAATTAAGTATCAGCAAATGAGTGGTACACAAACTTGCTCAACTGAAAAGAAAGCTTATCTTACGCAACATTTACTCAAACCTCACTAAAACAGAAACAAAAAATGTTTATTATCAATTGACAAAGCTGTCAGTAGAATTTGGGGATATAAACACTTCTGTCTGAAAACCGCTAAATGTTGTACGATTACATGGCCTGGACAAAATATCGGTCTATCGCTAATGTTTAATGTTTCATTCCTGGAGTCTTTAATGTGGTATTGATGTTTTCACACTAGCCCTGTTAAACTGATGTATGTTTCCTTGGAGGGCATCCAGTGCTGTTTAGCGTATCTAAAACAGTGTCAAATCTGAGGGCCAAAGTGCTGAGATCAGGTATTAGAGTTCCTACTCTTTAAAGTACCACTGCAAAGTGTAGGAACGAAGCATCGAAATGTTTACAGGACACTGCTGATGGTGTGATGGATTTTTCTGTGCTCATGGCAGTGGAGTCGAAATCAGATTAGGATGCTGCACACCCATTAGGTGCCCCAGCAATGGACACCGCTTTTATTCGGCACACTGCTGAACTTAGCAGAAAAGAAAGTTTGTGTATTGGGCAACCTGGCTGTAGGGTTTTAGATAACTCTGCAAATTGATGGCCTAGACATGCATTTTATTAGAGCAACCAACATTCACTTGATTGAGAAACAACAATACAATGGTCTTTTGAGAGTTCAGAGGAAAAAACAAACAAAGTTGGTATGAAGACTATTCTAATCTATGACAGTCGGAGAACATCAGACATTTGTCAATGCATGATCTGTATTTATCTGAAAAAATAAATATATATATTACATTTAGTTTAGTCTTAAATATTCACTATAAAAATATTAAACTCAATTGCAATTCAGAGTTCAATTACAGTTTTTTAATAATTTGAATTATTTTTTTTTTGTCAGATTCAAATTGCATAAATAAAATTAAGAAAACACAGACATGCATGTGTGTTTTTATATACTGTATATATACTTTTTTAATGCCAGTTATTAATTGTCAGCGTGGATTCTCATTAGATTGTTGTTGTTGTTGTTGTACTTCTTTTAAAATGTATGAATTATTATTTATTTATTTTTTTTTTTTTTACATATTACAGTCCTTAGACATTTTTTTTTAATGGTACAGAATTTAAATGTAATTATGAAAATTGGGGAGGTACATGAAAAAAATTGCTAAATTAATTGTTCTGTATAAATACCAAGTTCTGGCATGAAACTCTAGATGGCGCAGGCTGATTGGTCCTTAACGCAACTGGATGACATTTGCATCGTTTACTACATGGCACAAGCTGATTGGTTCCTTTTGCATCTGCAGCCAATAAGCTTGCTACTCAGCATTCAAATAGCTGGTTATCGTTTACTATAGCAGTTTCCAGTGCGCTTCAGAGTTCCTCTGAAACCCTCCACCTTCCCCAGCTCCACCTGTATAGATCTGCCAGGGGTTATTTTATATAAGCTATTTGTGCAGCAGCAGTATGTTTTACATGCTCACAGCATGTTTTTATAGACCAAATAATTAACATTGTCATGTCCATTACCATGCTAAAAATCGTGCTAGAAATAGACTTAATTTTCTTTTGAGCAAAATATAATTACTATTTTCTTTCTCTTGATTTTGGGGTGAAATATGATCCAGACATGCTCTTGACAGGTTTTGTGAGATACATCAATTCACCAATATATTTCTTTCACTGTTCCATTAAACACTGACATTTGTTGATGTGTGTGACCTCAAATTCCTCCATCACAGTTTTTATAACCATCGGTGATGTGTGTTCTTGCAGGAAGAAGGGGAGTGACTCTTGAACCTCATGCCTCCACAAAGCCATTCATGAGGCAAGCCTTCCTCCACATCAACAGACCAGCATGGAGAAAGGGCTCCGAACACGACTAGAAACAGGAGTGGCAGATGAGAATCTTACTCAAGGGAAGAACCCATTAGTAGGGAGCGCTGACTTGGGACATGAATGTTGCAAACGTAATGGTTTGATCAATACCCACAACTTAATGGTGGAGACTAAGGAAGGACTGGTGTCGGTCTATTCTGCTCCACAGTACCAGGGCCATGTGGTGTCCAAGGACAAAAATGGGACACCGGATGGTAGAGGACCCCCACAGTTGCTCAACCCCAGCACCCTTCCCCAGGCTATAGACCCTTACTACAGGCCCAATCTCATTCTCTACCCCGAGAGCGTGTTGAGAGCATGGGGAGAGGGAGGGGACTGCTGCGAGACCACCTTCATTGAGGACATGACCCCTGCCTCGTCTGCCGGTGCCGTCACTAAAGATGGGATTCTGTTCTCTGACAGCAGGCTTCTGGATCTCTCTATGGAAGACGCCAAGATTCAGACACTGTCCTATGATGTAGATGATGACGATGATGAATTTCAAGAGCTCGAGGTGAGAGACTGCATTACTCTTTTAAATATAGTTCACCTGGTTACTAACTCACTCTCATGTCATTCCAAACCTGTATCGACTTCCTTTCTTCTTACAATGAAAGCCAATGGTAGGGCTGCACGATTTGGGGGAAAATGTCTAATTGGATTTTTGTGATAATGATTTTTATGGTCATTTTTATGAAATTTATGAAATAAAAAATAAAAGCTCTATGTTTGCTGTGCTTGTTTGGAGGTCTGCACAATTTGACTAAAACATCTGTGATTATATATCAATGTATCTATAATAAAAAATATTATTATAATTATTACTATTGTAATATTTTACTATATATATTACAGAACTATTTTTTTGGTATAAAAAAAACCAAGCAAGCTCAGCCCAGGTGAGAACTAATGCAATTAGTTACTTTTTTAGGGAGTAACTAAAGCAATATGGTAATATATTACTATTAAAAGTAACTTTCCCCAACACTTCTTATAATGCAGGAAATAATAATAATTTGAAATATTTCTTTCAGACAAATCGCATTACCAGAAGTGCTGTGATTACATAATTGTATACGTCCCTTTTTTGCATGCGCACCCTTACACACAAACCAGGATTTACAATACTGCCTACGTAGGCAGCTTACTATGTTTTGGAACAGAGCCAACTTTTTGCTGTATTTTTAGTCTGTCCGAATAATTTCTGCATCACACAAATGTTTTGTTTCCAATCCATACCCTTGTGAACCATACTTTTGTCCAATGCTATAAGGAAGGTGTGAGCTCTGTCTTTGGCCCTTATTTAACACCATCCTGTGATATGGTGCTGCTGATCTTTGCAAGAGCATGTGTCTGGAGCTCTTGCCAGACGACTGAGAGAGAGTGGCTGAACAGAGGGGTGTAGAGAGCTGGTCTGGACAACCAGTACCCGCTGCTGCCCTCCTGTTCACACCACCTGTTCGGAGGCCGATGCGCAGCTTCACAGAGCCGTGCACAAGTGGCCACTGCAGAGCACAGCCAAACAGGCAGATGTGTTGTGGACTGTGTCTCATCAAGTTCACTTTGTCGTCAATTACGTGACCTCCAAAAAAGCCTATCATGCAGTCAACGAATTAAAAATGAACATTTTGGAATGTAATGTTGCTGTTTGAGCATGAAAAGTGTGTGCAAAGTTACAAAGCACAAAGTCACTCCAAAGGGAGTTATTTGCTATATCAGTAAGCACTGATCCCCCCCCCCCCCCCCCCCCCCCCCCCCCCCCCCCAAGAATAAATAATTCTTGCCCAAGGCATTTAAAAAAGGGGGGCGGAGCCTGGTTGAGTTAGTTAGTAGTGTGTTGTCGCCATGTCTGAGACAATGAAATTCACGGTTATGGTAAGAGTATGTGTGTGCGATATTGACAAAAAAGTTTTTCTGGAGTTTTTTCGATAACTATGATTAGATGATATTTTGCTGAGTGTGTTATTGTGCTGGTACCTCAAGGACTGCTGTGGACTGCTGACTCCTAAAGTTTTGGATATTTTTCATATTCTGTGCGGAGGTTAGTTCTCAGCATTGACAGAAATGACATTTTCCAGTAAGTTTAAATTGATTTCTGTCTTTTATCAGCATTTTTACCTTTACATGGGCAATTTTTCCTTACCTAATGAAATTAATAATTTATGATGTCAAATTCTTACATTTCATCAATAAATTCAACAAGACACCATATGGTTGTTTCCAGTCAAATGAAATCAGTATCAATGAAATCCATCTTTGCAATGCAGAGGAAACTCAAGCTGCATCTGAGCTGTGCAAATGCATAAATGTTTTAAATGTTTTAAAAATCAAACATTGAATATTGATATATGGAGCGATTTTAAAATCTAAAAGATACTTTAAATATGAAACTTAAACTGCCAGTAGGTGGCGGCAAGCAGGGGCGTGTCTAGAGCATTTTCAGTGGGGGGGCCATGCTGGGGCACTGCCTCCAAACGGGGTGGCCGCCAGTGACCAAAAAAAAAAAGAAGCTATATTCTACAGTAGCCTATATTACGTAAATCCTACTGATTTTATTTTTTTAACTTGAATAAAGTTACTTGTAAACAAATATAGTAATAAAGCACATTTTTGATTAATTTAGTTTTTTGTCATCCCTGCATCCATTAAGTTAAATTTGAGAGACAGTGTTTATTATTTTGTGTTTTCATAAAACTAACAAGTTTATAAAATAAAAGCAATTTTAATAACGAGCCATTTTAAAAACCCAGAAGCAGAAACGATGTCAACTATTTTCTTTTAATTAGTTTGGCAATTACAATACAGTAGTTTTATTCACAATCTCTTTCAAATAATAATAATAAAAAATAAAATAAAAACAAATTCCCCCCACTGTAATAATTCAAATGGTTTGGCCAAAACATCAGTGTTTCATTCAGCATTTCTTTCAGACTCATTTACAAAAAAGCTGAGTAACTCAGAGTTAAAGGGATGGTTCACTTTGAAATTAAATTTTGGTATGTTTTAGCTTACGTATGTTTAAGGGCATTCACGATGTAGGTGTCTTTTTTTTCCGCAGTAGTTTCAATTTTGATATTTTTAGGTCAAACCGTTCTTGTCTGTCAGTGTCAGTCATATAATAATGCAGGTCTATGATCACTATCTCAAAGAGCATGCACAAATTAAGTCCAAATTAAACAATTCCCCATCGTAAGTACACATTGATGGCCTAAGACACGAAACGAGCGGTTTGTGTGAGAAAAAGAGCAGTATTTATATCGTTTTTACCTCTACACAACCACGTCCAAGTGATCTGAGGGCGCGCGCGCGCTTCCTGGTGTTTGACGTGTGCGCGCGTTCTGGCTTAGTCTGCGCAAGCTCCGGAAAGAGCCGGACGTGATCTCGGATGTGTACAAGAGGTAAAAAACGATATATTTACTGTTTGTTTTCTCACACAAACCGCTCGTTTCGTGTCTTAGGCCATCATTGTGTACTTAAGATGGGTTACTTACTCACAACTTGCGACCGTTGTTTCTCTGGCGCTGCACTTCTTTGAATCGCGAACTTTCAGTAGAGTCTATAAACTGATTGGCCGTAAAATGAACCAATCACAAGACATCTTATAGGGGGGGCACCTGGGGTGGCCAATCGAATTTCAGGGGGGGCCGGTGCCCCCCCTGGCCACCACGTAGACCCGCCCCTGGCGGCAAGTCACTGTTAATGAGCGAGTCATTTACTCAACAGATTTGTTCAAACGACTGATCATTTCAGGAACGAAGCATTTGGCTTTCTTAATGAGTGAGTCATTGAATCATTAATTCAACCAGTTTATTCAAAAGGACTGATTCATTCAGTAACGAAACACAGCTGTGTTGCTCAAAGACGCAAAACAGTTCTGCTGTGGCTTTGTTTAGAACTATTTCCGTTTGCGAAATAGAGCAAAAACAGGCAATATTGTGTCTAAAATGTAAGTCACTTAATATGTACTTATCGTTTATTAAACTGCGGTAAATGATATTTGGAAAACGGCACTCTTTGTGATATAGCCTAAAAGACAAATGCTCATGCAGGGGCATTTTTACTGCATTTTAATAGAGTAAATCACACAATGAGAGCATGCTGACCTAAAGCGTCTTATCACGCAGTTTATGCGTGGACTCTCAAGGCGTGTTTTGTTTGGTTTTTGCAAAGTGAGGGACATACTCAATAATGTCAGATTGCACATCGATAAAACAACAATTATTATAGACGATATATCACACACCCTAGGTAAGGGGCATGACATTTTCACAACACAATGGTCCAGCCCACCAATTGACCCTTCGCTAAGCCACGCCCGAAAACCGCCACAGGCCAATCGTGGCTTAGCAACCGTAACTAGGCGCGGGAGGTCTGGCAAGCTTTCGAGTGAGGGAAACTTGCCGAAGCGTTGTGCGTATGGATTGTGCAAATCTGATACCCGGTATCCTAAAAGTTTGGACATTGGGGTGGAATACAAGACAAGACAAGAATAATGTCTTGTGTTTATTCCACAAGATTTATGGATAAGCTGTTTGATTTATAATTATTATATTATAAATACGTAGACCCGCCCCTGGCGGCAAGTCACTGTTAATGAGCGAGTCATTTACTCAACAGATTTGTTCAAACGACTGATCATTTCAGGAACGAAGCATTTGGCTTTCTTAATGAGTGAGTCATTGAATCATTAATTCAACCAGTTTATTCAAAAGGACTGATTCATTCAGTAACGAAACACAGCTGTGTTGCTCAAAGACGCAAAACAGTTCTGCTGTGGCTTTGTTTAGAACTATTTCCGTTTGCGAAATAGAGCAAAAACAGGCAATATTGTGTCTAAAATGTAAGTCACTTAATATGTACTTATCGTTTATTAAACTGCGGTAAATGATATTTGGAAAACGGCACTCTTTGTGATATAGCCTAAAAGACAAATGCTCATGCAGGGGCATTTTTACTGCATTTTAATAGAGTAAATCACACAATGAGAGCATGCTGACCTAAAGCGTCTTATCACGCAGTTTATGCGTGGACTCTCAAGGCGTGTTTTGTTTGGTTTTTGCAAAGTGAGGGACATACTCAATAATGTCAGATTGCACATCGATAAAACAACAATTATTATAGACGATATATCACACACCCTAGGTAAGGGGCATGACATTTTCACAACACAATGGTCCAGCCCACCAATTGACCCTTCGCTAAGCCACGCCCGAAAACCGCCACAGGCCAATCGTGGCTTAGCAACCGTAACTAGGCGCGGGAGGTCTGGCAAGCTTTCGAGTGAGGGAAACTTGCCGAAGCGTTGTGCGTATGGATTGTGCAAATCTGATACCCGGTATCCTAAAAGTTTGGACATTGGGGTGGAATACAAGACAAGACAAGAATAATGTCTTGTGTTTATTCCACAAGATTTATGGATAAGCTGTTTGATTTATAATTATTATATTATTTTCAAATTTCACTCACCCTGCTGTGCATGAACATAGCTGTTCCTCAATTTGTGTGTTTCCCATTTGAATGGTCAGCGTACGAGGTGGCTGCTGCTTGCGCTGGGACCTATAGGCTTTAGCTTCAATTTTGATTAAATTATTCTCTAATCGGTTGCATATTATGTCGTGGATATATCCCTCGAATGCATACTGCAGTCCCTTTTGTCTTGCTCTCTCAAATATTTCACCTGTTTGCCAAAAATGACTAATTATCTCCTTGGGAATGTCTTGCATTCATACTGTAATTAGACGTTCCAGGCGCGAAAGCTTGTCAGGCGTAGCAACAGTAACTAAGGAGGGCGGGGCTTAGCGAAGGGTCAATTAGAGCACATTGCATTTATCGGAAGGAGGGGCTTCGTAGAGACAAGAACTAAACGGAGCGTTACTGACAGGCTGAGAAAAAGGTGCTGCAATAATGTAAAATATGTGAAAAATAATGTGTTTTTTTGTACATTCAAGCATGAAAACCGATTCTAGTAAACCCCAAAAACTAAATAAAGGGCATAGGTCACCTTTAATAAAGGCCATTCATTGATCATAATGAAAATAATGATCTGCATCTGCCAGAATTTTAATTTTAATTAAAATCTGAACAGTCATTGTATGAAAAAGAGCTGTTTGAAGGTTAAAGACACTCTATCTCTTTTGGGTATTCCATAATCGGCTAATCAGAAATCTAATTTATGGAGAGATTAATCAGTCTATGAAATGTGGGAAATGAAAATCTGATTGCATTGTCCTGAAAAAAACATCACATCATACAGCACAGGACAGCTTGCACAGCCACTACGATGACTCATGTAACACTTTCCCTTATTGCTTTCACGAGTGCATTTTGAGGAGAAGGAAAAAATTTTTTTTACCTGCAGAGATAACTCTGTCACGCCTCCTTTCATAATCGCAGCCTTTAGAATATGCTCTGGCCTTTTTGAAATTCAAATTGGAATCAAATTAATGGAACACTTGACATTCCTATTATGCAGACACACTTCTCAATCTGTTGCACCATTACGTCCTCGCACACGTTGCTTCATATGACACGCTGTTTGGAAGAAGATGTGCCAGGTTATGGGAGCAACTCGCCACTTCACAGCTAAAGACAATTTGAGCAAATGAGATCTTGCAAGATGTGTACTGAAGTTTGTCAATGAGGCTGGACTGGAAGTTGGCAACTGTTCATTCTTATTTGCATAATTAGAAATATGGTGTACCCAGGTGATGCAATCAGATGAATATTAAATTCCATTTGTCATTTCATTTCAACACTCTGCCTCATATTAGGAACTACAGTTGAAATTTAGCTTTTAGCTAATACTATTATAATAGAGCATGAGTTGTCCCTATATGAATAAATGGATATTATGGTATAAATACACTTCTGATGATTCACAGGGGTTAAGGAACATGCTTTGTGTTCCACGAATCTCACAAAAAAAATTCTAACCTTTTTGTGTCAGAATCTCACAAAAAAAAAAAACCATTTCACACCAAAATTAATTGGAAATAGCTAATTATTTTATTGACTCCCATCCCATCCCTTTAATAGAGTCATTTAAATGTTTCATTTTGCTTGTCTTATGTGAGAAGAAAAAACATTTGGCCAAATGCATAAAATGACAGCTTTAAAAGTTGTAATGCTACGATTAACTCTCATTAAATCAGGTAGGCCTCTTGGGAAACATTACATCATACACAGTACTGTAATCTGAAACGAACTGCTCTGACAGACAGGTTGAGGATCCAAACGCAGCTTTTATTGGGACAATCCAGAATTGTAATCCATAAAACAGGCAAATTGGTCAGATACAGTGCAGATAATCCAGACAATAAACCCCAGTGCAGAAAACAAAGGCAAACAGGGAAATCCAGGACAACAGGCAGATGATCAAAACTACAATGCGGGAAACCAGGATACAAGGGCTCAGAACATACAAGACTCTGCAAAGAATGAATGAGGCCCCGTTTACACGAAGGGAAGACGCAGATATTTCTCTGCGGTTTTGCCTCTCATTTACACGAAAACCCCGTTTTTATCACAGAAAACGATTACTTCTAAAAACTCCGGCCAAAGTGGAGATTTCTGATAACGCCGGTTATGTGTTGCCGTGTCAACTGGGAGAAACGGGATTTTAAGTTCTCAAACGTCACATTATGCGCCAGAAAATGCTTAACGTCACGTGAGCGCCCTAGGAAGTCACTTGTGTTATTCGTTGTTGTCGATTCTGAGGATTCTGATTGGCTTGCATGGCTTTATCCTTCTCCCTACACTGCCACCCATAGGTTTGGCATAGTTATGATGGCGCTCGACGGCGTATTTATGCCGGTTGATGTAAATGACACATTTTTTGAAAACGATGTTGTGTGCACGATGTTATTATTGAAAACGGAGGGGGGGGAATATTTTTTTCTCTAAATACCCGGCTATGTGTACATGTGGCCTAAAAACACCAGGTTTATATAGGCAAACATAAATGAGATCATGAAAAACAGATGATAGTAATCAGAACATGAGTCCAGGCAATGGGTTATGGGAAATGTAGTTCATAAAGTGGTAGCAATAGCCTAGGGAGGAGGGCCCTCTGGTGGAGATCAAGGGCACTCCAGCTGGATGTAACAGTAATCAGTGTTTATTCAAAATTGTTATATATAAAGAAGCTCTGGGTTTGCTATGCTTGTTTGTAGGTGATTATATGTCAATTTGTGATTATATATCGATATAACTATAATAATAATAATTTTAAAGTGCAACAGTACAATTACAATGCTTTTATTTATGGCTGTCTTAATTTTTATTTTATTTTTAAACGGTAAACCACCTATTTTGGCAGAAAACTGCAGAGATCCCTCAAAGTCATCAAAATCAAAACGAATCACCATGAATCTAAATTGACAAAGACATTTTTTTGGAACATTGCATTGCTTACTATAAATGATTTAACTGTGCACAGCTTTTTTTCTTTATAAGTCTTTACTATGAATTATTTTTGCATATTTTGGAGCCTTGGTGTGTCGACTTTTTTCTGTTTTTCTTTTTTATTGTTTCCTTTCTAACCCTGAGCATAATTTTGCTGGTGATGTGCGTGCTTTGGTCTTGTTTTGCCAATATTCAAAAAAAGCTCAGCTTTCCAAATGTTAAAAATTAGATAATCAAGCTAGACCTTCTTCTTTAAGACTATGAAGATCTGCAATATGGGCATTATTTAGGCATTAGCTTTATCTGTAAAAGATCTTAGGTCAGTGTAGCTTCTAATAATGTCACATTTCGGGATTAGGAGACAAAATGGTTTAAGAATTAAAGAGTAAATGGAAGAACATGCTGCTCACTAGTGGAGAGTGACAACAAAGATCATTGATGAAACAATAGTGGGAGAGGAGAGGACGCTGGCGTTTGTTGTGTCGCCGCTTCTCCGCCGTTTTTCTCGTTTTTCTCGTTTTCTCTTGAGTTTTGCACGGATTCATACGAAACTGAAAGCTTTACTTACCTACTGACATCTTCTCCAACCTCAACGAATTGACGGTCCACTCCCGCTGTCAGTAGTGAACAACCGGACTTCTCTGTCGTTCCAGCGTTGCTACTACATTGCACCGCGTTGCAATGATATGCACCATCTTCTCTCTGTGCTTGACAGTCTTCCACAGTCTGTCAGTCTTCCATCTCTGTGTTTGGTTAGCGACTAGCTCCAGGCAAACACTTTCGGCGACCGGCATGAAGCTCGAGTATTCTATCTCACAGCTGCTAACTCTCAACAACTGCTTCATTCCAACGCCTATTGCAGCCATCAAAGAACTTGGACTTCAGCGCCGTCCGCGATACATCCACAGAAGTTCCCGTCGAAAGTTTGTTTACCACCAGCCTGGCAATTCTGCTTCAAACATTCCCTCCTTCTGGACCACTGGTGCACGTCTACCGCGTCATCAGAGCAGTGCCGCTCTCGGTGCTAACAACACTGGAAACATCGCGAGCTCTCAGAACGCTCAGCTGAGCAGCACGGAAAACATCGCGAGATCTCTCCACATTAAGTTGGACAGAAAACGTGGAGTAGATCCTGGTGTACTACGGCCTCTACAAAGATCCACTACAGCATCAACACTCAAAATAGAACTATTCAATACACAATCCCTTACAAATAAAGCAGCTTTCATACAAGACCACATCATGGAAAAGGGATTAGACTTAATGTGTCTGACAGAAACATGGCACCAGCCAGGGGTTTACTCAGCGCTAAATGAAGCCTGCCCCCCCGGTTACAGCTACCTGGAGAGAGCACGCAGCACTGGTCGGGGTGGCGGCCTAGCTGTCATACACCAACAAAACTTGGAGCTGTCCCCCCTCCCCCTGCCTACATTGTCCTCATTTGAATGCCTTGCATTTAAATGTCAACCTCCCTTCCCCATGACAATACTTCTGATCTACCGGCCCCCCAAACCAAACTCAGCTTTCATCCCAGAGATACGTGACCTTCTCACAACACTCTGCACCACCTCTACCAATATTACTATACTTGGGGATATTAATATTCATGTAGACAACCCCTCCTGCCACTTTACAGCTGAGTTTCTGCAAGTACTAGATTGCCTCAACCTCCAACAACATGTCGATGTCCCCACACACTCCAGGGGGCACATACTGGATCTGGTCATTTCGAACTCCGCCCCTATTAGCAACCTTCTGGTGTATGATTTGGGTGTATCTGACCATAAGGCCATCTCAATGGAGCTGTCAATACTGTCCCCACACAACAAAGTCAGGCGTCAAATCTGTTATAGGGACCTGAGAAAGATCAACCTGGACACCTTGACCATCGACCTCCAACATCTCTCCTCTGCCGACTTCTCTTCAGCCACTGAGTCAGCTGACTTCTACAACAAATCTCTAAGCAGTCTCCTAGATCTCCACGCCCCTGTCAAAACTAAAACTGTAAGCTTCTTACGCTCAGCCCCCTGGTACACCAATGAACTCCGGCAAATGAAAACAGCTGGGCGTGTCCTTGAGCGTCGTCTCAAGACCTCAGAACTCAATGTTCATAAGCAAGCCTACAGAGAACATCAGAGGTCCTATGCAAGGTCCTTGAGAAATGCACGTTCACTGTTCTTTTCCAACATTATCAATAACAGCCCTGGAAACTCCAAGCAACTTTTCTCTACCATACATGGCATCCTCAAACCGCAAACTCACTTTCATTCAGAAGCAACAGAGGAGAGGTGTAACAAATTCATTACTTTCTTCAGAAAAAAAGTAGACACCATTCGCTCCATGCTATCTAGTTTCTCCACACTGCCTGCCCCGACTGCTGAACCACAGCCCGAGATTTCCCAACATCTCTGTTGTTTTTTGGCCATTTCACAGCGAGAGGTTGAGGACATTATTAAAAAGATGAAACCATCCACCTGTGCCCTGGACCCCTTCCCCACAGCTCTGGTAAAATCCAACTCCCATGCCATAAGTCCCCTGATCACAAAGGTCATTAACCACTCCCTCCGGGCTGGCTTTGTCCCATCAACACTGAAAACCGCTGTCATCAGGCCAGTTCTCAAAAAACCCACCCTAGACCCAGAAGTCTTCGCCAACTACAGGCCTATCTCCAACCTTCCATTTCTCTCTAAGGTGATGGAAAAAGTAGTTGCCGCGCAGCTCCAGGACCATCTAAAACAAAACAACCTATTCGAAAAGTTTCAGTCTGGTTTCCGCCCTGGCCACAGCACAGAAACAGCCCTGGTCAGGGTCACAAATGACCTGCTGATGACTGCTGACTCTGGCTCTTCATCTCTTCTCATCCTCCTAGACTTGACTGCAGCATTTGACACTGTGGACCACAACATCCTCCTCCACCGGCTAAATTCTGTTATCGGTGTCTCTGACTCTGCCCTTGAGTGGCTCTCATCTTACCTTACTGGGAGAACTGAGCATGTCGCCTTGGGAAATACTAAATCTCTGTCACACAATGTCACCTGTGGTGTCCCTCAAGGTTCAGTGCTCAGCCCCACCCTGTTCATTCTTTACATGCTCCCCCTTGGCCACGTCATCAGCCGACACGGAATTTCATTCCATTGCTATGCTGATGACACTCAACTTTACATCAGGACAAGCCCAACTTCCTCTTCCGCCTTGATATCATCCACTCTGAACACCTGCCTGGAGGAGGTAGAGGCGTGGATGAAACAAAACTTTCTGCAGCTAAACAGCACGAAGACTGAAGCCATCTTAGTTGGCACTCCACACCAGGTTCGGTCATCTGACATTACCAGCATCACCTTCTCTGGCCAAAATATTCCACTTTTAACATCAGCCACAAACCTGGGTGTTAAAATGGACTCCCATCTGACATTTGAGCCTCACATTAAACATCTCTGCAAGACCTCCTTCTTCCACCTCAGGAACATTGCCAAACTTCGTTCCATACTCACCTCTGCAGATGCTGAAAAGCTTGTCCACGCCTTTATCTCCTCCAGGCTGGATTACTGTAATGCGCTCCTTACCGGGATCTCTGAAAAAAGCCTTCAGAAGCTACAGAACATCCAGAACCCCCATCCTCAAATCACTCCACTGGCTTCCTGTCTCACTCAGGATTGAGTACAAGGTCTCTCTACTTACCTATCAGTGCATCCATGGTGAAGCCCCCCCCTACCTCAAGGAACTCCTTACTCCACAGACCTCAACACGTGCCCTCCGATCTGCCTCTGCGTATCTCCTGAAACCTCCCAGGACCAAGCTTCGTACAATGGGAGATCGGGCTTTCTGCTCAGCTGCCCCTAGTCTGTGGAATGCTCTCCCTGACTACCTGAGGACACCACAGACTTTGGATGCTTTTAAACGAGGCCTTAAAACCCACCTTTTTAAGAGAGCTTTTGATTGAACTCCCTTTTTCTGTTTTATCCTTTTTTTTTTATCATGTAGCACTTTGAGATTTTCTTAAATATAAAGTGCATTACAAATTAAATTTATTATAAAATTTTTTATTAAACTAGCAGCAGAGTAGAATTCATGTAAATCCAATGCGAGTGTAGTTTGGCTGATGTAGTCTCCAACCATCTTCCTTGAGACTGTGTGAGGGCAGTTCACTCTGCCCTGTATCTGTTAACATATGCAGAAGGCATTTTGGTGCAAATTGGTCTCAAGAGAACCAGGTTGTGCAAGCTGTTTATGCCCTTGTGTGTAGTAAATAAGGTGAAAAAGGAAACATCCTTCTACACACCATTGACTGTGTCTTATATAGCTGTGATTAATACATACCCAAGAACATGTCATCCAGTGTTGTGGCCTTGAGTTTCTATTAGGGCTGTGTATCACAAAGAATCTGGTGATACGATATGTATCACGATACAGGGATTATGATACGATATATTGAGATATTTTGCAATTCAGTAAGAAAGGTGATATATTGTGATATTTCTTTTTTTTAGGAAGTAGATCTAATAAAAAAAAAAACTCATAAAGTACACACCACCATACACCATATATATATATATATATATATATATATAATTATATAAATTATATTATTATCTACACTCACCTAAAGGATCATTAAGAACACCACCATACTAATACTGTGTTTGACCCCCTTTCGCCTTCAGAACTGCCTTAATTCTACGTGGCATTGATTCAACAAGGTGCTGAAAGCATTCTTTAGAAATGTTGGCCCATATTGATAGGATAGCATCTTGCAGTTGATGGAGATTTGTGGGATGCACATCCAGGGCACGAAGCTCCCGTTTCCCCACATCCCAAAGATGCTTTATTGGGTTGAGATCTGGTGACTGTGGGGGCCATTTTAGTACAGTGAACTCATTGTCATGTTCAAGAAACCAATTTGAAATGATTCGAGCTTTGTGACATGGTGCATTATCCTGCTGGAAGTAGCCATCAGAGGATGGGTACATGGTGGTCATAAAGGGATGGACATGGTCAGAAACAATGCTCAGGTAGGCCGTGGCATTTAAACGATGCCCAATTGGCACTAAGGGGCCTAAAGTGTGCCAAGAAAACATCCCCCACACCATTACACCACGACCACCAGCCTGCACAGTGGTAACAAGGCATGATGGATCCATGTTCTCATTCTGTTTACGCCAAATTCTGACTCTACCATCTGAATGTCTCAACAGAAATCGAGACTCATCAGACCAGGCAACATTTTTCCAGTCTTCAACCATCCAATTTTGGTGAGCTCGTGCAAATTGTAGCCTCTTTTTCCTATTTGTAGTGGAGATGAGTGGTACCCGGTGGGGTCTTCTGCTGTTGTAGCCCATCCGCCTCAAGGTTGTGCGTGTTGTGGCTTCACAAATGCTTTGCTGCATACCTCGGTTGTAACGAGTGGTTATTTCAGTCAAAGTTGCTCTTCTATCAGCTTGAATCAGTCGCCCCATTCTCCTCTGACCTCTAGCATCAACAAGGCATTTTCGCCCACAGGACTGCCGCATACTGGATGTTTTTCGCTTTTCACACCATTCTTTGTAAACCCTAGAAATGGTTGTGCGTGAAAATCCCAGTAACTGAGCAGATTGTTTACTCAGACCGGCCCGTCTGGCACCAACAACCATGCCATGCTCAAAATTGCTTAAATCACCTTTCTTTCCCATTCTGACATTCAGTTTGGAGTTCAGGAGATTGTCTTGACCAGGACACCCCTAAATGCATTAAAGCAACTGCCATGTGATTGGTTGATTAGATAATTGCAATAATGAGAAATTGAACAGGTGTTCCTAATAATCCTTTAGGTGAGTGTGTATATATATATATATATCAGGGTTTCCGTTGTCCGGTAATTGCCGGACATTGACCAAAAAAAAAATGAAATGTCCGACAAAATTAAATCTCTCCGGTCAAATTGTCCGATTAAAATTGCCTAACACCGTGTCCTAACTAACTACATGAGACGCGATAAAAGGTAGGCCTATCTTTTCCATGTTAATCAGAGTTTTTGTCCAAACCAGACGCGATGGCGACACGCGACATTTCTAATTTAGAAACGGTAGGCTAACTATTTTTCTGCGACGTCGCGCTGGAACATCAAACACAAAGTGTGGCAATGATAATCTCTGGTAGGCTACTGTTTATGTGCTTTATTTCATGTTAAAAGCGTGAAATGTGACTTTGAATATCATTTAGTGCTCCAGCTTTGAAGCTGTAAAAGCAACAATGGATATAATTCACCTCAGATCTTGAAATTAAACAAATGGAAACATGAACGTTAAAACTGTGAACAAACAGGTGTATTATTTGACAAAGAATATTTTAGTAACTCAGTAGCCTATTTTTTAAATGGTGTAATATCTGTGAATGTTATTATGTAGCTACTTATCCATTTTCTTGCGAGTGCCTCAAGTTTACTCTCTAGTCGGTAGTCGGTTAAAAAAGAAAAAGTGATCTCTAAATTAGGCTATTATAGGCAGGCAGTGGACTAAACGCTACTACAGTTAGCCATCTCATTCCAAGATCTTTTTGTGTGAAGTGAACAAATCCCTCACACTCAATTTTTCATAACTGTCACAAAGAACCAGCAAAAGATTATGAATCTTGATAATAATATATTTCTTGATAATCATAATTCATAATGATTATGAATATGTAAAATATTTCAATGAGACATTTTAATTGTCTATTAATAAACAAGTGTTTTCTGTGTCGGCTGCAAAGATGAAGTCTGACTCGCGATCTTCGCAGTAGTGAACGCGCCGGAGAGAGATAGACATTTCATACAGATTACATCGTTTTATTTTATTTTGAATGGTTCTGTTTAAAAGTAGAGATTTATGTAGATAATAGATATATATTTTTTTCTTTTTTTTTTTTTTTTGTGTGTGAGGCGAGTAGGCTACCTTAGGTCTATACGTTAAATTTCGGTTCATAGATGATAGCTTAACGTTAGCTCCAGACAGTTCAGGCGCTGGCGCCTCCATTTCGTGATTATTTATTGTCTGCTATATTTACTTTTTATTTAATAAATCGAGAAAATTGGATGATGAAACACTGATTAAAATTAAGATACAATTAATACAAAACGAAATTCGTTTTAAAGAAAGGCTTTGTGCTTTCTGTTTGAGGTCTCATCTGTGGAAGTTTTAAAGCAGTCTTTTAGTGCCGCTTTGAACGGTCGCGACGCGTCCGTAATGGAGAACTGTCACGTAAGATGGTAATATTATAAATAATAAATCGTGTAATAATCCCGCCCCCCTAATTAAGAGGCGGTATTTGACCGGCATATCATCAAAATGTCCGGAAAACGAAACCTCTATGACCGGCACCATTTTTTTCTAGCGGAAACTCTGATATATATATATATATATTTTTTTTTAATAGTTTTACATTACAGATAGTGCATAGTTCACGTTATATTTAATACTGTAAAGTTGCTTACTTTAAAGCAATCTATTGTATAAAGCACGATATAAATAAACGTGACGTGACTGGAGTGCTGAATTGCAGAGCTTGTGCAAACATATCCGCATCGCAATGATCATATGCTTTCTTAATTGTTTTCTCACATCAGTTTTGCTGTTATCTAAACGCATCTAAACGCGCAGCAGCGCGGAGGGCGTGGGGATGTTAAGTGAGCTCTTAGATTCAATGTTTTTTCCGAGTATTATATTTTAGCGTGGCTTATTTTGAAAACAACATGATTCTTGATGATCTGGACAGAACCTCGAATGCACTGGCATATCAATTACCTCGAGTTGCTGGAAGTGTTGCTGTCCCTGCTGAGGTTTCAGCTGTTGATCGGAGTGCGGTTTTCGTTCACGTCGCGTGACGCAAATTGCCCACCCTCTCCTCTGGAGTCAGACTAAAGTTACCGTGGTCCCAGGCGAGCTCAATCGTGCAGCAGACGCGATGTCCCGGCAAGTATTGCTCCAAGGACAGTGAACTTCCAACTCCCAAGCTATCCAGCTGACCTGGAGTCAATTCGGCGAAGCACAGGTTGATCTGTTCACTTCCAAGGAATCCTCCCAATACCCTTTGTAGTATTTCTTGTACAAGGCCCCCCTTATCATAGATGCACTGGCACACAGCTGGCCCCGGGGTCCATACAAGGGTATGGGTACATGGTCAGGGAGGACAAAGAAGAAGTCCTGTTGTTTGCACCGTATTGGCCGAGCCGGACTTGGTTCTTGGAGCCCATGTTCCTAAAACATTCCCTCCCTGGCGGATCCCTCTAAGGAAGAACCTCCTTTCTCAGGGATAAGGCACAATTTGTGCACACTGCACGATGGAGAGAAGTGTTGTGCAGTTACACAACACTGCAAAGAGAGTTGGGGGTAAATAAATAATTTAGCAATGTGCTGCTTTTGCTGCTGGTCAAGCAAATGTTTGATATAATTGTAAATATATCTATTAAAATACTGATATTCTGGTCTATAACTCCTCCCCGAACATCCCGCAGCCCTGTTTCTTGCCCTCTCATTGGCTGTAGGTCATCGCCAATGTAGTTTTCAGTCAGAACACATTCGCAAAGCAGGATTTTGAATCACCGACAGGTCCAGATATTTAGCATGCCAAATATCTCACGGGTGTTGGCGATTCTCTGATAATTCATCGCATTCACAGATCGCGTCTTTGATAATTCACACTGCGTGATTGTCACTCACGCGAACGAGCACCGAAACCTCGGGCAAATATCGGGCCTAAAATCGTTCAGTGTGAACAGCAGGTGCCAGCAGGTTGGACCCTCACCCTACGTGCCCAAAGTTCCCACTTCCCCTTTTAGGGATCAAGTGGTGAACTTGCAAGCCCTGCCTTGAGACAAGGCCTTAGGATTGCTGTGTCCAGTACGTGCCTATTTTTTTTAGAAAATTTTAAATGTAGCCTACTGTATCCAAATCGATACTGAATAAAATTGAATCGAGATCAGAATTTAATTGAATCACAAGCTTGTGATCCGAAATCAAATTGTGAAATTTGTTAAAATACCCAGGCCTAATTCTTTTCAGGAATTCAAATTCAAGTTTTAGCCTATATCTTTAAAACAATTCTTTAGAAATGTTTTTGAAAATACAAAATTAGAAGAAGCAATTTTATTCTCAAGAGTTTTTGATGAATCCGTTCACTGAACTTCTGTTTTATTGAGACGAAGTATTTGAAAAATAAGCCACTTTTTATTTGGGATAATGTACCGTTGAACAGTGTACAAAAAGAACAGGTACATTAAGCAAGTAGTAGGGTCGATTTTAACCTTATACTATAAACTCCTCCACATGCAAAATGTGTTACTATATTGTTAGTGGACCCTTGTCTATCTTAGACCTCCTATAGCCTTGTTAGCATTATTACTCCACTTTTTTTGGTCTTATTTTTCCCTGAAAATTAGGGAAAAAGAGATGATTCCCTCAAAGAGATGTGAAATGGAGAGAGTTTGATGAAAAGCCTCTCTGTCATCTGATTCATTCAGTGTTTTGTGTGTTTTCTGCAGAGTGAGTACTCAAGTGACTCAGAGAGTGAAGACAATTTCCTCCTGATGCCTCCGAGGGACCACCTGGGCCTCAGTGTTTTCTCCATGCTCTGCTGTTTCTGGCCCCTGGGAATTGCAGCTTTCTACCTGTCTCATGAGGTGAGAAGTTCTCAACAAATAACTAATATGCCAACATAAATGCCAAGGATTTGTTATATTTCTTAATAATAATAAAAAGCCCATCTATTCACTCTTAAAATAAAGGTTCCAAAAGGTTTCAAAAGCAACAAGAGGATTTGAATTAAGGATACCTATAAAGATCTAGTTCTAAAAATCGTTCTAAATTTAAAAGAATAGTCCACACCACAACTATAACGATAACGGCACACAGAAACGATATTGTTGAAAGCCCTTTTTATGAATTTTTTGTTTCTCCAGCTGATGAACGATAAAAACATTGACAGCCAATCAGAATCCACCTGACCTTAAAGAGCTCGAGGATTTAAAGCGGCAGATAACAAAACTGCAGTGTGTGCTTAGAATAAACAGGAGTGGATGCTGATATTTTATTGCTTAGATGCTAATATGTGGAGTCATTTTGTTATAGTTATCTTTGTAGTTATCCTTCTTGGTGTGGAACAGGTCTTTTCAGTCGTTTTACAATGGTATTAAATTATGATTTTATTGTCCAACTTTTTTTGAGAAGTTGTAAGCCAGGTAATATTGCTTTTTGTGCACTTTTCTTCCTGTGAGAATGCAGTTCACACTCAAAACATTTGCATTGCATTTATTTAATAATGATAATAATAATTTTACATTTATTATCAATCCTTCAGATTAGAGTTTTATTGATACGTTCACCATACTTGTCCCATATTATGCTGGATGCTCCTGTGCTTTGGAAACAAAGACTTAGGGCACTCTGTTTAGCAGCTAAAACTCTCAGTGCACACTGCAGGGTAAAGCCAGTCGTTATGTGTTACACTTTGAACATTTGAAAACAAATATCCATTTATGTAGTCTGATGTATGCTGCAGGGCAGAAGATGGAGAATTCCCCGGGTTTGCCACATTGTTTCATAAAGGTGAATATAGTATGCTGCAGTGTCAGATGTATTTATAGCTTACCGCAATGCTCTTGAGAGGAGAGAGATTGCTTACAGAAAGTGTGCTGAGAGAGGGAGAGGTCATTCGCCTCTGGTGGGAAACGTACCGAGAAGTGGTAATCGCAGTATTTTCACGCATTCCCCTTCTTATTAAATGCTTATTTCAAAGCATTAATTCAAAACAGGAAAATGATGGATATGTGTAGTGTTCATCTCCCTTTGTTTATGGGTGAAAAACAAGTCTATTTTTTTCTTGCTTTTTGACATTATTTTTAAAGGGACACTCCACCCATTTGCATTAAGAGGTCCATTGTTAGAAAACCAGTCATACTATTGAATGGTCATGCAACATTCTCTCATTTTCCCCTGAGACGAGAGAAATCCACTATTTACCTTTTTCACTTCCTCCAACAATGACGCAAAAATCGTCATTTGACGTCATTGTTGGAGGAAGTGTAAAAAGGGTGGATTTCTGTAAAGACTACAAGCACAAGTTCCTCATCTTTCCCAGGGGGCGGGACCCGCTCACGCTACAGACCTATTACAGATCAGTGGGTGGGACTTTACTCTCTGAAACTGAAAGCAATATCCTTCATCTTGTTTGAAGCTAAGCTAACAGGCGCTGTGGAGACAGATGTAAAGTTATGACAATAGCGGAGGAGAGTGCTCAATATGATATAGAAGAAGAGGATTTCGGAAGTCTGATGCTTGAATCAGGTGTTTGTGGCTACCTTTACAAGCCGCATTATAGCGAAGAGCCGCCGAGGCAGAAGACCTGCCTGCCGCGGACGAGGAGCCCGGACTGGCTCGAGTTAGGGCGGACTGGTGGCGCCGGTGATCTCACTATGCAACTCATAGACTGTAAGATGCAACTACGAACACAGAGATAGAGTCCGTCTGCGGCAAAGAATTTCAACGATGACAATTTCTCCTGGACGAAATCTCTGAATCAGACGAGGACACGGACGTTTGTGTTGAGAACTATCCTAGTTTCGCACCGCATATGTTCTGACTGAACATCCAGGTACCATGCAATAATTCACCTTTACAAAAAAGAAATGCAAACGAGGAGTAATGCACTAATGAGTTCGCCAACTAACTAGACATTTTGTGTGAATGTGAAATGAATTTCAAGCTCTGGTGGTAGCTAGCCTTGTAGACGGAAGAGTGATTTCTCTTATAGGCAGATATGCGCTTTCTGGATTAGTGGGAGTGGCTTGCGGAGCTGTGCAATGTGGTGCATTGTGGGAGTTGTTGTCTTTCATACAAATGCGTCCTGAAGTTATTTTTTGTCTTTCCTCGGTCACGAAGGCACCAAATTCAAAATTTATTTTACATTTCGACTACATATATGACCCACTTTAAATAAAAAACAATGTTCAAATGGGTGGAATGCCCCTTTAAGAATTTTCTTAAACGTGGCAGTATTAAAAAACGGTATAACTAATATTATAAATGATGTATAAATATTTTACAATTACAATCATTATGTTTGTGCATTTTCTTCCCACAACAATAATGTCACGATGTTAAAATATCTTAAAGTGCCCTGTTTACAATAGGTCTACATGCATCCAAGGTTACTTAAATTTCCTCATAATATACATTGCAGCATCACTTAATTTCTCATAATGTCTGGAACAGTTTGATCAAGTATTTAGTCTCTCTAAACCCTTCCTTTCCACAAGCCTACTCTGCTCTTGATTGTCTGTTGTGATTGGTCTACCGCTTCCAGCGCGTGTTGGAAATGAAATGAATTTCAGCTCCGGATCTTCCTCAGCACTTGATACACAGTGAAACGAACAGTAACAATGGCATCGATTTTACCGTATCAATTCCAGCCTCATCTTTTTTAAATGCATGCATGGTGGATTTGTTTTCGCAGCAGAAAATGGTGTCCTTTCAACATGTCGACAACACGAACTAAACTCTTCCAGGCCTCAGTTATAACTGCTGTGTTTGAGGGTCAAAGTTGTTGTTCACATTGTTCACAGGCAGCCAATGAAGACCAAAATCTGGCAATATGCAAGTTTGTTACAAACTTACGTAGGTGTAACACTGGGTGCTCCAGAGATAAAAAAAAGAGTAGGATCCAAGTGCAGTATTAGTGGTTTATTAATAAAATAACACAAGTGATCCAAACAAAGGCCAAACAGAGTAAACCAAGACACTGGGAAAGGCAGGCAAAAACAGAACAGAAAGAACAACACCAGAACAACACCAAGAACATGGGAAAACACCGGGGTTACACAAGATAACAAGGGGCTAACACAGGACAGGTGAAGTTGATTAATTGTCATGGAAACTAACTAGGGTTGCTACTAAACACAGGAAGTGAGAACAGAAACATTTCCACCACACTGGAACAATAGGAACAAAAAAACTTCAACTTTAAAGTCCTTACACAAGACAAGGGAACACAAGACAGGAATCATGACAGAGCGGATTTCAGACAGGAGAGATCGGGAGCGGAACGTGGGAGGGATGGAGGGCCAGGCCAGTGTGGTGGAAATGGAGACTGAGGAGGATCAGAAAGCCAAGGCGAAGCCGGCAAGGCAGAGCTGACGGGGCTGAAGACCATCTCAGCAGAACAGGCGGATCTGGAGACCACATGACGGGGCAGGCATACCTGGTGTTGACCACGGCGGGGCTGGTGAAGCAGAAGACCAAGACCACTACGATGGAGCAGATGGAGCAGAAGATCAGATGCCCACCATGGCGGAGCAGGCGGAACTGTAACGGAGAGCACAAAGAGGTTACAAATGGCCATAACGGGAAGCACAGAGGGTTCAAAGAAGGCCTCGAGAGGATCAGTTGCGGTTGCCGCCTCTTTCAGAGGGTCCTCAGTGTTCGCCGTCACCTCGAGAGGAGCAGTAGAAATGTATTCAGCTCAAATACACAAGATGGCGGCTGCCATTACAGGAAACACCGCTGATGGCGGTAGGACCTCTTGGGCCACTGGACCTGGGGCCACCATACATGGAAGAGCGTGGACCACCGGACTCGTGACCACCGAACTTGGATCCACTGAATCCCTCAGACTTGGGACCACCGGACTTGGAAGCCCACGAGGTGGGCCAAGTTCTGCGTGATTAATTGTCATGGAAACTAACTAGGGTTGCTATGGAGACTAACAAGGGTAACTACAGAAACAAACAAGGCACAAAGCAAACAGGAACTAAACACAGGAAGTAAACACAGAAACAATATGAACAGAAAAGACTTAAAAGTCCTTAAACACAAGACAGGAGTCATGACAGGAAGTAAGACTGGAATTAGTGATGACTTTTTTTTTATATATAGGCAGTTCAGAATTTATTATTTCTTTTGGGAGACAAAAACTGCACTTTGATCTTTGAAACTGTAGACCTTTTACATTCACAAACATGTCTATTACACACCTACAAGAAAGGTAATATCTGAAAAGCATAATAAAGGCACTTTAATGTTCCTCAAACAGACCTCATTTTCTTAAAGAAAAACATCATTTCTATTGATTTTGGACTGAAATATGTCCTGAACATGTGCTTGATGGGTTTTGCGAGGGTCATTATGTGTTTAAACTTTCAGTGTTTTCATCTGATGCTGACTTTAAAAGCAGTTTATGGCCCCATCTCTCTCTCTCGCTCTGTTTTTCTCTTTCATGCGATACATCACGACTCAACACCCACAGCTCTCTAATTCTGTGTCTGAAAAAATAAAAATCCTTTCTCAGCCTAGTTCTTAAAATCTAAGCCTACACCATAATCAATTTACTGCAATCCTTCTCCTGACAATCCATGTCAACAGATTCACATTATTTTGGAATGTTTTGTCATGTAAAAATATCACAACAAAATGTTGTCAAAATGTTATTGTGCACTAAGTAGAAATATCGGAATAAATATATAAACATCTGTGTTAAAAGATGCTATATGCAGAGTAGGTTGTTAGTGAGTACATGTTAGACACATTAAATTATGCTTCAATTTTGTGAATGCATTAAAATAAAATGAATTGGTTCAATAGCAGTCTGTATCAACCACACAGTAACATTATTTCTGTCTTACAATAATTCAAATTATCACAGAAGTACTGGGATAAGAGTTTATAGTTCGGATATAAACACGGATGTCTACAGTTATCTATAGATTAAATAATTTTGGAGCAACCTTCATACTTAAATCATCTATTGAAAGTAACTTGACGCTTCAAATAAAGATTGTATCAATTACATTGTTACACCAGTAAGTGGCGACAAGTAACTGTTACAAAATGTATTTGTCATTGAATCATTTATTGAAGAGATTTGTTCAAAAAACCTTGATTCATCAGTCTTTATGAGTGAGTCATTGAATCATTGATTCAAACCGATTTGTAAAAAAAAAAATCGAAATAATTAAATATTTTTAAATAGACTGCAGCAATTAACATTTTGTTAGAACTACTGTTAAATTACATCTTATTTTGTTTAGTTGTCTATTCAGGATAGTGGGAGAATCATGATTCTCAGTTTATTTAGAAGTGTGCAACTCTAATTTATAGACACAAACTCTTGGGTATAAAAAGATATTAAACATTTTCATTGTTATTCCCCCCAAAATGGATCATTTAAAACAAAAAAGTTTAACACACCTTTTGTAACCACACAGCGCATTTTGTCACAGTATACGTGCTAACTTGCAAAGAAAATGTACAAAAATATCAAAGCAGTTAAGGCCAATGAATAATGTAATTAATAAATTGTATAAAACCTAAAACCTACCTTCATTATACAGTTTAGTACTCTTGTCTAAATGTAGACTGAATGTTTTTTTGTTTTTTGTTTTTTACTGAAATGACAAAAATATGATATTGGAGTTCACAAAAACATTCAAATTATTCATACCATTCCTAATAATAGTTACATTTTTGCATCAACCTTATATATCTTGTGTGGCAACTAGCCCTGGCCTCGCCTTTATGATTTTTTCTCTCTCTGCTATAGACTCCAGGTGTACCTAAAGAAAATGTTTAAACTGCACTTTTTACAGCAATTTAAATGTAACATCATTAATTTGAATTTAGAATTGTGTGTGTGTGTTGAAGGCTCAGTAATACAGTCTGAATGGTCATGTATTATACATCTAGTGTTGCTCCAGGACCTTTCATCTTCTCAGTGAGTTTGGCGAGAAGCTAATGGATGGCCGATATGAAAGTCATCCGCCAGTGGGATATTCTGTGTGAATGAACCAGGCGTGATGTGCCTTGAGGGAGGCCGAAGCAGCCTCTTTGAACAGCTTTTTTTTTTCCTATTCTTTTTCAGCGGCATCATTTTTAAAAGGTTATTGCTGTCGGCTGATATAATTGCATAGAGATGTAATCAGATCTAAATAATTAGAAGGAACTACAAGTCATATTAACTAAGAATGAATAATGACCACTGATAGCATCCTTTTATTTTCATGTGCTGTCTGCAATCTTTTAGCTCTCAATTCACTTATGAAAATCAGGTGCAAACTCTACCAAAATGTAGTGCTTAATACACTTTGCATGGCACAATGTCCCATGTTGCACGTTGTTCTGAGTGCTAGATTGTGGAGGATACCTTACTTTACTGAGATTTAACAGCTCCAGCACTGTGATCCAGTCTCCTAAATCTGAAACACTTGTCTGCACCACGCATCTGGGCATATTGTGAACACCCATTTTTGTAGCCATTATTTCTACCAGGTTTTATTATTGGATTTTCTTCAGCATTATGGGAAGTGTGGTGGTAACCCTAGAATTTTTCTATCAAAAGTTTTTTTTTTTTTTTTTTTGATTAAGCTAAAATTACACTGGCTTCAGGTAGGTCTGTCTAAAAAGTTTAATTAATTAATGGGGTGGTGGAGGGATGCTGGAAAACTGTCATAGAACAGCAGTAAATATGCTGTATATATACAACCTGATGCTAATTGAGTTGACTGGATGAGCTCCTCCCACGATGATTAGGTTAATTATCTGAACGTACAGTACTTCTCCCGAACTTTGTTAATAAAACATCACATAAACATTCATGTACTCACACATCAGTTGTGATAAATGGAAGCTCAAGCATGTTCGCTTGACGTGCAAGAACTAGTGAGGTTCATTCTCGTGTTACGCCGCACGTTTGAGCTTCTCAAGAACCAATGAGGTTCATTCTCGTGTTACGCAGCACATTTTGAGCTTCAGCAAGAACCAATGTGGTTCATTCTCGTGTTACGCAGCACGTTTGAGCTTCTCAAGAACCAATGAGGTTCATTCTCGTGTTACACAGCACGTTTTGAGCTTCAGCAAGAACCAATGTTGTTCATTCTCATGTTACGCAGCACGTTTAAGCTTCTCAAGAACCAATGAGGTTCATCTCGTGTTACGCATTACGTCTGAGCTTCAGCAAGAACCAGTGAGGTTTATTCTTGTGTTACGCAGCACATTTTGAGCTTCAGCAAGAACCAATGAGGTTCATCTCGTGTTACGCATTATGTCTGAGCTTCAGCAAAAACCAATAAGGTTCATTCTCGTGTTACGCAGCACATTTAAGCTTCTCAAGAACCAATAAGGTTCATTCTCGTGTTACGCAGCACATTTAAGCTTCTCAAGAACCAATAAGGTTCATTCTCGTGTTACGCAGCACATTTAAGCTTCTCAAGAACCGATGAGGTTTATTCTCGTGTTACGCAGCACGTTTAAGCTTCTCAAGAACCAATGAGGTTCATTCTCGTGTTACGCAGCACGTTTGAGCTTCTCAAGAACCGATGAGGTTTATTCTTGTGTTACACAGCACGTTTTGAGCTTCAGCAAAAACCAATAAGGTTCATTCTCGTGTTACGCAGCACGTTTTGAGCTTCAGCAAGAACCAATGTTGTTCATTCTCGTGTTACGCAGCACGTTTGAGCTTCAGGAAGAACCAGTGAGGTTCATTCTCGTGTTACGCAGCACATTTTGAGCTTCAGCAAGAACCTATGAGGTTCATCTCGTGTTACACATTACGTTTGAGCTTCCGCAAGAACCAATGAGATTCATTCTCGTGTTACGCAGCACGTTTGAGCTTCAGCAAGAACCAGTGAGGTTCATTCTCGTGTTACGCAGCACATTTTGAGCTTCAGCAAGAACCTATGAGGTTCATCTCGTGTTACACATTACGTCTGAGCTTCAGCAAAAACCAATAAGGTTCATTCTCGTGTTACGCAGCATATTTTGAGCTTCAGCAAGAACCAATGTTGTTCATTCTCGTGTTACGCAGCACGTTTGAGCTTCTCAAGAACCAATTAGGTTCATTCACGTGTTACGCAGCACATTTGAGCTTCTCAGGAACCAATGAGGTTCATTCTCGTGTTACGCATTACGTTTAAGCTTCTCAAGAACCAATGAGGTTCATTCTCGTGTTACGCAGCACGTTTGAGCTTTTCAAGAACTAGTGAGTTTCATTCTCGTGTTACGAAAGACGTCTGAGCTTCAGCAAGGACCAATGAGGTTCATTCTCGTGTTACGCAGCACGACTGAGCTTCTCAAGAACCAGTGAGTTTCATTCTCGTGTTACGCAGCACGTTTGAGCTTCTCAAGAACCAATGAGGTTCATTCTCGTGTTACGCAGCTCGTTTAAGCTTCTCAAGAACCAATGAGGTTCATTCTCGTGTTACGCAGCACGTTTAAGCTTCTCAAGAACCAATGAGGTTCATTCTCGTGTTACGCAGCTCGTTTAAGCTTCTCAAGAACCAATGAGGTTCATTCTCGTGTTACGCAGCACGTTTAAGCTTCTCAAGAACCAATGAGGTTTATTCTTGTGTTACACAGCACGTTTTGAGCTTCAGCAAGAACCAATGAGGTTCATCTCGTGTTACGCATTACGTCTGAGCTTCAGCAAGAACCTATGAGGTTCATCTCGTGTTACACAGCACGTTTTGAGCTTCAGCAAGAACCAATGAGGTTCATCTCGTGTTACGCATTACGTCTGAGCTTCAGCAAAAACCAATAAGGTTCATTCTCGTGTTACGCAGCATATTTTGAGCTTCAGCAAGAACCAATGTTGTTCATTCTCGTGTTACGCAGCACGTTTAAGCTTCTCAAGAACCAATGAGGTTCATTCTCGTGTTACGCAGCACGTTTGAGCTTCTCAAGAACCAATGAGGTTCATTCACGTGTTACGCAGCACATTTGAGCTTCTCAGGAACCAATGAGGTTCATCTCGTGTTACGCATTACGTTTGAGCTTCAGCAAGAACCAATGTGGTTTATTCTCGTGTTACGCAGCACGTTTAAGCTTCTCAAGAACCAATGAGGTTCATTCTCGTGTTACGCAGCACGTTTGAGCTTCTCAAGAACTAGTGAGGTTCATTCTTGTGTTACGAAAGACGTCTGAGCTTCAGCAAGGACCAATGAGGTTCATTCTCATATTACGCAGCACGACTGAGCTTCTCAAGAACCAGTGAGTTTCATTCTTGTGTCACGCAGCACGTTTTGAGCTTCAGCAAGAACCGATGAGGTTTATTCTTGTGTTACATAGCACGTTTGAACTTCTGCAAGAACCAATGAGGTTCATCTTGTGTTACGTAGCACGTTTGAGCTTCAGCAAGAGCCAGTGTGGTTCATCTCGTGTTACGCAGCACGTTTGAGCTTCTCAAGAACCGATGAGGTTTATTCTTGTGTTACGAGAAACAGCATGTTTGAGCTTCTGTTTATGTTCGCTGATCAATATTTAAATCTGAATAATAGACTAAATTAAATCTGATCATCATAAAAAGTGATCATGTCTCTTCAGAAAATTTGGACTAAACCGCTGAATTCATATGGATTAGTTTTACAATATCTTTATGTACTTTTTGTAGCATCAAAGTGGTAGTTGCTGAGACTGTCAATGGAGGGACAGAAATCTCTCATATTTCATCAAAAAGATCTTAATTTGTGTTTCGAAGATGAACGAAAGTCTTATGGGTTTGGAACGACACTTTCATTTTTGGGTGAACTATCTCTTTAAGTCACAGTACTGGACTAAGTTTCTTAGAAATATGTCTAGGCTTGTTGTTTGATAATTCTCCAAATATTTTTCCATTTTTTTCAGTTGGGGAGAGTTCTGCTCAGAGACCCTTAAACATTTTTTTGTTTTTTGTTTGTCATTTACTATTCATCTCTCCTCAATAATCATGCTTTCAAACAATGCACAAATTATAATTGTTTTGTGTGGGTTTGTGGTTTTATGTCATTGCTTACTAATTGCATCTGTGTATTGGGGGATGCATTTTTATGAATTTTTTCTATTTAAGTTACCCAGTGATTGCCTCCATGTAAATTTCAATGTTTTTCACCAAAGCAAGTAATTAATTCTGAATTTTAAAATGGTTTTATATTGAGATAAAAATTTTAATGGATTTTAATGTAGAATTAAATCACACATCTTATCACATTTGGGCCTTATGACATGCTAAACAATAACATGTAGTATGATTTCCAACAGTCAAAAAGGGGGAACATTTTATTAAATTATAATATTTAGTAAATAAAAAATAAATTGAATTATTACGGTTATGAATTTGTAGTAGCCATTAGACTGCATCATGATGCTTACACATTTCCATATTTACCACCAGCGCCTCTCATGCAAGTCAAGTCAAGTCACATTTATTTATATAGCACTTTTTACAATACAGATTGTTTCAAAGCAGCTTTAAATTTTCCAGAGATAACAGCAAAATAATGCAAAAAAGTTTGTTTCCAGAAGAAAATAATGTCACAGTCCAGCTTAAGTAAGTTCAGTGATGTTTCATTTTTGTTTTAAAAACGTTATTAATTTAGTTCATTTATATATATTTAGCCACTCTGGAGTAAACTGTGATGTCATCGTCCTGGGCTGTGTTTCCAGATAACGATGGATCTTAGCACTTACGAGGATTTTCTACGAGCGACTTTACGAACGTTCGTGTTCATTTCACGTGCGTTTCACAAAAATGCACTTAGCACGATCGCACGCAGCTGTGCTTTAAGTGCTACTTAAGAGTCGCTGTCCGTTTGTCAAGTGCTGAAATGTCACCTTGTAGAATGGCTCGTAATTGTAGCACACGCTTGTATTTTGAAATCTATAAAAAGCACAAACCTTCGGGTGGAGACACCAGCAAAATGGCTGAACCACACAAAAAAAAAAAAAAACATTTTCTAAAAGAGGAGATTAATGTCATTTTATATGAGGTGGAGCTATCCAAACGTATTTTCAGCAGGTTTAAAGCTACAATATGCAATAATTTTTTGCCGCTAGAGGGCGCTACATTCCAAACAACAACAACGGCGTTCTTGATGACGATGTGAAGGAGCGTGGAATGATGGGAACTGTCGTTTTAAACTCCACCGTGGATGTAAATCAGTCAGACGGGAATCGAAAAATCATGTTCATGGATGAGGCTAAGTTCTTTTTTTATAATGACATGCTTTTTGTGGCGAGGGGGGCGTGGTTCAGCGCGGTCTGTAATGGGAGACGGAAGCGACGAGCAAGTAGGTCAAGTGCAAATGAGGAACACCTGTGTCTTATTGCTGTGATCCGCGTGGAGAGACCGCTTTTAAGCCGCGCACTGGAACGAGAGAGAGACTGAAGAGAAAATTGGACGCAGAGAAAGAAAACCGGTGGATCCGAGCTCTCATTTTTTAACTGTTTTGTGCTGTCGCGGTTGCCATGGTGAATGCGCGTTGTGCACGACTTTTGTTTGTTTTGCTTTATTTTAATAAAGTACGAGTCCCAGTCACGCCGATCCCTGTTTTCTTCCTTCCTGACTCTTGAACCTCATCACACTTTTATTTCATTAAAATGAATTAACCGCAAGAAAAGTAAGGTTTAATATTAATTTGGTTATCATAGATGTTACTGTATGTCGAATTCATTGTTGTGATAACGCGGCGCAGTTTTACGTGTTCTAAACAATTGCTGTAAAAGTACATTCGAACATACCCACATCATTTGCCAAAATACTGATTAATCTTTATGTATAACACATGCTATATTTATTTACATGGCCATAAACACCAGACGTGATAAACAATGTCAATAAACTAAACACAAATCTAAAGCAATAATACTTCCCTTACATAAACATAACTATTACAGAATGCTACATTTGGAAAATATAAAATTAAGCATGCTTTGTCGACAGAACCAGCTGCAATCGGTAAAGAATAATTGTGTTCCATAACGACTGCAAGAAACAAGCTAACGTTTGTTGCTTGATAGACGCTACAACTACAACTTCCGCATTTGTCCAGGACTCCACGCAGTACGAGCGTAAACCGAGGGTAACGCGGATATGACGCAGTTGACTGGCGACTCCCAGCTCCCCCCTGCTCTAACGCCCCGTTTCCTTGGTTAAAATCGCAATTTTCTCACGATTTTAAAATAGTTGGAAACATTTGGGATATTGTAAGTAATCAACTTAAGAAAATATATAACACTGGCATTGAGATTATGGGATATTTTAATGCAAAATTCTTGCATATTGACATGCCATATAATTACATTTCACTTGAATAAAGGTGTAATCTGCCGGTTGTCCTGCAGGTGACCTCATAACTCTGTCTTCTTACGATGCACTTGGGGATTTACGATTACTCCAGAGCGCTCGTAGATCTACGATGATTTTTAAGTGCTACTTAAGTTACGATGCTTTTGGGAAACAGACCGTAATATTAAGATCAGTCGTACGATCGTTTTTACGATCTACTTAGGCTTACGATGCTTTTGGGAAACGCAGCCCAGCTCAGTTCAGTTCTTGTATAATAGTGTCAATGCAGGCAGATCAATATTATTGATGATAATAAATTAAATGTTAAATTGAATGTCCCCAACTAAGCGAGCCAAGCCAATGGCAACATAGGTGGAAAAAGGCGACAGTGGCAAGAAAACAAAACTCCATCAGGGACAGAATGGAGAAAAAAACCTTGGGAGAACCCAGGCTCAGTCGGGAGGGCAGTTCTCCTCTGGCCAATGAACGAACAGTGTATGATTATGATTCAAGCAGCATTACAGGTCAGAAGTCAGATTGGATTGGAACAATCAGAATATTATCCAGTTCCATCTGGCTGAAGATCGGAGTCACGCCGGTATGGAGACGAGTTTGTTGAGGATCAGTGCCGATGGCTGTGGTGTCAATGAGGCCTTCACAGGGGAGAGTCTAGTTGACACAATTTCTGCTGACACTTCAGGGATGCGTTGTGGTCGTGTCTAGGTGCAGGTCCACCATCTGATCTGGATACGGCCCAGATCCGGCTGACTACATCATGCGTTGTGGTCGTGTCTAGGTGCAGGTCCACCATCTGATCTGGATACGGCCCAGATCCGGCTGACTACATCATGCGTTGTGGTCGTGTCTAGTCGAAAAATAAGCAGATCTAGCCGTTTTTAAGGCTTTTCTGTACACAATCGTGCTCTCTCTCCACGAAATTCGAAAAATGTCTAGTTTTGTTTTCTTCCAGTTGCGCTCCATTTTTCTGGCTGCTCTCTTAAGGGCCTGAGTGTGCTCGTTGTACCACGGCGTTGGACTATTTTCTTTAATCTTCTTTAAGCGCAAAGGAGCAACTGTGTCTAAAGTGCTGGAAAAGAGAGAGTTAAAAGTTCTGTCGAAATATCGAGTTCTTCTAACTAAGCTATCTGGGATGCTGAGGAGATGAAACTGTTCAGGAATATTATTAATAAAGCAATCTTTAGTGGCAGAAGTGATAGTTCTAACATATTGGTAACACAGAGTCGGCTTTGCAACCTTGGCTAAATGGAGTATACACGCATAAATGGAAAACACTGTCTCATCAGATATATTACAATCAAATAATAATTTCAGATGTACTGCCCTTATTAGACCTCAAACCATGAGCAATTATTAATTCTGGGCAGGCCAGTGAATGCTGTTCCTATTCTGTCCTGAAACTGAACTGTTTTTGCTAAGCTTGTGTGCATAATCTGATTCATTGCTTTTAGAGCATGTTTTAACACAAACACAATAAGCTCCTTATATAATGGTTTGGCGAGAGAGAGTGCGAGTGTGGGCCTTGTAGAACATAAGCTTTGAATAAAATACCTTTTTTTTTAACAATGGGTGGATGCCTTCAACAAAATGGTTCTCATTTCGTCAGCAACACCGTGGGTGCTCTGTGCTCGGATCACCGCAGAGATTCACATAAGCCTATTTCACAAGTCAATATGCATTTATGCTGTAGTTGATGATTATGCAGGAATCTCACATATTAATATTGCAGGAAATATATTCTGCGCAGCAAGGGAGGATGAAAATAACTTCCTCAAAATCCTCAAAAAAATGGATGAGAAAATAATTTCACTTCACTAAAACCCACCCATAACCCGCCTTTCTGGAACGTCACACAGACCCTTAATTTCACCAACAAATGGAAGTTTTATCAGAACACTAATCAGAAAGAAATCACTGGAAACTAGCGAGATCGCAAAACGAACATGATAAAAGCGTCCATTTGGCATTTTTGTTATTTACTTAAAGATTTTAAACTCAAGCATCGATGTTTTACCAGAGTTTTACAGTAATGATACATTGATCATAATGAATTAATTTATGTCAAGATTGCACATTAGTCACACTGAAATAAAGTGGTGTTTAACATTTTAACATTATTTCACAAAAAAGAAAACATTCAGTTTCTGTTTATTAGTCACAGGACAGTATGTTTACATCACATTTAGAAAGAATGATCATTTCTACGTATTTTCCACCAAAAATACGACCTGTGGAGCTTTAGCGCTTTAGCACTCTCTATTTTCAGTCAGAGAAACAGAGGAAGGTCCCGAAAAAATGGAGTTGCTTTATTTTATGACATATGCGGAGATATGGATATCAGACAGTCCGATATAAAGAGACGAGACGTACTGACAGATAAACAAATACATGATTGTGATAGCCTACATGATTTGTCTGATTTCTTCAAGTGGTCGTATTTTACCATGTTTAATATTTTAAATATTTTACCATGTTTAAACGCAACTGGCCCTGGCACGCACTAGCTCGCCCGCTTTTGGCCCCCTAAAGCTTGTGCGGTGGTTTTGCTTTTCGCAAATAAAATATATTGTTTCAATTGTTGTCTTCATGAGATTTATTTTGTTTTAATAAATAGAATATTAATTGCATAGTTAATGTAAAACTAAGTAAATACTAAATAGAATTGTATTTGGTTTCTCTTTTTTATGTAATGTTTTTTTTTTTAACCAGAAAACTGTGACAACATTAAGTGTAACTGGAAAATTAATTTATATTTGATATATATATATATATATATATATATATATATATATATATATATATATATATATATATATACTGTTGCTCTGCAGTAAGATTTGATATAATCACTGATACGGCAAAGTGAGCGATTGTCGTGTCTCATTTAGTTTCTTTTTCATTTTCTTTTTTTTATCTTCTGTGTCATTACTCTATTGTTAATTAGTTTTTACTTTGATTTTATGGTAATTAATTATGCATGGCTAAATTGAAGCAGTAATTAGGCTACTAAGTACAGTCCTTCATCCGTACGGAACAATAGGCTGATAATCATGTTTGCACACTGACTGTGCACATTATCAGCAGGGGAGGAAGAACACATGAATACTTTGCAAATCAAAGATCAAATACAGCCTGACTTATTTGGAAAAAGGATGCATTATAAATACTGGAGATTACACATAAGGCTGAACAATAAAGATATTTTTCTGGCATCGACAGGTCAGACGTTCAGATCTTAACTTGCTCTGCCAATATTTTGACTGGCCCTTGATAGATAGATAGATAGATAGATAGATAGATAGATAGATAGATAGATAGATAGATAGATAGATAGATAGATAGATAGATAGATAGATAGATAGATAGATAGATAGATTCTTATTCATTCTTATTCGAACTCATTCTTAGTTCATGTTTACTAAGGTATAGTTAAGGTATAGTTAATGAACCTTATTGTAAAGTGTTACCGTTAAGCTTTGTCATAATGTGACATTAAGTTGATAAATAATAATAATTGCATATATTTTACATAACATATGCATTGTTTTAAAGATTATAAGCCACAAGAATAAAGCAGTGTTCATGTTGGTATGAGACTAGTATGATACAATCCCTTATCTGTGTAAAGTTATATCGAGTCTTTCAGTTCATGTCCTTACCATAAATTCAGTAAGTTTTGAAGGACAGCAGACAGGGCCGGTTTACATGGAACAAATTCCAGCCAAAAGAAATATATTGGTAGCTCATAACCAGGAGTTCATAAACAGTTTATTTATTTTTTTATTTACTGAATAATTCATATTATTGCTTTAACAAAAATATAAGCATGGCAAACCCTCTAGACATTTGGTCCAATTTACTTCCATTGTAAGTGCATTATTGTAAAAACTTTTTTTCAGAATGCCTTTCTGTGGTAATAAACTTTATGCCACAAATGCTATTATAACTTATATATTGAATTACAGCTGACTAGTAAATGCATTCATTATACATTCGAAAGATATTGTATTTTTAATGTGTATTTTAAATTAGTTTCCTCAGATTGTCACTACTAACATTTGCCTCTCTGATAAAAAAGAAAGGACAGCCTGTAAGGCACTGAGTAAACGTGGTTGTGCCAGTGAACTGTGACATTTCCAGAGGCCTAAGAACATTTAAGATAGATGCCAGGAAAACAAATGAATAACTGACCTGAAGACAACAACATACTGCTTTGCTGCTTGGACTGTAGGGCTAAAATTTATGCTCTGGCAGTAAGCGTTACAAAAACCATGCTAACTCAGATTGTATTGCAAGCCCAAGGGGAAACATCTCCACAAGGCTCATGTGTACCAATGAGGACTCAAAGCTCACTAGTGGACTGTCTGCTTTTCAAACAATGCATCATGATAATGTCAGTGACAGTTTTATTAGATGAAGTCTTCTGTGATGGATTTAGTGAATTCTGAATGAATAAAAGCAGTGTGTTTAGCCCTGCATGATATCACAGCTTTGATTTATACATCACAAGGCTCTTGTTGTGCATAAACTGTAAATGAAATTGAAACACAAAAGCTTCCCTTCTGAAAAAGTACACACAGTACTATAGCTTTTTTTTTTAAAGTACTTATTACGGAAACAATACGCTTTATAAAGATATACTTAAGTGTAAAATGAATGTAATGTTTTCAGACACGGCTGCATGTTATTTAAAATTAAATTAAAGTATATTATAGTTTAAATTTATATTAAAGCTACACTGTGTAATTTTTTAAGTTGATTCTTTGCAAAAAACACTTTGTTCTTTCAAAATGATATGTACTCATTAATGTGTAATTACTTACCAACTAATGAAGTATTCTCGTAAGTGCAGAATCTGCCATTTAGCATACATACGAGCGAGTCGCTCGAATAGCGGCAGCCATGTTGCGCCTCCATCTTGAAAATACATTAGACAAAGAGGGACATACCTGGAAATTCAAGCTTCGCCTTTCGCGTTTTACACTCAGTGACGCCGTGACGAATGCGAGGGGGAGATTACTCGCGACTGCCAGCAGATTTGAATTAATACGGCCACCGTAGGAGTTAAAAAGCCCTCGGAATGGGAGGGACTAGAAAGTAATATTCAGTTGGTAGTCATAAACAATTTCACTGCTAGATGGGAGAAAATCCTACACAGTGTAGCTTTAAATGCAATTTGTTTAACTTAAGAGTGTTTTTTGACCCACTCAAGTAGGACTTAAAGGGACTGTGTGTAGGAATTTCTCCCATCTAGTGGTGAAACTGTATTTTGCATTCAAACGAATAATGCTCTCCAGCGCCTCACTTTTTCAAATGCGCGTTGCATCTACGGTAGCCGTTATGTACTAAAAAGCTATGACAGGATGTCTTATAATAGCACTTCGAGTTTTTCTTCGGGTGAACAGGTTTGTTATTTAAAACAAACTGAAACTTGAAACAACGAAAAAAAGAATGTTACAGTATGAATTACTGACTGTGAAAAACATTAACTATGGTAATTAGTAGTAATGCCTTCTTTACTCGTTATATTTTTTGAAGTACGTGCATTGTTAGATATCATCATCATCATCATCATCATCATCATCAGAGCCTTCTCTAACGTTACTTTACTCAATAGCTGCTATTCATCAAAGAGCCTGTTTAACTTTTAACTATAAATGTTCTACTGTCTATATAATAAAGTACACAACCAAGCAATGAAAAAAAAGCTTGTAATAAAGACCGTAACATTGACTTACCTGTCGAGAAGAAAGCAGGCAACTTCAGGGTCTCTTTTGAAAGCTTTCTCCTGCATTAGCTATCCCGACATTAGCCCTTGTTTTTGTAATCTCCGGTCACGTTTCCTTTTACGGTCTATTTTGGACTTTTTCGACGATGAGGACTCCTTATCCTGTGACTCAGCATATGTATGAATGAACGGTGTATAAATAACCGTGCAGCGCAGCCTTTTAAACTTGCCGCAGCAGTGACAAGCGCCTCTCACTGCTCTGCTCCTCCGCTTCTGCTGGCTTCAGTCACGTGACGCTGGTTCTGAACGAAACGCGTTGTGGAAACGCGCTGGCCTAGTACTTTTTGTCCCTCTCTGCTATTATAGTTTTTCAAGATGGCGGAACTACATGGAAGCCTCCGTGGACCTACCCGTCCCATGTGTATAAAGATAATAAATTCTTCGTTTACGAGGATTAGTCTGATCATTGGCATAGGTATTTGTACACCATTGAGGGCATATTTATGAATAAAAATATTGATTTTAGATAATAAAATACCTAAAAAGCTACACATAGTCCCTTTAACTACATCTTTATATATAATTTCATTATTATATCATTATTTCTGTTGTCTTTGAAACATATACTGTCATGTATTGACAAGCATACATTTTTATGTCATTTCGATTGTATGATGATGTAGGTGCTGATGTATTTTCTGCTACTTCCGAAGCAGATGCTCAGAAAGCTGTCTCAGACAGCGTGTGAATACTGAATTGAGCTGTTTCACGTCGTCTTGCGCAAATTCATAGAAAGTATTTAAAAATAATAATAAAAGGCATGTCTCGCCGAGTATAGTAAAGATAGTTGGTTAAACAGCTGAGAAATAAAACACACATGTACAGTATAAGTAGGCTATATTGGATCAGTGCATTAGGCCTTAAAGTGACAGCAGCCTAATAATCCTGCTGCTCTCTCAAACAACAAAGGACAAAGGAAAAAAAAAAAACTGAATAACTTTTGTAACTTTAATGAAGATTAACCTGTTTAATTTATACAGTGAAGACAGTGTTATTTTACATCTCATAACTGTCTATTTTTGCAAAAAGGCTTCATGGCCGGTAAATTTTCTTAAGCCACCGGCCATTGGCAGGTCATTTCATAATCATATGATGAACTTTACACAGTTTTTGAACTGGACTGAATCAACATTAAACTGTCTTCAGCTGAATAATGGCACTACTGTCTTAGAGCTGCTTTACAGCACGACTGAATTCTGTTTGAGTCATTGATCATTATCTTCCTGTTTATCACTGTAAAGCTGCTTTGTACAATCTGAAATGTATAAAGCGCTTTATAAATAAAGGTGACTTTAAATTTATAAGAAATTAAATGTGTCTGTGATGACTTGAGGACTTCTTTCCATGCAGTCTTCAGTCTCTCATGTTCTTGCTCAGACGTGGACAGGCTCTGATCTCTCTGGTGAAGCGGCTCACGTGAGTGGCTTGAGTTCCTGTCAGGATGATATCCATCCAATCCTGCATTTAATCCGGTGCGTTTTTTTTTGTAGTCTGGATGGTGTGTGTCCAACCCTGGAGAAGAAAAGCAAAATAATTCTTAACTCTGACAGTCTATTACCTCCCAGGCTTTGGGCTGGACTTCAGAAAGCCAAATATGTTATTCCATATCCAATACAAAGATTATATGAACATGTCTCTTTTAGAGCTTCTTTATAGCAGAATTCTGTTAATTTCCTGTTTATTACCATGAAGCTGCTTTGAAAATCCAGAATTGAAGATAAATGATAACACAAATGTTGTGTCCTACTCTGTCTGTTCCACTTCCTCACTCCTGAAATCACTGATCGAGTGAATCTCCTGAACTTCTCCAATCTACAGTAGATCATTTCTAATCCACTTATGTTGTAAGATCTGCTCTACCGTCGGGCGTTTAGTTGGATCCAGGGTTAGGCACTGGCTAATCAGATCACTGCATTCTGTACACATTTTATCAAGGAGAGAGCTGGTTAGTCATGACCATGTGACACTAATGTTGGCATCTATGAAAACAGCATCTGAAACATGATTAATATAAGGTCAAGTGTTCTTTATCTTTACTTTAAAGGTGAAGTATGTATTTTCTGCGGCACTAGTGGCACGTTGCGAAATTACAAAATAAAGCATATTTTCAAACAACCTAGTAAACGCCCCCCAACTCAAACGCAGCTCTTTACTGGTTCTTGTGAAGGATTGTTTCAGGTCCAACATATTAGGAATACTTTCAGCTCTGTTGCATTTGTCTTTTTGAACATTTATCTTTATGAACATTGGTCTTTCTGAATGAGTGCATGATGATGCTGTATGGTATTGAAGCATCCTTTGTAGCACGTAGCATCACAACGCTCTGTTCACTTTGACGAGTTCATGACCTGTTTAATCTTTGAAGGTATAAATGCAGTGAATTTTTCCCGTGGCTTATCACTGTTGCAGGTCTACACGAATATAGGCGAATTCAAGTGTTTTCATGCAAAGAATAAAATTGTCATTACACTGATTGTTGTTAGATTTTTAATAGTCTTAGTTTTAAAGGCTTAATAGTCTATTTAAAGGGAATGATTGTGGTGGGGAGTTTGCTCAAACTATGGTAGCGAAACTTGTTTTAAAAGACGGCGCCGTCTGCGGAGTCTTGTCTTGCTTACAGGAGTACTGGATTACTGCCCTCCTGAAGTCTTCACAGAACCTCGATTTCATGCCGTCCCAGCAAATGTCAGTGAATGCATACTGTCAGTTAAGTCCTATTCGGATGCTAATATTGTTTCTCATGGGCTCGTCCGGTATTTTAAACATTTACAGGGGGTAAGTCTGTGATTTTATTGCTGTCCGAATCCATAATGTCAGTGTTTTTTCTCACCCAACCCGCGTAAAAATCCCTGGCCAAATTAGCCTACCTACTGTTTTTTGACAGACACGTCGTGTGGTAATTTTAATTGCCGTCTGAATCCACATCTCTGAGTTTACAAGAAGAGATTCCAAATTTACTGTTTAAATCCTTTTTGATCACTGCCGAGCACCGTACGCAAGATGTACACTTTTATTACTGAAATGCTGGAAAGTATTTACAAGAACAATATTTCATCGCAGCTCCACCTCAGCGAACAAAAATGGGAAAGAGAAGTAAGCACGTAAAAATTTGAAAAATGGCAGCAATATATGATACAATTTTAAAACATGTAGGCTAGGCTATTATAATTTGGTTTATTTTTTATAATATCTCATGAGCCCTAATAAATGCAATTTCAACTATTTCTGAAGTGCTTCTTTTATAAAGAACACCGCTTTCTCACATAACGCAGTGAAGCAGCCCCTGCACGAGAGAATAATTGATTCTCGAGCCATCGATATCAACCAATTCAGCACCATCGCCACGGACAGCACCGGGTAACGTCGCACGTAAGAAGGTATATCTTAAGCAGCTTCCTAAGGTATGGTTCGGGGAACACGCCTAGAAATGGTATACCTTTGGTTAAGTTATACCTTAAGAGTCTTCGTAGCGAGCTAAGAGACAACGTTATTGGGAAACCCAGCCCAGACATTTGCTGGGACGGCGTGAAATCGAGGTCCTGTGAAGACTTCAGGTGGGCAGTAATCCAGTACTCCTGTAAGCAAGACATTTGTGCATTGTTGAGCAATTTTTTCAAAGTGTCAAATAATCAGCAAGTCATTACATCCAGGTTTCCACACACTCCCAAAATGCTCACCAATGTAAATGTGGCTGTCGTAGCCATCACTACTAAGCAGCTGACCACAGCCAAAGTCTATCAGCTTGAGCTCTAACGTGTCTTTCTTCAACAGGAAATTGTGTGCATGAACATCATTGTGAAAAACGTCATGATCAATGCAGTGTTGCACTGCCAGCACAGCCTGTCGCATGATGACCCGTGCGGTCGTTTCGTCCAGTTGAGGATTACGAATGATAAAGTCCAGCACGCTCTCGCAGGGTTCGGGATACTCCATCACCAGGGTGAATTTTCGAGGGTGCTCAAACCAATCGTGTAGTTCTATGACGTAGGGGCTTATGGGTTCTTGCCTCATCATTAGCAGCAGAGCCACTTCTGTAATGAGAGGTTCGGGACGCCCAGGCTAGAGAAAAGAAAAGAAGGTATTTTTAAAGGTACTTTTCTTTGATCTTTGTAGATCCGATCAACAGAGCCTTTCCAGGCTTATTTGTCCATTACATTTACACCTAATGCTTCCTACAGGTGTATTGACTACAGTAATCAGCACTTAAACAACTAAATACACATTCAGCTTTTGGCCAACTTACAATAGCAAGATAAACATCGTTGCAAGTCTTGCGCATCCGCTTGATGGCAACCTGCAAAAATGAAAAAAGAAACACACTATTCAATAACAGTAACAGCATTCAAGCGCCTGACCTTACACATAACATTTACGATTTGAGCATCCAAGTATTAAACCATGTGTATTAAATGTTTTGATGCATGAAAGAGCAAAATGTTTATACAATTCAACAAGACTGCTTTACCTTTTTGCCATCAAATTTGCGTGTTCCCTCAAACACTCTTCCGAATCCTCCAGATCCAATCATCTCTCCCGCGTTATAGAGACTCAAAGGAGTCTGAAAAACAAACAGGAAAATATGAGAAATATATGAGCTTGCTAGATCCTTTGTTTTATATTAAGAATATCAAAATTATATTAATATGGGGAAAATAATATTAAGATTCTCTGATAACAAGATAAGATATCTTTAGTGGGAAACAAGACGATAATACTGTTTAAAACAATAATGACTGCAGATTTACCATGATCTGGCTCGACGCCGGAGTGATCTGGATCAGAATCTGGCTCTCAGTCCAGATCTAGTGGAGGAACGAAAGGCTCCACAACATCCACAGCTTTACTGTCAGAACAGCTGAGCGAATTCTTCATAGCCATCCATATACTCTTCAAGAAAGAAGATTTTTTTTTCATCTTCTTACATTATGTGGGTTTTTCTGAAACAAAGGGGAAAAAATTAAAACACTTAAATAAAAATTAGAAACATTTCTGACCTGACATTTAACAATGAAATCATTATATAACTTACATTTTACCGTTACATTCTTATCTTTAATGTCACAAATCCAAAGTAATGCAAATATTTCCAAGCTATCCGCCTGACGACACCGTTTCTGCTTAATACCTGCATAAACGTCCCTTAGGGGTGACCAAAATATATGTTGTATTTTTATTAACTAATATAGCCTAATATATATATTAAACACTGTAATAAATTCATTGCTCTGTTGATATTAGTTAATGCATTTACTTACATTAAGTAATGAGAGCTTATAGTAAAGTATACCAAAATATTGTTATATATAATAAATAATATTGTTGTTAATGTAATTGATCAATAGTTAAAATTAAAAGTTTTTAATTTACATGTAAAAAAGTAGCAAAATAGACAAATAGGCAAAATTGATGTGCATTCAATTGACCTTTTTGTAAATATTTAATCATTTAACTGCAGGGAAATATTTTTTACTTAAAGGGATGTTCAAAGGTAAAATAACTTGCATCCCTTAACTAATAAACTTTATTTAACATAACATCCATTAATGCACAAATGAGATAAGCACAAATAAGTTACATAAATGCTTGTTATGTAGTTTAAACTAGTTGCCATGCAGTGTCTAGGGTGTTTTGGTGGTTACTAGGTGGTTGCTTTCAGGCCTGAAGAGTCAAGAGAGCTCACACCAAAATCTCATTGAGATCCAGGTCTCTAAATATGGCTTGGGTTCCTCCTTCAGTGCAAGTCTACAGGATTTGTTCTTGCCTTTTTGTCATTCTTCAGGCGGAAATCATACCTTATTGCTTAGAAAAGTAATAGCACACAATTTGAGGTTTCAAAATTGTAGCACAGATGGTGTGGGACCAGTATGTAACAAAATGTAATACTTACTTATTTGAAGTATTACAACATGTTGCCATGTGTTATTAAGAGGCTTAAATGTATTACAAATCTAAAAATGATTAAAATTAAGAACACAGCAAGAATGATCCACTTACAAAATTAAATCACCTTCATGTTTTGCCAGGTATTTTGTCAGGTATTACAAGAGTTTGTAGAAAAGCTTTGTAAAGGACAGCTGTCAGTGTCAAGTATCATGCAAGTATTACAGCATGCCTGTCTGCAGCATGTTGCCATGCTGTCGGAAGCGCTGACATCTTGCAGTAATCTCAAGAGTCCCAAAAGCAGGCAGAACGCATAAATTTTACAGCTGCCCTGTCAATGACCACTTTCACTGGAAGCTAGTGGATCTTCCAGATGGACAAAGCTCTCATGGGCTCTCATTATGCCTGTGAATTCTTTCTAAATAGCTCATACAATATTTTATCAGATCCTGTCCAGTCGACTACCTCTTTGCTCTTTCACGTTATCTTCTCTTTCACTTTATCCTCACCTTTTATTGTATCAACTCAGAAACATGGCCTTGGCTTGTAGTTGACATGAAAAACTGAATATGTACTTTCGTAATTCATGTTCCTTGTGCAGTTTTTTTTTTAATGGTAGTGTATATGCATTTGCACTAAAATGGCATGGAGAGGTGACCAAATGTTTATGCATGTTTATTGTAAATTATTCACAGAGCAGATAAAATACTTATAATCATTTATCTTTTTGACTCATCCCTTTTCTTAAAAATCATCTGAAATATGAGGTTTATCATTTTATAAAACTTTATTTTATTTGATTAACATGTAGTACATGTTAGTAGATAATATTATGGGCCAGATTTACTAAACGGGGCAAATTAGCATGAAAACGCAATTCCAAAAAAAGCACAGATGGGAGTTCTGCACGTGATCTACTGACGACACGCAAATGAAAGAACACAGATCAGCCGGATCATTCCCATAACGACCAACACAACCTGGCGCAAATTAGCATCTGGTTTAAGACATGCTTTTTTGGGCAGTAAATAATGGCACAAATACCAGTAAATTGACGAGCGCAAACCTTAGTAAATCGCCTTGCGGGATTTATTTAAGTACTCTCCTCCCATAAATTTTGCATCTGAAAGGGAAACTCCTACAAATGCATATGCAATTAGGTCAGTTTTTAATTGTTTTGTTTGTTTTCTATATATTTCTATATGGTTTCCGTGATAACATTATTTACCATGATCATTTTGGTCACTATAATCGTGATATGAAATTGTCTCTATTTCTTAAACATGCTCTCATTTTTGCTAGGCTGACACACATTAGCTTTATATCATCCAGGCAAAAAAGGAATACACATTTGAGCATGACTAATTTTGTTTTGTTCCTACCTCATGATGCAGTTGGTCAGATGTAGCTGAATTATGATCGGCTGCTAAATGTGAGGGCAATTTCAATCTGACCCGATTAGCATCATCAGATTATTGTGGGCCGAACCGTTTGATGGATGTGGGCAAAAATGAAAGACACAAGCCTACAGACAGACAGTCCAACTTTTCTCTGTATGCAATTACAACCATTATGCAAATAAATCTAGGTATTAAATGTCGAAATATCTCTGAGTGGTCAGGTAGGAGTAGCTGTAAGTGAGCAAGGAAGGATAACAATGTTGTAGCGAGGTGTTGAGATGTAAATGAATTCATCAGAAATATCTCTCCTTAATCTTGGCAACGTTTCCTGGACTTCAAAGGCTGCAAGCCCCCGCAGGAGAGCTCTGAGTCATGCAGCACTTATTATTTATGCTCTTTACCAGATCTGTCAGTCAGCTGTTGGAGAAGGGCCAATTAATAATTTCTCTGTTTTCTTTCTCTCTGCATCTCTCTTATGCGATCATAGCTCATTCACACTGCAAACCTTTCCAAAACATGTCAACATGTGCTATTTTTGTCTTTGTTCTACCTCCCTCATGCAGACTAACAAAGCGGTGACTAAAGGGGACTTTCACCATGCCAGCTCCAGCTCCAGACGTGCGCTCTTCCTCGCCGTACTGTCCATCACCATCGGGACGGGCATCTACGTGGGTGTGGCTGTGGCCCTTATCGCATACCTCTCCAAAAACAATCACTTGTAGCCTTCTCATGCCCTAACCACTCTTTCTTTTCAGCAGTCAGATAAAGACTGGTTTACTTTGGGATCAGCTTTTTGAGAAAACCCCCAAAGGTCACAATATGGGACTCACCAGCAATGTGTTCCACTCCTGCACTTTTAAAAGTCACGTTCCCATTTAATTGGGAACATAATTGTTTGTGTAAATGTCCTGATCACCTTTCTGCATTTTCTTGTGACTATGCCGCCACCACAACATTTTTTTTAGGTTTTTTTTGTGCTCAACGTTTGTGCAAGTGCAAATCTAATGCTACACACATGAGATTTTGGCCAAATTAAAGTCAATTTGAAATCAAAAGGGACCTCATTTACTTAAGTAAAGAACTGATTTACTTATGCATGTTCCCGCTCATATTGTGCACATTTTTCCAAAGAAATCGTTTATCAAAATTGAATCTTTTGCTCCGCCACTGAAACACTTTTCCTATTTGTCATCAGATAGCATTGAATAATGGATGGCCGATCCAATAAATTCCCACTAGATGAAATCAAACCGGTTGCACCAGAATTGCAAAAGAATTTTAGAAAAGAAAGTACAACTTACACACTACTAAATATAATTTGTTGCACCATTAATTGAAACATAACTCTACGTATAAACTAAATATTTATGGAAGCCTCCAACCAGGAGTAACAGTCAGAATAAAACAGCAGATTGATTGAATTGCCGTGGATGCACACAAGACTGAGGCGCCAAGTGCCAAGGGCATTCTGAGCATTTCAATGGAAGTGTTTCCGCTGGGTAAATCCCCATAGGCCTCCCATTCCTCAGCACGCTCATTCAGTTGAGTTCACGGATGAGTTAGGCGGTTCACCTTAGGGTGAATTTAATTTCTCATCCGGGGCTCTCGAAAATGATGAACTGTTAATTGCAGCATCGAAAGGTAGCAGATGACGCGCCTAGGCCCCCATTATCTCATGTGAGGCTGAGTTGGCTGCTGTGCTTGCCCGGGCCACCCTGTCCGTTGCTTTCGCGGTTGGATGATTGGTTTCTGGGCTCGAAGTGTGATGCACAGTTGCACTCCGTCCCAGTGCCTTTCTTCCTGGAAGTGCATCAGGAGCTCACAAAGTCATGGAAGGCAGCTTTCACTGCCAGAATATGCTTCGCAGGTTCTTCTGCCCTCACTACACTCAATGGCAGGGCAGCCAGGGGGTACTTGGAGGTCCCCCAGGTTGAGCATGTGAGTACAGTGCATCTGTGCCCGCAGAAGGCTGCCACCTGGAGGAACCATCTGAGGCTTCTTTCCAGTTTACCTTGTGCTGCTAGACAGGCTGCCTCCGCCCTGCATGCCATGGCCATCCTGCAGGTCCATCAGGTTAAGGCATTGAAAGAACTGCACGAGGGCAGGTCTGACCCAAGGCTAATGCAGGAGCTGCCCTCAGCGACAAAAGTCACGACACAGGCTTTGGGTCAGGCGATGTCCACCTAGGAGCGCCATCTATGGCTTAACCTTGCCGAGATGCAAGATGCAGGGAAAGTGCGCTTTCTTGACGCTCCCATCTCCTAAGGTGGCCTCTTTGGCGACACTGTTGAGATCTTCTTACAACAGTTAACAGCAGTGAAGAAGCAGATGGAGGCAATCAGACACATCCTGCCTCAGCAATCTACAGGCCTCCGAGGTCCCGCTCTCTGTCTGCCTATCGCAGAGGCCATCCCCCTCAATGGAGGTCCTCCTGCAGGAAGGTGACCAGTCCTTCAGGTCTATCAGGTACTTGCAAGCCCTCCCTCAGGTTTGAGACAGACACAGCCTTATGTCTGCAGTGTCCAGTTCACGCCCTGCGCATTTATTTGGAGCGCACTGAGAGCTTTAGACGATCTGAACAGCTCTTTGTCTGTTTCGGGGGACAGCAGAAGGGGAAGGCTTTCTCCAAGTAGAGGATCGCCCACTGGATTGTGGATGCCATTTCTTAGGCATACCAAGCCCAGGGCGTGCTATGCCCCTGGGAATACAAGCACACTCCACCAGTGGAGTTGCTCCCTCCTGGGCACTAGTGAATGGCGCCTCCCTGACAGACATCTGTAGAGCGGTGGGGTGGGTTACACCCAATACTTTTGCAAGATTTTATAATCTCAGAGTGGATCTGGTTTCGTCCCAAGTGTTACTGGGTACGAATGGGTAAACGGCTGGGTATATCACTTGCACTCAGTGCCTTTCCCCTAGGGGTGTTGAAATTAATCGTTACATCGATGTATCACGATGCGGATATGGACGATTCTGCATCGATACAGTAATAGACCATAATTGATTAAAGCCTACTGACTTTTCTCTGACTTCTCGCGCTAGCAGAGAATTGTGCTACCAAGCCCATTACTCATGCTATGCCCCTTTTCAGGAGAGGCTGTATACTTGGGCTTAGTGCTCCATATGTGCTGATTAGCTATTGGTAATCCCATATGAAGTATTTTTCACTGTTTCCCTGTCAGTAAACCCTGTGTCTTCCCCTAAACAGAGCCTTGCTCTGCCTCTAGTCGCTGTGATTGTGAGTTTCTCCCTTCTCAGGCACCCTTCACAGAGAATTTCTCCATTTGTGGCACCTCCTGGTTGGTAAGTCCATGTGATGTATTTCCACGTCTGGCCTGCTCAGCTGTAAGTTTTTGTAAAAGAACAAAAAAAAAAAACCCAGAAAAGGTCAAAAATGGCTGAAGCAACCTATTCCCATTGTAAGTACAGTCCTTACTCCCCCTTGTGGTACGAAGGACTACGGCAACTTACTTGGAAAGGTTACGATGTGGCCTGAGTTCACTTGTTCTTAGGCATGTAGCTGTCTTCTGACACCTGCACCGTCAAACCTTGTAACACAGTTCAGCTGGTTGTGGCGTTTAGCATAGGGACGACCACTAGTGTCAATACATCGACACAATGTTGTGTAAGTGACAGATAGGGAATGTCTTGTTTACTATTGTAAACTCTTTTCCCTGAGGGAGGGAACGAGATGTTGTGACCCTCCTGCCACAACACTGAACTACCTGAAATGGCCAGGACACTGTCTCGGCTCCTCAGTACAAACCTGAATGAGTGGAGCAAGCCATCTCCTTTTATACCTGTATTTCCAAGGGAGTGGCATGCAAATTCCATTTACCAGTTATCATTGGCCTTTTCTGAAATTTCAGAGGTACATGGGGCTATACCCTAGTGTCACGACATCGACACAATGTCTTACGACGTTACTCAGCCTCTAGTGTAGACTTTATGTTCTAAGATCTTACAAACGGCTGGTGCAACCCCTCCCATTTTGTTTCTTGTTGAAGTTTATTTCACTCAGAAATCAGATTATAGAAGTTAAATGGGCTGTGAACAGTATTTCATCTTGACTTTAATATTGGGTTGTCACAAACACAGTATTTGGTATACAGATCTAACCTGTCAAAAGATCCAAACAAGATCTGAATTAGAATCTGAACAATCAGATGACTTTTCTTGAATGTTTTTTTGTTTTTTTTTGTGGATTATGTAAAGCATCTATTTGAAGTGCCATAGTGCTTTCAAGCCTTTTTAAGCGGTTCTAAATCTTAAGGTTTGTGAAACACAAAGGGGCATTTTCAACACTCTTTTGATATTACAGAAACAAAATGAACATGAAGCCATATAGATGGGTTGCTCAAGCCTGCGTGTGGACTTTTTTCTGAATGTATGGGTGAAGTCATTCTTGTGGGGCTGTAACATTCACTATTAACTACTCTGTAATAAAGTCCTAAGGCTTTCAGTTTATACTATTCAGTTTATGTCTATCTATAAAGCTGTAAATGCCTCCTCTGTCAAATTTTCTCCCGTACTTTGGGAAACACCTCTTGCCAGCAAGCTCATGCTAATTAAATGTGGTCTTTTCATTCAAACATGGTGCCGGTGTCTTTGTCTGATTTGGGCCATTTGATCTCATAATGTCTTTCTACGTTGTATTAATATATTTGAGGTTTATGATGCAGTGTTAAAAAAATGAAGGTTCACAGAAAGACAAACAAATAGAAACTTAGATTTGTGTCTAATTTTCCAAATCTTTATCTAGAAGCGCATCTTATTCAATCTTGTACATTTGTACATTGTACATTAATCTTGAACTTCTTCATGCAGTGGATTAAACTACAAGCCCTCATTCACAAATGTACGTTCACGGAATACCAATAAGAACGCATTTGCACACTGCATTTGCACTGCATTTGGTTCTGTTCTGGGCAAGAACTCCCTGCACATCCGTGCAGCCTAGCATGGATAAGAGCAATAACCCCCTTAGGGTAAACAGAACAGAACCAACATTAATGTACTGCAGGTATCATTAATTAATAAGATTTTAATGTACAACATAAGTCGAAATTCAAAGGGGAATCAGAATGCCAAATCCTGACTGACGAGAGGAGCTGAGGATGGAGGAGGGTAATTCGCTCCTGAGAAACGCGATAGCTGTTGATAATACTGAAGGAGCTTGTATATGTATACAGTGATAGGTGTTGTATTCCTATAGGTAGACGTGGATCAGCTGAGAGTCAGCTGATACGAGCTTGACTAACGTGACCTGCCAGAACTGACGCTATGCTTAATTTCTGTATTGATTCAGGTAATAGCTGAAGTGATGGTCGCTACAGATTTTATTGTACTGTTGTGAGTATGTTATGGAAAAATTAGGAAGAGTTCTGTTCAGTTACAATAGTTCCTTGACAACATGAAATCATGAGAGGACAACCCAGCAGAACCTCAAGGTGGAAGAATTTGTCCAGAAGATTAACATTGCGGATAGCATTTGTTGATTTGTGGTTCTGATTATTGAAATCTGAATGGAATGGCAAAGAAACAGTTATGTTAATTTATGTTAACGTAAGTAAGGTTCAATTTAGATTAAGATTATATTATGGTTGTTACATGAATTTAAGGAAGGTTTAAAAAGATAAATGGAAAACATTATAGAAAAAAACATTTTTGTTTTTATGGTGTTATTATCAGTGTTTTAAAGATAGTATGAGCAAAACAACCAAACTTTAGGCATCAGCAGATGTTGTTCTATATACTGTAATCAAATATTGTTCTAGCACACACATTTTGAGGGTGAATAAAGGAAGACTGAATTTGCAATTTCTGGTAAACTCGTTTTTAAAAGGTAGACAGCTAGATCTGCCTCTTGACCTGCTGTCTATCCTGAAGTTTTCATTCTACAGCTCCCATGGGCTGGCTGAATAACTAATCACCTGTGCATATTTCATAAAAAAAAGAGATATCTCCACAGTTTGCCAGAGATATTGCCTGAGGTTAGGATCTCAAATTGTATATAGTTTGCATAAACAAAAGTAGGCAACTTGTTAAACACTGCTTCCTAATTAAGGGAACAGTCATGTTGTCTGAACATAATGCCCATCTAGAAGAAATTAACTCTGTAAAGCCTGACATATGAAATAATAAAACATATACAATAATGACTAAGAGATGAACAAAATAACATCATCTTGAAGTATTACTAACAATATAAAATTTCATTAAAATAATAAAAGATTTTACAAGACACGTTTACTGTACCACGAACTGATGGGGGACATTTTTAGAATTACAATAAAAGGCCTTTTACTTGCTAAAAATGTATAAACTATTAATCAAATGACAAGGCATGTAGTAGATTGTGTTCAACAGGTTTTTCAGCAAAGTTTTGATCGTGTTGATAGTTTAGAGGCCTTATAAATTGATAAAATAGGCTTTATAAGGTTAATAAAGACCTTAGCATTAACTATTACACTTGGACAGAAAGACAGGATGAGAGAGCGTTAATGTGCGTTGGTGGGTTTATGTAACAATTCAATGACAGTGTTTGTAATTTAAGTAATCCTAAAACGGGGATGTAAGACAGTCACTAAATCAATGTGGTCTTTGCATGGTCCCGGTAAATATAAGGGTTTTTACGATCCTTGTTCATAGTTTTAGGATTAATTTGAAGGGCTGACTCTCTCAGCAGCATCTGTTACTGCGATGAGATGATGAGTCATTCGTTGGGAAGTGCACATCTGCAGTTTTCCACCAGCGGAGGAGGAAAGCATAACACAGGCTTATAACTCAAATAAATGTAATTATACGACTATGTGGGTGCTTATGATCAGTTCAGCATCTTCTGGATTAAATTCTGATTTAAAATCTGGTTCAAATAATTGATTCTAAGTACATTATATTTTCAGCAAGGAAGCATTAAATTGCTCATAAGTTACAGAGTGTCACAATCACGTTTGTTTGGATTCTTTGTGTTTCATCATCGTCTGCCTTAATCATTCATTTGTGGGCACGGATACTTATTATGTTCAGCTGTGCACTCATCAATCACCATCATCATCACAGTGCTCTGTCAGTGTAGTATCCGGTGTCATCTATCCCTACATAAGTAGATACGGTAATGTTAAGTGGTTCTTTTCTGCCATATTTTGGATATACCTGTGGATTATCATTAAAGACTATATTTGAACTGTATTCTACATCTTCATCTGCCTTGTCTACCACAAACTCTGACAGAGTGGCCTGCCTATAGCGGACAACACGCTGCAGTTTTGCCTTCTCACAGTTCATTCAGGATACGACGACGAGACGGTCAAATCGTTGTATTGGATCGGTGCCACCTATTACCACCCATTAGACCTCCCAGACACCAACGGACTTTGCTGGAGGGAGGCCATTATCAGGTGTCTGGAGAGTGTCTACCTCGAATCCAAACAACAGCCTGACCCAGAATCCAGCCCGTCACCACCCCGAATGATGGATTTGATGTCTAAGCCCCCCGCAGACTGGATGCTTCTACCGGCCGCAACGAGTGAGCCGATGCCCGAGGAAGGGATGAGAGTGCCCACCATCGCACCGGAGCCGAAGCACCATGTAGAGTCTGACCAGGGGTGTGAGCCGACTTCACCTGCCGCCACCGTGGGAGTCCTTGTGGAGTTTGAGGGATGGAAGCTATGAAGGGTATGAATTCCCTGTATCCCTTAATTTTACCAGAAAGTATATCGTCGTCTTCAGTCCTTTTAGCTGTAACGAATGGACTTTTGCTCTAGACATTTTTCCCCTCTCCCCTGTTGTCATCGGCCCTCAAACCGGTTCTCTTCAAAGACCGTTATCACTTCTACTCTCCTGAACGATCTCAGCAAGAGACTGTTTCTGCAATCCTCAAAAGATAGCACAGCAGACCAGACGACACAATCCATTTGGTCAAAGACTATAGAGACAAACTTCCAATAAACAAAAGAACATTTACTCCATTCTTACCTACAAACTTTCCAAAATATTTATAGTATTTCTCCTGTGTTTTATGCGTGTCCCTATGTTTTATTAGTTATGACTAGTTATGATTCTTTAGTTATGTTAGAGTAACTTCAAATGTTGATGTCCAAAGATGATGTATCACTGCTTTAACGTCTTCAAATCCCCTCTTTCTTAGTATCAAAATAATCCTCTTTTGATTTTATAATCAATGGTGTACAATGATAAATTACATTATATTTTTACCATACTTTTGTGTAAAGACTGCACAAATTCTCCATGCCAGCATGAACATGCAAATGGAGATAAGATGAACAAAGACTTTCACCAGGTCATCTTTGATTGGTCACCTCAACAAATGGGTGTGAACTGATAGGACCTTTAATAGTGTCTGATTAGTTCAGATCTTTGCTCAATCTCTTTGAGACAACATTCTCCTGTCTCCTTCCGGCAACTTCATCTTCAAGTTAATTTCTTTGGATTCAACATGGATCCCAAACGAACACTTCAGTGCACTCCTGGCAAAATCATCAAGAATCTCAAGAATCTCCTGCATCTGGACTTGTTCAGCAACTGAAGTCAATGCAAGTACCTGTTCGCAGCCTTTAGATGCGTTTCTAAGTTATTGTGCCCCTTTAAGGTGCCCCTGATTCTTTGATGTTTCTCATAGGTTGTGGTTAACTGATTATAATCTTGCCATTCCCTTTTCTTCTCTCTCTCTTTCTTCACTTTTCTTTACTTTCTTGATTCTTTATACAATCTTTGCTTAGTTTAGTTGTGTGTGTAGCCTACCTTAGTTTCATTTATTAAACCATTATATTGACGCGTTATTGTCTCTGTGTCTGCCACATACCGAAGTCACTTAAACATCTTGATCCAGCGATACCTATGCTATTACCCTGCTAGTACTTTATTTACTTTAGTTGGAAAAGGTTATTCTTTCTTGGCCAGGAAGATAACATATTTCCTAGAAATAATAATTGATTATGCTTTCTGTTCATTGGATGAACTGATTAAATAATTGTACTATTAATTCTGCTACAGTCAATTCTAAAAATAATACAAATATTTATAATTAATTATAATCTGTTAAAATTAATTATATATTTTGAGCTAATTTGGTACATAGCCCTGCCCAGCCTCCCTCTCCCACCACCTCACCAGACAGTTTCAAAAGTTCTATATATATTTTTTTTGGGGGGTTTCTGCATTGGTCTTCAGTCTCTTCCCCAGTCTCCAGCCATCAGCGCCACCCAGTTATCACTGTCTTCCATCAATTCTTCGGTACCACCCCTGCCTCCTCTCAGTAGCATGGCACCAACCCGGACCTGTCGGGAGCCATCTCCTTCTGCCCCCAGCCTCAGTGCGCTACGCTCTGCCTCGACCCATCGCCCTGGCTCCTGCGCTTGCACTCTTTCAGCCCTCGACTTCAGCGTGGGCCATCCGGCCTCGCCGGACTCCCTCGGCACGTCTGCTCCACCTGGGTCAGACATCGCTTTGCCTCCACTGCGGACTTGCGGACCATTCACTGGTCCTCCACCCCTCTCTAGTCCTCCACCCCTTCGGCTGCTGTTTGCTGGGCCCTACCTCAGGTTTTGCCTCCGCCGTCGTCGCGCTAACTTGCCCTCGGACCTCCGGATCCCCACCTCAATCTCGGGAGGTCGTCGCTGTGGCTCCATTGCGGCCTCCAAAATCTTTGCCATCTCTCCACCACCTCGGCTCATCGGCTGCGCAGTGGCCTCCATCCTCGCCGTCATTGTCTCCAGTCATCCCCATGGCTCCTCCCTCCATCAAAACCGACATGGGGTACTCCCCTGGCTGTGGCCTGGATGAAGAACCATTGGGATGATTGTGAGCCAAGGGAGATTGGAGTGAGCCAATCAGCTCAAGGTCATCCCTTGGCTCACTCCATCTTTATCACCTCTAGAACCTCCTCCTGCCTGTCTGTGCCATCCCTTCGCCAGCCACCTTAACCATCACCTCATCCTCTTTGTCTCCTCTTCTCCACGGTGCTTTTCGAGTCACATTTATTTATATAGCGCTTTTTGTAAAACACAGATTGTTTCAAAGCAGCTTTACAGAGATAACAGGAAAATAATGCAACAAAGTTGGTTTCCAGATAGCGTCACAGTCCAGCTTAAGTAAGTTCTGTGATGTCTCATTTTTGTTTTTGGAAAAAAGTTATTAATTTAGTTAATTTATATATATAGCCGCTCTGGAGAAAACCGTGATGTCATCGTCCAGCTCAGTTCATTTCTCATATAATGGTAGATTACCATCAGGCAGATTAATTTTATTGTGTTATGTTTAATGTCCCCAACACAGCAAGCCAAAAACCAATGGCAACAAAGGTGAAAAAAGGCGACAGTGGCAAGGAACCAAAACTCCATCAGGTGGCAGAATGGAGAAAGAAACCATGGGAGAAACCAGCCTCAGTCAGGGGGCTAGTCTGAAAAATTGGTCTATGTCTTCTTTTTTACGGCCGATTCGACATGTTGAATCGGCGTCGGGCCGTCGGTGAAGGAGGGAACTCTGATTGGCTATTCAGCTTAGTGAACGAGTCAGTGCACGAGAATAATAGCAAAACAGCGAGCAAAGAAGTCAAAACAGTACAGAGAGAAGGCTGTTCTAATGTTATGTCATCTTACCTGAGAGTTCCTTTGTCGAATATTTCAATATTAAAATGAGCGGAATGGAATAAAGAAAGTGTTAAGCAGGATTGATATTCAAAACAGTAAGCACGCACTTCTTTGTTTATGGTTTGAGTATCTGCAGCCTGCAGCGTCGGTTTCCCTTTTTGAATGACGAATATAGATGACTATATGTGGATTATCATTAAAGACTATATTTGAACCGTATTCTTCATCTTCGTCTGCCTTGTCTATCACGACCTGTGACACAGTGAAAGTGTTTATTGAAATAGACATATCATTTATTTGTAATTCTTTTGTAACATTATGAATGTCCCAAAACAAATAAACTGTTATTTTTGATTAATTTATTTTGTCCTTGCTGAATAAAAGTATGTTTTTTTTCTTAATTACCCCCAAACTTTTTAAACATTGATAAAAAAAAAAGAAACGTTTCAGCACATTAGAATGATTTCTGAAGGATCATGTGACACTGAAGACTGGAGTAATGATTCTGAAAATTCAGCTTTGCATCACAGGAATAAATTACATTTGAAAATATATAGAAAACAGTTATTCCAAATTGTGCTATTTCACAGGTCTAGTGTTTTTACTGTATTTTTCATCACATAAATGCAGCATTGGTGAGCTTAAGAGACTTTCAGAGGTAGATATGGAACAATTGTAGACTGATGTTAAAGGGTACATATGGATGTTTTTGCACATTTTGTCTGCACATTCATTTCCTTCCTGTGTTTTCCAGGCTACCTTTTAAAAGTGAAATGTTACAATAATCCACCCATCCAGTAATCGTAGTGAAACGTCAAATGTTCCTGACAAACACGGTGGTTCATAGCACAATTAACTGCATTTGTACTGATACTGTTACTATTCTGCTAAAAGGGTTAAATGGCATCTGCGCGTAAGAGTGCAATTAGCCTAATGCACAGTTGTTCCATGTTTACGATCATTTGCTGAGATGTGATCTCAAGAGCTTTAATAATGTTAGAGGGGTTTGTATGTGTTTACTGCATTTGTGAGTTTTAGTTAATCTCTCTTCCACCTCAACCCAAATAATTAGGTTGCAACATAATACCTGTTGTAAGCCATGACTTGGGGGTGGAAGCAGATTTTCAGTCTCATAATTGGCAGATTGAAATGACTTGTGGCCTTATCAGACTGTCAAATGCTACAATGAATTTATTATTCAAATGAGCACCTGAACATTGGAAAAACACAGATTTCACCTGAGGGTATTATTGGAGAAAATAATTCATGTTCTTCTCAGTTTATGTGAGGTGAATATCAATGAAGCTGGTCAAATTTATGGACCTTCTCAACAGCACTGCTTGCAGGACGTTCTGTACCACATATTTGTACTAAAAATGACAGGATAAATACCATACAAACTCTTACTACTCTTACTACCATACTCCTCTTACAATTTCTACAGTATATAGCCTATAACGTCCATAGAATAAGATTTATTTGGAATATTGGGTTACACTCCCTAGTGGAAAAAAGTATACTTTATTGTATTTGAAATATATTCCCTTTTTCAATAGTACATTGCAAATATACTAACAAAAATGGTACTATCTTTAAATATATTAAAAGTATATTAGCATCATGCTTTTACCTATTTTCACAATACAACTTTTAACACACTTTAAAATAATTGTACTTTAGTATATTTTCTAAAAATATACTTTAGAAAAATATACTTTAAAGTTTTTAAAAGTGTATTTATTTGCACTTTATTAATAATTAAAAACAAGCATACTTTTAACATATTTCTAAAAAGTGCACTATAAGTACATTGGTAATAAATATATGCTTAGTTACACTTTTAAAGGAGACATATCATGCTTTTAAATTGTTCCTTTTTACATATAAATCATACATTTGTAGTCTATATAAAGCGGAACTGCAATGCTTGGGTCTGAATTCTTCATTATTATAGCTCCACAGGCCCCTTTTCTACCCCTTTTCTGATGTGCGTCTGAGAGCAACTCGTTTTGGTGCGGTCTCTTTAAATACAATTGAGACACTTCATACCCCGCCCCCTCTCCAGGTTGCAGAGGTTCAACTCCACCCCATTCGGCCATTTTTGTAGTTTGATAGCAGAGATACGATTATCTAGCGGCACAGAAACTTTTTATTCACACGTTATTAACAAAATGTCAACAACGGAAGACTTGTCCAGCCAGCCTTAGATGTTCGAGCCAGAGTCGGAGCCGGAGCGAGATGAAAATGAAGACGACGAACCTGTAGAACAACGTATTCATATGGATGTATCGCACTGGTGTGTACTGTATTTACACATGAAACTTTGGTCTTCCGACCTTTTACCACCGTGTCGATTTATTTCGATTAATATGTGCGAGGGAGAGAGAGCAAGACAGCGTCTAGTTTGGAGACGGTGATGTCTTGTTTACACTTTCGCCTGGCTCTGAAGAGAGAGAGAGAGAGAGAGAGAGAGAGAGAGAGAGAGCGCTGCTCGTTCTTTCAGTTAAACATGCGCCCTTGTCACAAGCGCGGCAGTTTATCTACATTAGACGGTGTAATGAAGCGTGTGGGTTACTACATCCAACAACCGAACATTTTAACTTACCCTCTCGTAACTTCTGCATCCTTTAGCTTGGACTACAAAATTGCAGCGAGAAATAAAAATGGCGGATTGCTCGAAGTGTTGGGCCGGAAGTCAATGTCCTTATTTGGCAGTTCCGCTGCAAATACTGTGACGTAATAGTTCAAAAAACGTCATAGATAACAGAAAAATCGGAACAGGTTGAAAAATATGACCAAAACAGAATATAAAGATATCAACGAAGCACCTGAAGAGAATAATTTCATATTTTCTGTACTTCTAAACACTCCAAATATACAACAAAATGCATTTAAGGGCTAAAAAAGTGCATTTGGCATGATATGTCCCCTTTAAGAAATATGCTAAACACAAGCATACTTTTATTATATTTCTAAAAAGTACACTGCAAGTACTTTGGTAATAAATATATGCTTAGTTACATTTTTAAAGCACAACTCTCGCCAAAATGCAACCTAGGATCTTTTTGTTAATCTGCCAGAGGCAAACTTTCATTTAAAAGCATAATTAGAATGGAAATTTTCGTTTTCGGTCAAATTGCCTTTTGAATGGGAGTGCTAGGGGCACGACTATTATAGCATCAAAATCACTATTTTTAAAACACTAAGAAAGAACTCCAAAGTTCAGCTAGTTACTAAATAAATAATAAATTGATAATAAACACCATGGAGGTGGAGGGAGGAGGTGATGGAGGGAGGAACCAGAGGATAGCCCAAAGCAGAGATAAGAGGGAGGAGTGATAATGAAGCCAGGAGCCCAACTGACTGAGGATGATGGTGGAACCGAAGGGAAGGAGGATCCCACTTGAGCCAGAGGGGTGGAGGGTTGAGGCACAGCTGGAGATCCAGAAGTCTGAAGCAGAGCCAGAGCGACGATAGACCAAGGTGGAGCCAGAGGGACCCCGGCTGTTGTGTATTGCATTCTAAGAGTTGCATGTTTTGTCCTTACGACACACCGTACTGGTTCCCGGTTGTATTGCATTGTTACCTGCATACATGGTGAAGTAAGCAGTAAAGCTGCAATGTGAAAATGCGTGTATCAGTGTCATCACTCAAGCAGTGCACGGTCATCGCTTACCGATGTAACAAACTGGCGACGAGGATAAATGCTCTCTTCTCTATCCGCTACACTTGTAGAAGTACGTGTTACTCAGCTAACAGCGGCTCATTATCTTGCATGCATTTGCCGGAAGCTAACAGGCTAAACGAATGTGAAGAAAGTGAGTGTTAGCGAGGGGGCCACGTCAATTGTTCCTGTATTGAAAAAGGATGGATCAGTCAGAATTTGTCGTGATTTCAAGGTTACTGTCAACCCCGTTTTAACTGTGGAACAGTACCCCTTGCCACTAATTAAAGTTCTTTTTGCTGGATTAGCAGGCAGCCAGAAATTCAGCAAGATAAATTTAGGTCAAACTTACCTCCAAAGGCAGGTCGATCCTGTTTCCCAAGAGCTGCTGACCATTGTGACACACAAGGGCCTGTACAGATATCAGAGGCTTCCTTTCGGCATAACGTCGGCTCCAGCGTTGTTCCAGCATGCCATGGACCAGATCCTGAGTGGATTGAATGGAGTACAGTGTTATCTCGATGAATCACAGGAAAAGACGATGAGGATCATCTCGGGAACCTGAATGTAACACTTCAGAGGCTAAATGAGTATGGCTTTTTTAATGAAGAAAGACTAATGTAAATTTTTCCCGCCCTCCATCAAGTATCTAGGACAGGTAATTGACATTAGGCCAGTAGGCTTCGTCCCCTACATGAACTGTTGAACAAGTCCAAACAATGGAATTGATCTGACAAATGTGAGAAGGCATTCAGGGACGTGAAATGTACATTAACACAATCAGAGGTCCTCACACATTACAACCCTTCGCTACTGATACAGTTGACATGTGATGCTTCACCGTAGTGTGTCTGTGTGGTAATTTCCCATGTAATGCCATCCTGTGAAGAACGGCCAATCACCTTTGCGTCAAGGTCTCTGAACTCAGCAGAGAGTTATCATCATAATCTTCTGCTTATCCGGGGCCGGGTTGCGGGGGCAGCAGTCTAAGCAGAGATGCCCAGACTTCCCTCTCCCTAGACACTTTCTCCAGCTCTTCCGGGGGAATACCGAGGCATTCCCAGGCCAGCCGGGAGACATAATCCCCCCAGCAATCCTCCCCGGGAAGGCATCCAGGAGGCATCCGGAACAGATGCCTGAGCCACCTCAGCTGGCTCTTCTCGATATGGAGGAGCAGCGGCTCTACTCTGAGCTCCTCCCGAGTGACAGAGCTCCTCACCCCATCTCTAAGGGAGTGCCCAGCCACCCTGCAGAGAAAGCTCATTTCGGCCGCCTGTATCCGGAATCTTGTCCTTTCGGTCATGAACCACAGCTCATGACCATAGGTAAGAGTAGGAACGTAGATTGACCAGTAAATCGAGAGCTTCGCCTTGCAGCTCAGCTCCTTCTTCACTACAACAGACCGGTACATAGACCGCATTACTGCAGAAGCTGCACCAATCCGTCTGTTGATCTCCCGTTCCATCCATCCCTCACTCGTGAACAAGACCCCAAGATACTTGAACTCCTCCACTTGAGGCAGGAACTCTCCACCAACCTGAAGCGAGTAAGTCACCCTTTTCCGACTGAGAACCATGGCCTTGGACTTGGAGGTGCTGATTCTCATCCCAGCCGCTTCACACTCGGTTGCAAACTGTCCCAGTGCAAGCTGAAGGTCCTGGTCTGATGAGGTCAACACGACAACATAATCCGCAAAAAGCAGAGACGAAATCGTGTGATCCCCAAACTGGACACCCTCCGGCCCCTGGCTGCGCTTAGAAATTCTGTCCATAAAAATTATGAACAGAACCGGTGACAAAGGGCAGCTCTGCCAGAGTCCAACATGCACTGGGAACAAGTCTGACTTACTGCCGGCAATACGAACCAAGCTCCTGCTCCGGTCGTACAGGGACTGGACAGCCCTTAACAGAGGGCCCCATACCCTATACTCCCAGAGCACCCTCCACAGGACGTCGCGAGGGACACAGTCGAATGCCTTCTCCAAATCCACAAAGCACATGTGGATTGGTTGGGCAAACTCCCATGAACCCTCCAGCACCCTGGAGAGGGTATAGAGCTGGTCCATCGTTCCATGACCGGGACGAAAACCACACTGTTCCTCCTGAATCGGGGTTCGACTATCGGCCGAATTCTCCTCTCTAGAACCCTGGAATAGACTTGGAGGCTGAGAAGTGTGATCCCCCTATAGTTGGAACACACCCTCCGCTCCCCTTTCTTGAAAAGAGAGACCACCACCCCAGTCTGCCAGTCCAGAGGTACTGTCCCCAACCGCCAAGCGATGCTGCAGAGGCGTGTCAGCCAAGACAGCGCCACAACATCCAGAGACTTGAGGTACTCAGGGCGGATCTCATCCACCCCCGGTGCCTTGCCACCGAGGGGCTTCTTAACTACCTTGTGACTTCAGCTTGGGTGATGGACGAGTCCCCCTCTGAGCCCTCTGCCTCTGCTTCCTCAATGGAAGACGTGTCGGTGGGATTGAGGAGATCCTCAAAGTATTCCTTCCACCGTCCGACGGTATCCCCAGTTGAGGTCAACAGCTGCCCACTTCCACTGCAAACAGTGTTGATAGGGGACTGCTTCCCCCGCCTGAGGTGCCGGACGGTTTGCCAGAATCTCTTCGAGGCCAACCAAAAGCCATTCTCCATGGCCTCACCGAACTCCTCCCAGGCTTGATTTTTTGCCTCCACAACCACCCGGGCTGCAGTCCGCTTGGCCTGCCGGTACCTGTCAGATGCCTCAGGAGTCTTACTTCCGGTGTCCACCACCGGGTTCGGGGATTGCCACCTCGACAGGCAACGGAGACCTTACGGCCACAGCTCCGAGCGGCCGCGTCGACAATGGAGGTGGAGAACATGGTCCACTCGGACTCAATGTCTCCAGACTCCCTCAGGATCCGGTCGAAGCTCCGCCAGAGGTGGGAGTTGAAGATTTCTCTGACAGGGGACTCGGCCAAACGTTCCCAACCGACCCTCACAGCACGTTTGGGTCTGCCGAGTCTGTCCAGCTCCCTCCCCTGCCATCGGATCCAACTCAGCACCAGGTGGTGATTAGTTGACAGCTCCGCCCCTCTCTTCACCTGAGTGAAGTCCCCCAGTAGAACGACAAAGTCCCCACTCGGAGCACTTTCCAGCACCCCTCCCAGAGACTCCACGAGACACAGCAGAGAGTAATTAAGCTCAAATTTAATTAGAAGCATTAGCAATCATATTCTGTGTCAAGTAATTTCACCAGTACCTTTTTGGGCGCAGAATTACCCTGCTCACAGACCACTCTCCTCTGTCTTTGGTCACCAAACCGGCATTCCCTCACTGGCAGCGAATTGCATGCAGCATTGGGCTCTGTTGCTGTCGGCTTACCAATATGACATCAAATACAGGAGATGTGAGCAACATTGCAATGCAGATGGACTGTCCAGGGTGCCTCTGCCGGACACACCACCAGAATGCTCTCAAGCCCACATCTTATACTTCAAAGAAGTGCAAAGTGCTCCTGTAACTGCTCCCCAAGTGAAATGATTCACAAGAACTGACCCAGTCTTGTCATAAGTTCTGGCCTGGATATAGGTGACAGCGTACTTGTTTGTGATTATGGAAAAGGAGCCAAAAGGGTACCCACAACCGTTCTTGCACAGAACGGCCCTGTTTTGTACTAATAAGCCCTCACTCCACCAATATGCCTTCTATGACGGACGATGTTTGCCGGCTCACACACCTATTCAAACTCCACGATGTGCTCAAGGATGAAATTGGCCTCTGATAAACTCTCTGGCTCTCACTTCATGGCGGGCTCTGCCTCTGTGTCTGTGGTGGGCTCTGGCTTTTGTTCCATTGTGGGCGTGGCTGAAGGCTGGCGTTGCACTCCTCAACGAGGCGGATGGTGAATGGCCATCCACAATTACCATTCCCCCTCTACATATTAGGCAAAACTCCCTCGTGGACCTTCCATGGGCAGGTGTGCCTTTGCATGCTTTTTTAGGTTGGTTTTGTAAAAAATGCATAGCGGGCTGTTGGGAAAGTGAATGAGGAATGCCAGATCTAATAATTTCCTTGTGTGATCCTCGAGGAAGCGATCTCCCTGCTCAAGGAGAAGCAGACTAACAACAGGTAAATCCATATCTTACTTTTCTCCTACTGCTTATCTAGGTTCCATGTTCTATCATGGGTTCACGTGTAGTTGGATCCAAAAGAGATGCGTGACTCAGAATGATGATGAACCAAGAGACCTTAATAAACAGAAAGCAAAAGCACACTACACATCTAACATAACTTTAGCGTGGAACACTGAACAGAAGAAACAGAGGGCTTATATACACCGAGGATGATAATCAAAGAAACAGGGAACAGTGTGTAACTAATCAAAAACCATGATAACAAATGATGAACGCGACCTCTGGCCAAACAGTGACAGGAAAAACCATGCAAACTGAACTAAACATGACAATGAAACTATTAAACGAAACAAGACATGATAACGAAACTAAACATCACAAAATTTCTACCACTTCATCCACTATCTTAGATAGATTTGCTCATAACTCATTGATGAATACATGCAATTATGTGTTATTGCTACAGCCCTTGCCTTAAAGTCACTAGGGTTTTAGAACTAGAATGTTCTGCACCACAGCTGTTCTATAATGACAGACAACAATGCATTGTTTTGACTTACCCAAACTGCAGAGAAAAGATTCAATCATGTCTGTGATTTGAACAACATAAAAAAATAGACAGCTAAATAAGTTACTCACAGAAAAAAAAAGAAAAATGAAAACGGTTGGCACATTCATCACAGTGGCAAGGCCTTGTGCTGAAGTGTCTGGCTAAGAAATCATTGCTGCAGCCATTCCTCCAGGGCCATTAATTAGAAATGAACAGCGATTGAGTTTCCCCTGCACACAAACACTGGCCTTACACAGCCTAGAGACTAAAACCTTCCTTTCTGCAGAGCCAGCTGTTTCTCACACTTGCATGCCACTGATGGATGGATGTTAGTATTTATTTCAATTAGAATGCAATACATAGAATTTATTTCCAATGGAAAATACAACTACAGCAAAATGTATGGGATGTATTGTTATAAGTAAAAAAAAAAAAGTAAAAAAAAAAAAGATTTTTTTTTATTTTTATTATGATTGTTAATGATTACAATGATATGGTTCCTGAACAGTCCTTAAATCTTCCACTGGTCACTGAAGCAAACACTCCCAGCCTAAAATTACAGCAGTGCTATAATAGATGCAAGTGCAATTCTTTTGGTTCTGCTAGTGGCACAGAAATTACGCACTTCACCTTTAATAACTTTTTTTGCTAACTTATCCAAGCTTATACAGTAAATGTGCGTCTTAAGCCTTTGACATAGTTTAGCCGGGGAGTCGACTGCTCTAATTGCATTTGAAGGTTATGCAGGAGCTGAAAAAAAAAACAAAAAAAAACGAACAATCAAAGGGTAGCGACACGACTAATTCACATGATCCGTCATTATGTGTTAATGAATAATTATTTATTGTTCCATGTATTACAGTTATAGGCTACTTTACTTACTATGAAATTACTTAATCGTAACAAAAAGACAATTAAATTAAATCTAAAGAAATTAAGTAACCGTTAAGCACATCAAGCAATGACTTTAATCACTGAAAACTTAAATAATATAAAAATAAGAATTAAAAATACCAAATAATTTACATTCAGATATATTATTCATGGAACGTACAAATAGCTTTTAGTTTTATTAACTCATTTATACTGAGTAAATTGTAAAGTAAAGTGTCGCCTCTCATTTTCATGTATTGCCGACGCATCATGCAGCCACAAAAGCGCTCTATGACTGATGTAGACTATTGGTTTTATTTAATTTTCCTTTTTTTATTTGAAACATGATAACCTAAACTTGTTAACTATTTCATGAAATATCTGAGATTCTCAAATACATAATGTATTTTGTCGTGTAAACACCTTTATAAAGATACGTTACTTGATCTACAGATCGATGGGCGCTGCTGCAATTCAGAATCAAAGTTGGCCGGTTTAAAACACGTAAATTCATCCATCTCTCCCAAAAGACTCGAAAGTAAATGGCAGGTGAACTGGGAAAAGAATAAAGTTTATAATAATAATAATAATAATAATAATACTAAAATTACATACACAGCATATCTCAATTAGAAACGTTGTCAAATTATAGATATATCTATATTTTTTGCTAGTATAGGTGTATTTAAATATCAGAAACATAAAACAAATATTAGATGGTTAAAAACACTGAACAGTTGTGATCAATGGTTGTGATGGTTGATGTTAATGAACTCCATCTCTAAGCTAACATTAGCTAGTCCATTATGGGGCGCCGTTTGTAAAGCGGCTCACGCTGAAAATAACAGCAACATTTAGTCACATTTAGCTTCAAACAACGTCAAAAATTTATACCAGTTTTTTTAAACAGTCACTTTTTAGCACATTTACAACAATATTTGTCAACTTAGAGATATTTTAAATAGTTAAATCTAAATATTAAATGTTACACCTAAATGTTAAATCTAAATGCTAAATCTAAATCTAAATGTTAAATCTAAATCTAAATCTAAATGTTAAATCTAAATGTTAAAATCTAAATCTAAATCTAAATGTTAAATCTAAATGTTAAATCTAAATGTTAAATCTAAATGTTAAATCTAAATGTTAAATCTAAATCTAAATGTTAAATCTAAATCTAAATCTAAATGTTAAATCTAAATGTTAAATCTAAATCTAAATGTTAAATCTAAATCTAAATGCTGAATCTAAATGTTAAATCTAAATCTAAATCTAAATGTTGAATCTAAATGTTAAATCTAAATCTAAATCTAAATCTAAATCTAAATGTTGAATCTAAATCCGGTTACCGGCATTTTGAATTTGCATATTAGTTAAATATTTAGTTTCACCCGAAACATTTAGATTCAACATTTAGATTTAGATTTAACATTTAGATTCAACATTTAGATTCAACATTTAGATTTAACATTTAGATTTAGATTTAGCATTTAGATTTAACATTTAGATTTAACATTTAGATTTAGATTTAGCATTTAGATTTAACATTTAACATTTAACATTTAACATTTAGGTGTAACATTTAATATTTAGATTTAACATTTAGATTTAGATTTAGATTTAACATTTAGATTTAACATTTAGATTTAGATTTAATATTTAGATTTAACATTTAGATTTAGATTTAGATTTAACATTTAGATTTAGATTTAACATTTAGATTTAGATTTAACTATTTAAAATATCTCTAAGTTGACAAATATTGTTGTAAATGTGCTAAAAAAGTGACCGTCAAAAATTCATACCAGTTTTTTAAACATTTTTTTTAAGATAAATGTGACAAAATGTTGCTGTTATTTTCAGCGTGAGCTGCTTTACAAACGGCGCCCCATAGTCCTTCACATTAAAGGTACAATCTGTATTTTTTCCGCAACCAGAGGTGGCATTTTCAAAACAATACAAAGACGAAGCTTGATGATGCTATGAAGGAGTGGGACGATGGGAGATGTTGTTTTCACCATCCAGAGATGTATGGAATTCATGAATCATATAAATTATATATCAGCTAATACATTAGTTTTTGTATTACCTGTACGTTTGATCACACTATTTTATGTCATCGTAATGAATTAGCTGCAAGGATCGTGAAATGTAATGCTATATTAGCCTGTTACTAATATGTGACTATTTGTCAAATGATTTTGTGGGTTAATGCTGCGCAGTTTTAAACGTTTAAAACAATCCTGCTAAAAGTACATTTGAACAAACCCAGTATTTGCAAGTAATGGCTAAATATTTTTGTGCAACACATTTAATTTCACTGCCATAGACTTGTTCACCGGACTTGATAAAAAGCGTTACTGAATTACACACCAAGTGCAATATAACTGTATGTGTAGAATAAATAATATATATTTGTTTACCTGTCAATTAAAACACAGATCAAGTCCAAGTTTGTCGTGAAGCTCTCCATCCTGAAAACGCCACACTGATATTGATCCTTGTTTTATTTCTCAGTTTTTCCCTGCTTGCCTCAGTTGATCTATGTTTACGTTTTTTTTTTTTTGTGTGTGGATTTTCTGTACTTGCTAATCAATAATCGTGAACCATGACTGTCATACAACATCATCAAACACATATCTATCCTGGTTTTTAAAAGCGGAAACCGAGGATAGCGCAGATATTACGTTATTGATAGGCAACAATAAGGGATGAGCCATTATTTAAAACTGGAATTTCTCAAGATTTACAAATCTTTGGGAACTTTTGGGTTAATGTAAGTACACAACTGTATGAAATATCTCACACTGTGCGAGTGGTTTTTGAATATTTTATTACAAAAATCGTACATATTGTACCTTTAAAATCAGTCTACAGACATTCATAGACAACCTATAAAGCTGGAGAAGTTTCTTTACAAGCTGTTCACACATTGGCAATAAATAAATTCTTACATACAGCCAAAAGTGCACTTTTAAAACCTTTTGACAGCTTTTTTAACATCCAACTGAACTTTATTAACATGCCAATTCCAACATCTCAAATCACTCTTTATTCTGAACCAGAATTATACTGTGTCCTGTTAAGGCTAATTTCATAGCTATACTGTTTCAACTATCCTATAAGTACAATAATTAAAATATACATTTCCACACTTTAACTAAAAATAATGCACCCAGAAAATGTTTCCCAAAAATAATATTTCTTATTAATTTTCCAATGTCCCATATTTCATCACAAGCATGCTTTTCACCAAGTAACCAAGTAAGGTTGAAAAAAACGTTATTAGGAACAAAGTTGTTGTTTTAGGTGTAAAAAATAACAACTGAGTGACCATTTTCGTACTACAAATATATAAATGCTTTGTTTATTCCACTCTTTCATATTTTAACAATAAATGTCATTAAATTCATATAAAAGTAGCAAAAATGTATCAATAAAGGCATGGACATTTTATTTAATGTGACCTTTATATAGCAAAAAGCAAAATGGTGTCGGCCCAGATCCGGCCCACATCTGGTACGCATTGAATCCACGTGTACCAGATGTGGCCCTGGTCTGGGCCAACACCATGTTGCTGTCTGGGAATTATATTTTATTTAACAAAAATAAACCCATAACACAATAATGTATGAGCATGTAACATAGAGCATGAATTCTGACAAACAGCCAGGTGCTTGTTAATCATTTTACCATTAAATCAAACGTTAAATCAGTGGATCTGTTAACTGTTTAAATGCTGGGTCTATACAGTCCATGCATAAAATATGACTCCCAACATAAAATATGACACTTGAAGCAAAATCAGATGCAAACACTAGCAGTCCAAGTGATAGAGGTCCAGTGTTTAATATTTATAGGACGAATATATACTGGCATGTGTCTGATGTAGAGTGTACGAGAGATGATTTACTGAGGAAATTAGCTTTACCTGACGCCATGATGCACAAACCAACAACAGACAGCCACTGAAAGAGGCCGGGGCTCATTTAAAAAGAAGAAAGACAGAATAAATCACCTTTTAAAAGGACATATAATGCAGTCAAATGCAAATCATTCTCATCCAGTAATGGGCTTTTAATTATTACGCAAATGCTGGACGCGCCGGGATGTAACATCACAGAGGGCACGCTAGGATGCCACGGCTTCTCAAGTCAGTTGTGACTCACGTTTGTGAATATTGATAAATGGTGATTTCATTTTTTACTTGCACTGTGGGGTGGTTGAAACAAAAACCAAAAAATCAAATATGCAACATAAATCTATAAAGCAAAATACAAGCATTGGATTGGAAAGGAAAGGAAAGGAAAGGAAAGGAAAGGAAAGGAAAGGAAAGGAAAGGAAAGGAAAGGAAAGGAAAGGAAAGGAAAGGCTCTGTAAACAGTTTCTAAGATGAAATGTGGTCTATCAGAGCAAATTATGTTTTAAAACAACTGAACACATGCATCTCATATCCATTCTAATACATATGAATCTCCACTCAAAAGGACTCAAAACAGACAGCAGGGTGACCTTCACTTTGACAGCTGACAATGAAAGCAGATGTGCTTAGGAAAAAATGGCAACTGAATATGAAGGGATACAGTGACTTGGGGGTGGAGGAGAACAAAAGATGGGATAGAGAAAGTAAAAAAAAAAAAAAAAAATGAATATGAGGGGGAGGTACAGGGAGAAGAGGGGGCTTTGAGAGACTGTGTATCTCTTTGGTGTTGAGCCTACACTGTAATTCCTCAAAGCCTCAAAGAGAATGAGAGTACAAGCATTTTGTTCTGACCTACATTCTCCGATAAGAACAGCAGCTTTAGTCCATGAGAGCTTGTTTCAGAGACGCAAGCTCAGAAATTAGACGGAAATGTTGTTAAAGTGGTTGCTTTCTAATATTTACCTGAATGGTCATTTATTATGTATATTTTCCCACTGCTGTCAGAGTGATTCTGCTTCTGTTGATTTTTTGTTTAAAGTCCCCCTGTAGTCAATAATTTCATCCCTTAAAATTCATCTTTGATCATCAAAATGACATATTTAAAAAACATTTCTTTAAAAAAAAATGTCTTCCTGCCTTAAAATAGATTGAATGTAACTCTACACCCTTGCCTCATTAAGTATACACTGCTATATGAATATGCAAATTAGCAGCCACCTCCACTCACTTCACCCACTCTTGACGATCGCACATTGGTTCTGATTGGTTACAAGGTAGTTTGTGACGTCAGAAACACCAGCGATTTGAAACCGTTCGCTGCAGTTTTAAGGAGAAAATACTCAGCAATGGCGTTGACATGAATTTACACATGGTTTGTCTTAAAGCATATTAAAAACACCACATTGACATATAAACAACATTAAAAACTTGATTTTCACTACAGGGGGACTTTAAGAGACATAACACAATTTTACACACAAAAAAGTTACATTTTAATCATATAACGGGCACTTTCACACTAGACCTTTTGTTATTTGTTGCTGTTTGCAAAAAAATGGTTATTTCTACCAGAAAGACTCGGGAGATAGAATGATGTAACAAAGCATTAATTTATTGACAGCCCAGCAAGCAATTATTTATAAAGTTCTTTGGCATAGTAGTGCATAATCTGAGGGTAGCGGATCTGCATTTCCTGACTGAAGACGAAGGCAGGGGTGCAGACGACCCCCAAAAGTAGGTGGAGTATGAATCCACCGGGACGGGGCCCGCCCACCCACAAAGAATGGTAACGGAAAGTATACCCACCGGTCGTGAATCCTATAGCTCCTGCAAAATTGGAAAGGAGTTACCATAAAATAGCATGATGAACATTAAATTTGGATACCTCATAGGCCTATAGCTTAATTAGAAAAGAAAGCCACTTAAGTCTTTGTAAAAACATTGACCTGCAAGGTACTACGTGGAGCCATGGAATTTGTTTTTCTTTTTTTTTGCTGTATTTATTCATGCATTTAGTAGGGGCTTTTATCCAAATGACTTACATAGAATTCAATGTACTTTTTACTTTATTGCCAGTTCACTCCTAAGGACACACAGAGACAAGGCCTCATTGGACCACACAGAGCAGTGCCACATTGGGCCATACATAGACAGGCCTCATTGGACCACACAGATCTGGCCACTTTGGACCACACGGCCATTATAGATCACAGAGATGAGGCCTCAATGAGCCACAACAGCCGCTAATGCCACATAGAGGACCAGGTAGGACTAGATGAGCACATAAAACGAAGGCCACCCAGGACTTTTTTATATTTTTTATATATAGCAATGATATGCCACACAGAACTTATGCCCCGAAGGGCTACTGGCCAACCATAGGCATCTTTTAAAGGGCAAGACCAAGCTGCAAAGGCCACACATTGACAAACCACGCAGAGACAACGGCTACTAAGCCACACTGAACCTATGCCCTGAAGGGCCACATGGCCAACCATAGGCATCTTTTTAAAGGACAAGGCAACGATATGCCATAGGCCAAAAAGACCCACACAGAGACAAGGCCCGCTGGGCCACAAGGCTTAATGCCACTCAGAGACAAACCACTCATAGACAAGGCCACTAGGCCACACAGAACCAATGCCATAACTGGCCACAAGACCTCGGGACAAGGCCACATTAGGCTACACGGTCACAGTAGACCACACTGAACATATATATAACATAGAATAAAGCCACTAAGGCTTTTTTTTTATTTAATTTTTTTATTAAACGACCATAAAGACCACACAGGACAAGACCACAACGGCTACTACAGCCACATGGAGACAAGGCCACACTGAGACAAGGCCACTAGGCCACACATAGACGATAACTCAATAGCCATTTATAGAATGCAGGCTTGAGACTATAGACAGGATAATGAGAAAATGAGAGCATAACACCGCCACCAGTAGTTGCGTAGGTATTTACCTGATTTGTTACTGGAGAGCTTGCTGAGCTTTGAGAATGGTTTTTGAATCAGGTCTTATATATGATTCAAATGCTGAGGAAGACCATCTGCCCATGACCTTAATAGCTGACGTAGAGATTCCTCGTTCAGCTGCTGTAGTAGCTGCCCCAATTCTGAAGGAAAGGCCGGTATAGAGAGAGGGGGATAGACTGCAGCTTTTGATAACAGTAGTTAAATGAGTCCTGAACTTAAAATTAAAAGAAATGTAATCACAGATGTGAAGGGACAAAAATGGTAATTGATTTTTGAAAGTGTTAGGGTGACGCCGGAGCCTTGAACGTCATTCTTGGAGTGCTTAAGAAAGAGAGTGAATAAATTAGGTGAAAAGCATAGATCGGAAAAGGAAATACGACAGGCAGAATCAAATTTATTAGTTTCTGAGGTGAATTCCCCTGGATGCACGAAACCTTAAAATGCAGATAAGAACACTGCTTCTAGAAGAATGTTAATATAAGTGGAAAAGAGGCCGTTGCTGGCGGAAATGAATAATCTTTGCAAAAGAGGCAAGGTAATAGGCAGGCGTTTATCTGGAGGTGCTAGAGGATTTAGCTATGCCTTTGAGTAATAAGCGAACGAAAGTTGCAGTGAAAGACTTGGGAAATTAGGATTGATAACTTGCGTAAATTGAATACCTGCGAGCAATCTACGAATGAAAGAAATATTTAATTACGATTTCCGTAATTGTAGACGAGGAAGGAACCACCGGCCATGATCAGGTTGGGAAATAGAGGAATCTGGAAAGAAAAGCAAAACGTTATAATCGGAAGCAGAAGTATGAGCTTTTAAGGTGGAGGAAGCTGCGCCTTCGTGAAGTACGGTCCAGCTGGATTGAGCAGATCCTCTAATTTAACATTTCTCTGTTAGGGGAGGGCAGGGTGATGGATCTGGGTTGGCTAAAGGGCAAAGCCGTCTGAAGCCTGAAAACTAAAGTGCATAGCTATTGCATTGCAGTGGCCTGGAATGTGCGCGACCTTAATTATAAAATTAAGACTACTGATCGCCAGATAAACGTCTCAGAAATGGCATAATCGTCTGACAAGAAGATCTGCCTTAATGATGGCAACCTTGCTTCGTTAGCACAAGCAACATAATATATTTAGCGACCACGTCAAACCCCAAAGGATGCTGGCGACAGCTATAGGAACATTTTCGTGAAGCGCAGATGAAACGAAGCCTGAACGAGCTTGGTAAATTCATCTGGCCTTTGCTGATCCAATGATCCAAATCTGAAATCGGACATGCACCCTTCGTCTAGCAGGACCGGGTCACTTAAAATATGCACGGAGTTAACAGACAAGAGATAATTGCCTGCCTTGAGGAATGATAGCTACTCATAGTGAAATTTAGGTGAACAAACAGAGAAGAATATAAGGCTTTTATAATATAAGACATTTTTTATTTTTATTTTTTTCTCTCTCAAGGATGATGTGACTGAACTACACACACATTAAATATATCACAATATAAAACAGGATTTTGAATCTTATCTTGCAGACCCCAACTTAGTTAGTTCATTTGGACAATATTTGAGGCTTTTTATTTTTATTTTTTAAGTTAAAGTTCAAAATTCATAAGTTCGAAACATATATCATGGAAATTCTTAATAGGAATATAACCAACTAAATCTGACTTCTTAATGCAATACTTACCTGAAGTAAGGTCCCGTCAAGAAGCTACTATCTCTACCTTCGATGACACTTTGATGATCTGTTGTCTTTTGACTGTAGAATCCATTTCTCAGCTGCACAGCATATACCTGACATGGCTCCCAAGTTGCTCTTTGTAGAAATAGTTTTATTCATGGCCAGGAGATCACTGGCCACAACCACCAATTGAGTCTCTTTAATAGAAAGATACATGAACATTTAAATCCGGTTGAGTAAAAACAATGTCACTCGAGTCTTCACTGTGATTAGTTCCGGTGATTGGTTTGTTACGATAAAAATTAATCATATGACTGTTAGTTCTACTGTGTTAAGCAATTTTTGGCTAAGTGTATGTGGCCTTTGACCGGAACATCCTTAGTCTGCATTTTTCTGTACATTAAATGTGGAAATACCCATCACATTAAATATTTCTATCACACATTTCAGTGGATTAAAGTAGTCACCAGGAAAGTTTGTGTGTTACAGCGATTGTAAACATTTTCTAATATTGTAGATCTAAATTTTAAGTATTAAAGGACCTTAATAATATGAATTTTAAGTAAATATGGTGTAAAATAGTTGTTTGTGAAATTTCAACACTTATGTAAATATGTCATTTACTGCCATTTATTTATCTACTACAGCATATGCATAATAGCCAATGAGCAACTTGTTCTCTTTTAGCTCAGCTTCTTCCTTCCTTTTTTCAGATATGGTCATATTTTTACATGTTACATTTTTTTTTTTATAAATTAAACTGTTTTTGTCAGTGGTTAGTATTTTCCATTCATTCAGTTGTTTTATAAACAGTATTGATGATGTTCTTTTATGTTTAGAGATAGTAATATTTGCATAAACGATCGTGATATTCATAAAATAATGTCAATTTTGATTTCATGATGACTTTAAAGTCTGCAATCATTGCTTGATATAAGTCGAGATCTTCCCGGCAATCAGGAAGTGATTGGTAAATAACATATCTGTAATTGCCGACGCAATAACGAATTCAAAGAAGGGCATGTAACAAGGTGAATTATTTACTGCTCCTTTAAGGTGGAACGCACTCTCTCAGAGGTGAGCAGACGTATGAGGAGCGCGACCTGTGAATATAGCATATGCATATAAAGCCAGTTTAATATTTCTGTTACTCTTAAGCTTGTTTTATTTCTATTCAGTTACGCAGTTGTTAGTGAGTAGGGTAGAGTGGGGGAAAACGCCCCCCTTAAGGAAAATGTGACATTACAGTGAAACAAAACATAAATGTGACTAGAATTGCCATCCCGGTTTTGAGTGACTATGGCAGGAGTTATTCACCAAATATTAAAATTGCTCAGCCTTCATAATTAATTAGTATTTCCACTGAAAATATTTTTGTACAAAGGGGGCGTTTTGCCCCAGCGGTGGGGTAAAACGCCCCCCAAGGTGGGGTAAAATGCCCCCTTTCTTACCAACCAGTTTGCTTCATAGATAAACAGCAAAATTAACAGACAATAGTTTTTAATCTCTAAAGGTAAAAGGCAAGTAATGTATCAACATGTATATATATTAATATTTATTTCAGAAATGTTCAAAATAGGCAAAATTAACTACCTTCCATCAGTGAGCTAACTGTGCTAGCAAGCTAGCTAGTTAATGCTCACTTGAGGTATTTTTTTCATGTTTTGTTCAAATATTTTGATTTTACCACCTAGTTATACTGCATTAAGTGTAAAACAAAGGATTTGATAGACAGAAATATTTTATTATAGTAATTATGATGCCCCCGGGGGGGGGGGGGGGGGGGGGGGGACGTTTTACCCCTCAGCGTAGGGGGCGTTTTACCCCACAAGCTATGAGTTTTTTAAAATAATGTTTAATTTTTAAAATATAATTATATTCCTTATAAATAATATATGATCTCAAACTACAGACTTCACTATTCATCTATCATACATCACTGTGATATCCTGCAGAACAATATTCTCTTAAACACTTATTTACTAATATCTGAAAATTATAGCATTTACCATGTAATCCTCTTCTCTTCAAATGTGTCACTGGTGTCAGCTTCTCCATAGAGATTTGTATATCCCCGTTATCAACGTAGTGCATAGCAACAGTAAAAATGTATTTTGACTACTTTTAGTGGTTATTTTGGGAAAAACAGGTGGGGGGCGTTTTACCCCAGGGGGGCGTTTTCCCCCACTCTACCCTATTTTGCAATCTACCCATGTGAGCGTGGGATCGACAACGCTGCTATTGCTAGATTACCACTGCACTGTGGAATATCAGTAACGCGAATCTTTGCATACACTTTGTTACAAACAGTAAGGCGAGCTATCCGGCCCTGCTGTTTAAAGCGTTACAGTATGTTGCGTTGCAGTCTGCAGATCAGCAGTTTTAAGAACACGCCACGTCACCGTAGTCACCAGTTTGAACTCTGCCGCTGGTGTATAGGAAGCAGCAGAGTAGCCATAGCTGGGACCGAGATGGGTCTTGTGCATGTTGCCCACTTGGGTCCCACCTAGTACCAAGTGCAATCCTACATGAAATCCATCTGGGCAGTTAACATGGGGCCATTATGGAACCCACAGACAATCACATTCAGAGCCCATTTTTCAGCCCATTTCAAACCCATATGGGCCCCACATACAAATGTTGGCTGGGTAAGATACTTACCTGAAAGTTTAATCATGGTAGAGGGGACATATTAACAGTGGCTGATGGAAGTGCCTACCAAAACTTGAAAACCGACTTGGAAGCCTTGGAAGTGAAGTGGATCTTGAACTTGACAACCAGAGTTGGAAAAATCAAAATCAACAATATGATTTTGTGTTGTTATGGTTGCAATCGAAACGCGGGTGAGTGAACGCCAGCGTCTGTTTCTGCGAACTTATGTTTGAGTTTGCAGACGCTGACGCAAACAATTAAGTACCGATCTTTTATACAGAAAGTATTAGGACATGATTGATAGATGTGAAGGTAATAAGTGACAGTAATTGAGTCTTCCTGGCAGAACTTATGCTGAAGCTTTAATTTCCCCCAAAATGAAAATTGTCATCAATTACTCACCATCATTTCTTTCAAAACCATTAGACTTCCATTCATCGTTGAAACATAAATATATTCTTCATGAATCCTGAGTGATTTCTGTTCCTCCACTGAAAGTCCATTCCATCACTTTGATGATACATAAAGTTCATAAAAATGTTGTAAAAGGAAAAAGTCTAAAAGTTTATATGATGAACAGATTTAATTTAGACTTTTATACATATTGATCAATGCACATATAAAGAGCAAATAAAATCTGTCTGACAGCAGCTCTACTTGCCTGATGTGTGAAAAGAAATCTCAATGCATTTCATCTATAGGCTTCCATGTTTACCACATATGAAGTGCTCTATGTGCGTTAATCATGAAGTTCTCTATATATGTGCGTTATTCTGACCCCTTCACATATGAACACGTGTGAAGGGGTCAGAATCAAACATTGGTTCAACCATCAAGCCAAATGTGCCATATGAAAGGAAAACAGACCCTTGGAGATTAGTGTCTATTATTATAATTATAGCTTGCCATGTTCATTTGTTAAGGGAGATTGAAAAAAACTTTGGAGCAAGCATGGAGAGGATATAAATCACAAATTGCTGGACGATACCTCTGGTACCTGCCATACATGGTGTTAGTCAAATTACAGGAATTATTTCAGCTCTGTAACTAATCACCCTCGAGTAAAGAAAACATATTTCAAGTTCCATTTTTAGCCTCAAGTGCTGTTGGTATCACATCAGGGACCAAGATAGCACTGATCCTACCTGCTTTGAGATCCCTCTTGTACGTAATGCATTATTCGTAGAATTTGACATATTCATAGGAGAGAAGAAATGGTCCAAGCCTAAGATTGCACATTGACTGACTCGTACACTCAGTGGATTGTTTCCCTTGATGTTGCTTGGCTTTGGTTTCTGCTATTATTTAGGAGATTCTACTGAATCCAGGCAGAGGGAAGGAAGTCATAAGGATTATGCCTTGATGAAATCAACTAATTGAAAGCAAGCTATTACACTCTAATGGGAAGTATAATTGAAAATAACAGCATTATGGAATTATGGCCCTTCCCACAAGAGGTGAAATCATGCATTGTAATAGTTGGTTTAACAATGTGCAATCTGACATTATCGAGTTATGTCCCTCACAAAAGCCAAACAAAAACACGCCTAGATAGTCAACACACACTTGTGTGATGTATAGGTTTAGTTTAGACTACTGCACATTTAAAGTGCACGCTTAAATGTAAAAACACTCTCTTAATTAAAATGCAGTGAAAATGCCCCTGTATGACTATTGTCTATGATACAGTTAGGCTACGGTACACGGAGAAGGTAAACGATACTCATCAGCAGGGCTGGAAAATTTCAGTCCGCCCTGTGGAGGTTGGCTTTCGGGGCTTTGTGGCAACATCTACCGTCAAGCTGCTCAAGGATTTGGGAATCCATGTCCACACCCTGCGCCAGACCATCAGAGAAGTGGCAGATACTGCAGAAAATTGTAGTCGGTGGCTGCGGTTAATGAGAAAAAAACCCTGCTGGGCCCCAAGATGATGGGGACCCACACCATGGTCTGATCAGGCTGTGGTTTGCCTGCCTATGTGGAGGGTGTCTTGTGTTTAAAAGGCAGAAACACCTGAAGTTGCATAAGTACACAACTGAAGCTGGGTTCTATAACATCTTCTGGTGGTGACTTTATATCCAACTAGTGCGGTGAGCATTCAAAATGGGGACTTATAGCATCTTGTCCTATGTTCTCAAATGAAAATAAAAACATTTCATATATCACTATTCAATGTTTTATTTTTAAAACATTAAAACCTTATGTATGCATTTGTAAATACAGGTTAAATGCATTCATGTCCCCCTGAGCTGCATTAAACAGTCAGTGTAAATTCATCTAAATGCCACTTCAGATGCAGCTTCTGTGTTTCCTCTGCATTGCAAAGAGGGATTCCCTTTCAAGGGAACTCACGCTGCATCGATTGACGCTTCGTGTGATGACGTCTTGAAGCACATGTAAAACCAGTCCAATGGTGTGGCGGAACGTCGGAGGCGGGTGACGTCACGAACCAAGAAACTATAAAGTCTGCCCAAAACAGAGCAGCGCTAGCTTCTGTGTCTTCAGTAGCGCTCATTGTGAAACTGTCCTTGTCATATTTGGTGTTGTTTGTCTTCTATCTTCCCTAAAGGCCCCGGCATTACCCACTAAGCCAGTCAGAACCACATTTTCGCTAGTGGGTAAAGCTTACTCAGCCACTGGTCAGGCTGCAGCATGCCTTCACACCATGTCGCATGCCGTTCTGCCAACCCTGCCACCTTGTGTGCTTCAGGGCGCAGCGGTCTCAGGCGAGCACATATCTCAAGGTCCACCCGGAAACGTAGTGGCCTCAGGATGCCTGCCCCCTCCAATGAGGGTTCTAGAGCGTTGGGCTGATTGCTCAACAAAAACCAGAAGCCTGTCTTGAGAGGCTGGTACCACTAGTAGAATTTTTGGCAGTGTGGAGGCTACTGCCAAATGTTTCTCGATGGGTCCAGCAGACCATAGAAAAAGAGTATCAAATACAGTTCGGGTCTCGCCTGCCCAGGTTTATGGGGGTCCTATCCACCGTGGTGGGCCCCGAGCAGGTTCTGGTAATGGTAATGGAACAAGAAGTGGAAACCCTGTTAGAGAAAGGGGCCATAGAATATTTACTTCCCTCCAACAGGGAAACTGGGTTTTACAGCGGGTATTTCATAGTTCCAAAGAAGGATGGGGGGTTGCGTCCCATTTTGGATCTTCGGGTTCTGAACGAGTCAGTCATGCAACTAAAGTTCAAAATGTTAACACGGAGACAAATCGTGCCACAGATCAGATCCGTGGACTGGTTTGTCACGATAGATCTCAAGACGCATACTTCCATACATCCATCCTTGATGCCGCTCTGGCGCCTCTGTGCTTTGAGTTTCTGGTTTCTGGTTTCTTCTGTGGTACTCTGAGGCTGAGGCCTGCAGCTCGTACCAGGGTGCCGACATGGGATCTGGCCATTGTCCTTCAAGGCCTTTCCCTGACTCCTTTCGAGCCATTGGAGGAGGTTCCGGACAAGTTTCTGACCTTGATAGCTTTGTTCCTCCTCGCTATCACTTCTCTTAAAAGGATAGGAGTTTTGCAAGCACTGTCGGTTGTACCCTCGAGCTTGGAATATGCACCTGGCATGGTTAAAGCGTTCCTTCATCCTAGACCAGGCTATGTTTCAAAGGTCCCCACTGATGTGGCTAGATCTATTATGCTGCTAGATCTATTATGCTGCAGGCCTTTTGTCCTCCTCCTTTCCAGAACTCGGACCAGGAAAATAATAATCTGCTTTGCCCAGTCAGGGCGCTAGATGCCTATGTCCAGAGAGCTGCCCTGTGGCGTAAATCTGAACAGCTGTTTGTATGTTTTGGGCCCCCTAACAAAGGGTCTCCTGCATCTAAGCAGAGAATGAGCAATTAAGTGGTCGAGGCTATCTAACTTGCTTATGAGTCGGTCGGACAGCCTTCAACTATGGTTGTCCGTTCCAACTCTACTTGGAGTATGGCGGCCTCCAAGGCCCTTATGTCAGGAGTTGCTCTCCAAGATGTTTGTGATGCGGCAGGGTGGTCCTCACCTCACACATTTGTAAGGTTCTACTCTTTGAACTTGGACTCTACACCAGGGTCCCAGGTGCTCTTGTTCTAGTGCTGCTCCTCGCGACTTCTTACTGGACAGACACTTGTCACTATGGTGGCATTGGTATAGACGTTCCCTCAGTGTCAATCGATGCAGCGCGAGTTCCCTTGAAAGCGCTTGCGTCACCTTGCCATATCTCCTATGTGCCTGTCAGCGACTACTTCAGACTTTTACGAAGCTAGCGCTGCTCTGTTTTGGGCAGGCTTTATAGTTTCCTGGTTCGTGACGTCACCCGCCTCTGACGTTCCACCACACCATTGGACTGATTTTACATGTGCTTCAAGACATCACCACACGAAGCGTTCCCTTAGCGTCAATCGACACAACGTCTTGTTCCCTCTTCAGGGAACCGAGGTTACAGTGAGTAACCGAGGCATTTTGTTGGTACTGATTTCATTTGTTTGGTAACAGCACTATAGTGTCTTATTATTCTAATTGAATTTATTGATTAAATGTGAGAATTTGACATAAAAGATGATGCATAGGCTATATTTATTTAGGCAAGAACAAATTGCCCTTTATAAAGGTAAAAATGCCCATACAAGGGAAAATGTCATTTCTGTCACTGCTGCGAACTAACCACCGCACAGAATATGAGGAATATCAAAAACTTTAAGACTCAGCAGTCCTAAACCTACCAAGGTACCAACACAATCCTGTCCTTTCTTAAACATTTATGTTATTTTCACTGTGTTCAGTTCCTGTTTGTTCTCTTTGCTAGTTTGTCTCCATGGTTTTTGATTGACTTATGCATGCATTTATCTCAGTGTATTTTCTTTGTCCGGTATCGTCAATGTTAATTATTCCCCTGCAATCTCCTGAGTGTTTCCTTTTTGGACTTAACATTAAAGACAAGGTTTTGTTTCTATACTCCTCCTTCATGCACTTTATTACAGCCACCATGACACTTTCTTTAGAAATGTTCTCTTTCTTTTTCATTTCTGTGCCCCACTAAAACATTTTTGCAAAATCTTCTTAGATTTCTTTTATTTATTAAGTACATCTGATGAGCTACAGCAAATCTATAGTGGGTTTGTGCTGAAAATGTTACATTTGAAACAACAGGGGTGGAAAGAGTACTGAAGAAATATACTCAAGTAAAAGTACCATTACTTTCCAAAAATGTAGTGCAAGTAAAGTAAATGTACCCAAAAAGTAAGAGTAAAAACTTATTTAAAAGTACTCATTAGTAGTGAGTAGTTAGTACTGAGCTTCGGATTTTACTCCCTTATAATAAACACTGTACACTGCAATTTAAAAATGTAGAAAACACTTTACACACTTTAATTCACATTATCTTTGGTCAGAAAGAATGAAGAATATATATATATATATACCCTCCAACAGTTTTAATTTTGACTTTAGTCAAAATCAGTGATAAAATGCATCTACTTCCTTAACAACAGGGAAATACTATGAAAAAGTTACCATTTTACAGGAAACTAAATTTAAATAAAATAAACCCAGTTTAAATAAAAAAAGTCCTTTCAACCGAGAAAGCACGTAACGACCTCTAACGGAGGGAAAATAGCAGAGTAAAAGTACAGTTAAATGTACTTGAAATGTACTCAAGTAAAAGTACACAGTAAACTACTTAAAAAGAGTACAATATCTGATAAAAACTGCTTAGTTACAGTAATGTGAGTACTGTAACTACTTCACACTCCTGTGAAACAATCAGTAAACATTTGACTGTGACCTATAGAGATTCCTCTGCAATACTTGATCCTGCATGCGTTTTCTGTGCTTTTGCTTTGGAACATCTTTAGCTTGTGATGCTGTGAGGAGGGATGCATGTAAGGGCAAAGGCTGATTCAGGACATGGTTCTTTAAATTCACTAGAGTCTTGCCTGGAATATGTCTTCATTATCTGTGATCATTCCAAACTTTTGACCGATAGACATTAGTGATGCCTACAGATGAGTTTTAACCCTGACAGAGAATGCAGAAGATAAAAGTCCTACAACAAGAGAACAAAGGCTTTGAGAAATGTCTCTTTCAGGCGTTTTTCAGCATACACCCAGGTGCATAAAAGTCATCTCAGTAAAATAGATTATCAGCGTGGATGTCTAGATTTTGAGTAGATGCCTCTCAGACTCCATCGTCCTGGGATTTGTTGTAAAACATTCATCCAGCATCACTTCTCAGTGAACTGTTGCTAGGTTACCTTCTACGCAGTGGAGCAGTCTGTCCTTGTTTAAACGGGTGAGAAATGTACATCTACGTTTTTTGTTCTAAAAGGGTTAAAGTTCATTGTGCAGATGTGGCAATCCTGAAGAGACATGATGAGCTAATGTTTTTCTCTTAATACACACAGAGCATTTAAACATCATTTCAAGTCTTTTTTGTAAAACCATCAGGATATTTTTTCCTTGATGCAAAACATTACATGTTAACTAAATATCCACTGATATTGTGTAATATATATATATATATATATATATATACATATACATATACATATATATACACACACACATATATATACACACATATATATATCTATATCTATCTATATCTATATCTATATCTATATCTATATCTATATCTATCTCTATCTCATGTACATATAATATATATATATTAGGACTGTCAAGTGATACATTCTTTTAAATCTAATTATTTACATGATGTGGCACACATTTATCACACATTTATTGCACATAATACACAAATTTGGCTGAGAAATTACCCCAAAAAGACAATTTGAAGTCATTATTGATTGTGTTAAATTACAAAAAGTAGCTTTGGAAAGACATATTATATATGATTCAACATAGAATTTATTACACATCAACTTTTAAGCTACAGCAGCCATGAGGGTGAGTAAATGATGACAGCATTTTCATTTTTGGGTGAACCATCCCTAATGGGTTTTTTGTTAGTATAATTTTTTTTTTTTTTAATGAAATAATAAAAAAGAAACTAACACTGCCAGTAGGTGGCGGTAAATGTATAAATGAGTAAGTCATTGAGTCATTCATTCATTCGTTCAGTTTGTTCAAACAGCTGATTCATTCCAGAATGGGCATTAGATACGTTAATAATTTCAATATATTATATATATATATATATATATATATATATATAGTATATATGCATTGAAATGGTTGGTTTAAACTGATTTAAGATCAATTAAATATACCGTTTCAAGGCAATTATTAATTGTCAAGTCCTAATGCACTTCATCAGTAAGGCTATCATATTTTATATACATGCACTTTAGATTGGCTGTGTTAGTTGAAGGGTGTTGATGATGATTTGACTTGCCCAGTATACAGTATATGCACTGCCTTATGCCAATCAATGTGGATGTTTTCAGTGGATTTTTGCTTGATATGAAATAACTAGTGCTAGTGTAAACATAATGTTAAGCTATGTAATCCTATAGGCACTAAACATATAAATAAATAAAAAGCTTATGTATTTTACACATGAAGACGTGTACCAACAAGATGTGGCATTATCATAAAACAGCTATAGTCAGTCACGTGGTATGCTGTAACATTCACCCTGGAAAAGGCCAAACATCCATCTCTCAAACAGGAAATACTACAGCAGGAGGCGAGTATGACATGAGACCTTTCATGCTCAGATGCATTTCCTCTTTCGTATAAAGATCCAGATAGAGATTGCTTCTTAGTGACATGCTCAGAGTGCATCTAATCTCAGCTCAGTCAAAGGACTTGAATGCAAGTCGGCATTGTGCATCAAGTGCTGGAGTATATGATGACTGTCACATTACATTTGATTCATTCTGTAAATTTGCCTGCAGGGACAATATGTCACAGCTGCTTTCTGCTGCAAAAGGCCTTTTCCCCCCTGAATTGAGCCCAAATCAAGACCAAATTTGTTTCCCCTAGCAGTTTTATTTAAAAGCATATCCATAAGCAGAAAACCATCTCTGGAATCAGCAGTTGAGGTCTTTAGATATGCCTTCCTATCACAATAAACCAACAGAGACAGTCATTACAGCCACAAGACTCATTTTTTAGACTCATTTCATCCGACTGCCAAGAGGCAACATGCACTGGTCAGATGTAGTGTCTATAACCTTTCAGGCTTGCTCAAGCAAACTGAAGACGTCACAGGCCAAAGTCCTTCAAAATCTTCCTCTAGCTCTTCGAGTTTGGAAAAGCTGACGAAAGTCAAGCACCTCAACTTCAGTTACTTCCTGTTCACTAAGCAAGGATCTAACAACAGCAGAAAAAGATTTCTTGAGTCAGCTCATCATTTCTTTACTTCAGATTGACACATCACACAGTAAGGGGTCCAAGGAATATGTATCTAACCTGAATTAACCTGTTAAGTAATGTTTGCTTGCTCAACACACCCATAACCTTTTTAAAATGAGTGATCGTGTTTGAGAATATGCAGGGCTCTTATTTTTTTGGATAATTTCATTCCCCTTGTGAAAAAGTACACTTTAGCATACTTTTAAAAAGAGTACTTATTATGGAAATTATATATATAAAAAAAAAACTTAAATGCAAACTGAATTTTATATTTTCGGACACTTAATTGCATATTATTTACAATTAAATAAAAATGTATTGTTTAAATTTATATTAAACTCAAAATAAACAAAAATCAGCACACTGCTGCTTCTGCTCCCAAAGATTTATTTAAAAAGCAACGTTTCGACCCAAAGGGTCTTCGTCACTTCGTGCTTTTTTAATAAATGTTTGGGAGCAGAAGCAGCAGTGTGCTGATTTTTGTTTATTTTGAGTTTGATGATTCATTTTGTTCGAGCACCTGCCAAAAAGTGTCTGGATGTGCACACCATCTCTTTATTGAATTAAAATTTATATTAAACACAATAAGATTGCTTTTTGACCCACTTGACATGTCATGTCTGTTATAAGTAAATATTTGCAATTACACATTTGCATAAAATATATAAACTTTACATGCAATTGATCAAATAACACACGACAGTTAAAATTATGGTTAAACTTTATTTTAGAGTATATGTACTTACAGTGTACTTACCCAAGAAAGTACCGAGAAATGTAAAATAACATGGGTTAAGGTTAGGTTTAGGGGAAGGTTCAGTGTTTTTACCCAGTTATTGTAATTACTACAATAGGTACTGTACATGCGGAGTATGTACTATGTACTATGTACAGTGAAGAAAATAAGTATTTGAACACCCTGCTATTTTGCAAGTTCTCCCACTTAGAAATCATGGAGGGGTCTGAAATTGTCATCGTAGGTGCATGTCCACTGTGAGAGTGCAGTCGCCCTGTCCCATGTGCAGAAAAACACCCCCAAAGCATGATGCTACCACCCCCATGCTTCACAGTAGGGATGGTGTTCTTGGGATGGTACTCATCATTCTTCTTCCTCCAAACACGTTTAGTGGAATTATGACCAAAAAGTTCTATGGTCTCATCTGACCACATGACTTTCTCCCATGACTCCTCTGGATCATCCAAATGGTCATTGGCAAACTTAAGACGGGCCTTGACATGTGCTGGTTTAAGCAGGGGAACCTTCCGTGCCATGCATGATTTCAAACCATGACGTCTTAGTGTATTACCAACAGTAACCTTGGAAACGGTGGTCCCAGCTCTTTTCAGGTCATTGACCAGCTCCTCCCGTGTAGTTCTGGGCTGATTTCTCACCTTTCTTAGGATCATTGAGACCCCACGAGGTGAGATCTTGCATGGAGCCCCAGTCCGAGGGAGATTGACTGTCATGTTTAGCTTCTTCCATTTTCTAATGATTGCTCCAACAGTGGACCTTTTTTCACCAAGCTGCTTGGCAATTTCCCCGTAGCCCTTTCCAGCCTTGTGGAGGTGTACAATTTTGTCTCTAGTGTCTTTGGACAGCTCTTTGGTCTTGGCCATGTTAGTAGTTGGATTCTTACTGATTGTATGGGGTGGACAGGTGTCTTTATGCAGCTAACGACCTCAAACAGGTGCATCTAATTTAGGATAATAAATGGAGTGGAGGTGGACATTTTAAAGGCAGACTAACAGGTCTTTGAGGGTCAGAATTCTAGCTGATAGACAGGTGTTCAAATACTTATTTGCAGCTGTATCATAAAAATAAATAGTTAAAAAATCATATATTGTGATTTCTGGATTTTTTTTTTTAGATTATGTCTCTCACAGTGGACATGCACCTACGATGACAATTTCAGACCCCTCCATGATTTCCAAGTGGGAGAACTTGCAAAATAGCAGGGTGTTCAAATACTTATTTTCCTCACTGTACATGCGGAGGACTTTAAAATTAAGTTAAAAATATAGTACTTAAAATGTTCTTTAGTACATTAGTCAACAAAATAAGTGTACTAGAGAGCATGACAAAAAATGATTTGAAACATACTACTTTAAAGTAAAACTTTTCATTTGACTATTACAAAGTGCAGTTTTTAAAAGTTTACTTAAGTGAGTTGAGAAACAGACATGAAAGTGTATTTTAAATAGACTTAAGGGATAGTTCAGCCAAAAATGAAAATTACCCCATGATTTACTCACCCTCAAGTCATCCTAGGTGTATATGACATTCTTCTTTCAGACGAATACAATTGGAGGTATATTAAAAACTGTCCTGGCTCTTCCAAGCTTTAGAATGGCAGTGAATGGCTGTTTCTGTTTTGATGTCCATAAAAGTGCATCTATCCATGTCAAGTGTTGTAGCTTTCCTGCACAATTTCCCACACTTGAAAAGGAAAACCTCGCCTCTGAATATGAAAAGAACAGGATTCCACTCAGCAAAGTCCTTTTGGATCCATTTGGTCCGTTTATTTTGACTTTTCTTTCTTTTTAAAGTAGCAGGTGAAAAACCTTCAAAATAGAAAAAGGAGAATTCACCAGTGTACACATTTTTTTTTTTTTTTTTTTTTTTAAACCCATTATTATCCACACTTGTACAAAAAAAACATATATTCAATGCAAACATTCTAAATCATCATTATACAAATCCTATATATAAATACTATAAACAGTTAGGGCATGCACCACCCACATAAACAGTTACTGTAGCAATGTAGCGTTCTCTTTAAAACAAACACCGCTTCAGAACAGCATTGGCTTTAACGGCAGGAGTCTATGAGGTAAGCAGATCAGTTTTTCTTACCGGCAGTCTTCCAGAGTTTTTTACGGGTTTGTTGTTTTGTGCAGTGCAACCTGTAGAGTTTCCAAACTGTTTGTGGGCTCGTTTTCCCTTACTGAACACTGACAGCACATATCAGGAAGAAGCAGTTGCACGCGCTCAGCTAATTACAGATTAATCTCACCTGAGCGCATGTGAAAATGCGTACTACCGCCAGCGGGCGGCGATGAACGGCAGTCAACGCAACAATCCATGATAAAAGTGCTCCACACTGCTCCGGGGGGTTAATAAAGGCCTTCTGAAGTGAAGTGATGCGTTTGTGTAAGAAACATATTCATATTTAACATGTTACAAAGTAAAATTCTAGCTTCCAGCCAAACGAACATAAGCAGCCTACTTACGCCTAAAGCACAACTTACACAACTCATGACGTCGGAAGTAGCGTAGTACGTAAATATCAGCAGTGTGTCACATTACTTGCGTAAGTTGTGCTTTAGGCTTAAGTCTAATCTGTATGTTCGTTTGGCGGAAGCTAGTTATTTTACTTTATAAAGTTTTAAATATGAATATTTTTCTTACACAAACTCATCGCTTCGCTTCAGAAGGCCTTTATTAACCCCCCGGAGCAGTGTGGAGCACTTTTATCATGGATGGATGCACTTTTATGATGGATATATGCACTTTTACGATGGATATATGCACTTTTATGGACTTCAAAACAGAAACAGCCATTCACTGCCATTATAAAGCTAGGAAGAGCCAGGACATTTTTTAATATAACTCCGATTGTATTCGTCTGAAAGAAGAATGTCATATACACCTAGGATGATTTGAGGGTGAGTAAATCATGGGCTAATTTTCATTTTTGGGTGAACTATCCCTTTAAGTGGCATTTTACTTCGTTAATATCATATTGTCTGCGTACAGACAAGTACAGTTTTTCAGTAAGATTTTAAGTGCACTACAAGTGCACGTTCAGTAGAATTAAGTGCACTTCTTTTTCCACAAGGGACACCTCAGGGACTTTTTTTGGACTGTTAATTGTTGATTTGGGACAGAGGATTGTGTGTGTTAGTGCCATAATCTTGTTCAAAAGGCTTCACATGACAGGAAGGACATGATATACAGAAACCAAATGAACGAATGGAGACAGTATATTACTTTAGAATCTCGCATAAAACCCTTTCAAAAGGTTAATTTGAATATTTCTCAGAATGCACAAATATAAAGCGGTTTGGAGAATGGATACTCAGAATGTGCACAAATAAAACTGTTAATGATCTCATTCATTCAATTAACTTTCTAGTGTCTGTGAACTCATAGATTAACCGGAATATAAAACTGAGGGTCTTAATGCTTAGAGAGATGTTTTATATGGTCAGCCGCTGCCCTCATGGCGTCATGACTTTGGGATGCAACACATTTTTATCTCATATGGTCTCAGTGCTTTCCTCCCTCATCTTCCGTCACAGTCGTACGTCTCCATGGAACACGGATAGTGTTTGACCAGGCCACATCAGCTGGCAGGCCATGACAGGGTGGCACTCTTACTAACCCTGCTAAAGGTAGTTCACCCGTCACACGTCTGAAGACACACACACACACACACACACACACACACACACACACACACACACACACACACACACACACACACACACATCTTGTTCTGGATCTCCAGATGGGCCATAGAGCTCAGACAATCGTTTTCCTGTTGCACACCAGGTTGAATCCATTAGCTGACAGATTAATCTAGAGGTCACGCCGGCCAGCAAGAGGAACATCGTCCAACATCATGCTGATTAATGATGCGCTACATCTCTACGAATAACTTAGTCATACATCATACTGCAGGAATCAATACAGTTTCCAATTTCCACAGAACAACATGTTTCTAGCGGCGCACTGAGGTTTATTGACATGCAATGACAAATTACCCCCCCTAAAAAAGAGAGTAAAAAAAGTAAAGTTTGAACAATATCCTGACAAAGCCTTCAACCTTTAAATGTAATGTTACATCGAAGGTTACACTGCATATCTTGTGTTTTTTGAATACTCAGATTTCATGTTTGAATGTCGGCCTTGCTAAATGGTTGCTTAGGTGTTGTGTCTGCTTGATTATATGTTGTTCGGCTATTGTTTTTTACATTGCTAGAGTGTTCTTGCTGTTTGCTATGTGGTTGTTAGAAACCTTGCTGGTTTCTAGGGTGTTGCTAGGTCTCAACCAATACAACTAATACAAAGAGTTGCAGTAATATTAATGAGAAGTAAGAAGACAGACAGATATAAAAAGACACAGCTCACAAAAGTCAGAACAGAGAATAAGACGTTGCTGGTATAGAATCAAAGTGTCTGCTAGATTTAGTAAGACTTTGAAGCAGTCATCCTTCAAGTACACTTCTTCAGCAGAGCTTTCATGCCATTTCATGACTTTACAACAGAAAGAAAGCTACATTTATAATGGGTCGTCTATAGCAGATGATTTAAATGACCTTTAAGTATCTAGGCGTTTTGATCAACATGAAAGAAAAAAATAATAATTCTTGAGCTATGAAAGTGGAATACTGGTCTCACTTTGCACAGTGGTTCCCAAACTCTCTTCCACTTTTTCCATTAAGGGACAATATTTACCCCTTTAAACTGTTTTTCAGTTGCATTTTTTACCATTATAAAGGCAAACTTTTTCTAACCCTATTAAATGTATGTGTATGTGTTCAAATTCCATTATATCCATTCATTGAAATATTAATATAATACATAAAGCAATAAATAAATTAAATCAAATGATTAACATCTAATTAAATCCATATCACCAAGCCACTGCAGCGGTACAAGCTGCTTCTAGATGCGTTTACACACTGAATTCAATTACAATGGCATAAATAATTTTATGAGATAATGTTATGAGATAATTTAAATGTTTTAAATAAAACAAATATTCAATATATTCAACCCGCACCACGAGACATAAACTGTTCCAGCCAATAACCGACAAGAAGGGTTTGGGGGGTTAGTGCGCGGATGAGGAGGAGGAGGGAGGGTCGAGCTAGCCTCCGTTTTGTTTGACAATACTTTAAACGTCAACAAGAAGTGACTTCACCCAACATCACTTTAACCTTTAACAAACCTTCACAGACTCACAGTAAATGTATGGTTTCATTGTATATTTTTTACTATCTTGATGCAGGATACTGACATTGCTGTAAAGAGGGAGATTGCACTAAAAAGTCTCATTTTCTACATGGGAGAAGCAGTGGAGGACCTCATCAAGGATTTCCTGGTAAGGCAAGATTCATTTAGCGATGCGAAAATTCTAGCTAAGGCTGTCAACTTCAAAATTAGCCATCAGGCTATGTTCAGTTATATGTCTGAAAACAGTCTGTAAGCAAATTTCAAATAGAGATACAATACCTTTCCACTAAAATCAGAGTCCCAAGTTTATGCGACTGTTATATTTATATTTCAAAAACGAATTGGAGTAAAAACATAATTTTATAATTAGTTAGAAGTAGATTTGCTACTTATACAATTTTGTGCATTTTGTGTTTGCATTCAATTTATTTTGAGTCATTTGTTATCTAAATAAAAAAATAGCATCTGAATGTAGTCTAATAGTTTGGGCTCTGTTAACCTTTAATCTGGGGGGAAACCCAACCTGTATCGATTCCTTATTTATTTATTTTTCTAAATTCTTTTCCAGGTGTCAGAAAAGGAAGAGGCTGAACAAATTCTTCAGCAAGAAACCATGGCAATCTTTGTCATCAGAGATGCACAAGGTATACCCACACACATTGGCATCGTTCTAGAGGGACAAGAGGTTCTGAGCGGCTTGCCCTCTGTCGCAAATGCTGTCGCCATTCTCCTGGGCCTTCTTTATGCCTTCAACCTGGAATATCCCAAGACATTGAAACTGACATTTGAATATATCCAGAAAGTCATCATGGACCTGGACCCAAAAAGCATGACTAACAAAGTCAAGAGGCTCTATAACCAGCTCTACAATAGAGCTTAAAGGACTAGTTCTAACTAGTTCTAGTTATTAAAGGACTAATTCAGGGTTCCCACACATTCCAGTTTATACCCGTAAAGAATGTTTTGTTTAAGTGACTGGCTATAGTTAAAGCAATAGGTTCAGTATTTCAGTAGTAGTACCTGTCATGTCTTGAAGCAGTCCAGTTCAGATAAAATTGCGATAAGTTTAGTTGAAATCGAGACGAGATGGAACGCTGTATTATAGCGGTGTATAGAACTCTGTTCTTCCATTCTAATGTCTGACTTTTCAACAATGAGTTGTTGTTTTACAGTTGGATATCATTTGTAGCAGAGATAGTGAACTGAGAAATTGTTGCATTTCCCTAATTCACTGCATTGTTCTCGGTTAGGCTGATAAGGCTGTTGTTTTCTAAGGTCAATGTTTGCCAGCCCTTGAAGTTAAAATATGACACTTGAGCACTGAAATTGTGGATGTGTGGAAATAAGTTAATAAATCTTTATGCAATGTAAAGTATTTGTCTTTTTTTTATTTATTAGATTTTGGATCAGATCAATTATTAAGCAATGTTCCTTGATGGGAAACATGTTTTATTAAAGCCATATATTTTTGTTTGTTTAAAATGAATAATTTCTATTAACTTTTATTTTTTTAAATGATACATAATTGTTTAATTAAATCTATATATATTTGATTGGAGAAAACAAATAATTTCTAATACATATTTCTTAAATGAGAAGTTTTGTTTTGATTAAATCTATATATTTTTGTTTAGATCAAAAATAGAATTTTAATTAATTGACTTTCTTCAACATGAAAAATTTACTTTGTACCAAGTTTTATAAAATAGTTTTCATAGACATCGAAAATATTGGTTAGGGTAAGTTATTATTTTTCATTGGTTCAAGTTATAAAATATAGATGTGAACCATTACCCTAAATTTTTTTAATTGGATGAATGAAAATGTTTTTTCAGTGTAGAGAAGTATGAAATGATGGGAAAAAAAACGAAGCGATACTTTTAAATATTGAACTAAAACTGCCAGTAGGTGGCGCGAAGTCACTGTTTTAATGAGCAAATCATTCATTCATTCAGTAAAGAAGCAAGTGGCTGTATTATGAATAGATCATTGAATCATTGATTCTCCTAAGTCATTCAAAGCCACTGATTCGTTCACTAACGAGGCCAAATAATTTTTTTTGTCACATACAGCAAACATCTCCTCACTATCCGTTAGCTGCCTGTCCCCTGAACACACTGTAAAAAAACGCGGTCTCTGTAGACAGCCCAGGCTCCACAAACGGCAACAAAAACAAACTGGCCCAGCCTGGACCATGAAACATAACAAACAGTGTTCCAGCCAATAACTGACAAGAATGATTTGGATAGTGTGCGTGCACATGAAGGGGGGTGTGGGGAGTGGAGGAGAGAGAAGCATGAAGAGGGAAGTTAGCTAGAGGAGAGATGTCCTAGACAACGACAACGACTAACATTAAAAAATGATAATCTCTTGAATTTTGATATGGTCCCGAATTTGCGCAAAGTCCCGAATTTATATCGGAAAAGCGTTCAAAAGGTGGCGAGAACTCCGCCGGCAGAAGGGCTACCAATCTGAAATTTAGGTGGCTCTGTTTTTGCTGGACAGGGTAAATCCAGTTTGGTTTTTTTAAATGGTTCATGACTGTTTCAGGAAGCACGAAAGGGAGGGGGGGTGGGGGGACGGGATGAGGAGGAGGGAGGGTCGAGCTAGCCTCCGTTTTGTTTGACAATACTTTGAACGTCAGCAAGAAGTGACTTCACCCAACATCGCTTAGAGCACCTTTAATATTACCTTTTTGTTTGTTGAATTGTTATTTGAAATCATTGTCACATTTGCAATCGTACGGATATTTGGGAAAAATTGCAATCTTGCTTGTGTAATATATTATGAACATAAAAAACAGGAACTCACATAGGGTATGTTTTTGTAGTCAAGAGAGTTTGAGTTTTTTTTTCTTCATGCTAGTAATTACTAAAACCCCACATTTCAAAGGTTCATATTCGAGAACGGTAGTAATGTAGCGTGATTTGCTAAGGCAGCATGCTCTGCACGCAACTATCATATGTACGCTGCTTTTGTGGATGCAGTCAGTTTTGACCGCAAAAGATGAGGTAAACTGATTGGATGTCATGTATTTGACCGTTTACGGCACTACCATTTTCCCGTTTTTACACTATTTTTCCTGTTAGAAATACATGCTCGGTTTTAATCTTATTTTAAGGTGGGGTAGAATTCAGTGAACGGCATTTTGTTCATGTACCCCCTCTGTCACCTCACATACCCCAGTTTGGGAACCACTGCCTTAGCATTTGTACAACATTAGCAAACAAGGTATTTGAACAATCTGAAACCATTTTACAGATATTCAACACTATTCATCCGTTTTTTGAAGGAACAGGAAATTTTCTTCCTTTCATATTCAAAAGATAACAATGCTGAATGTACATTCATGTACATTTAGATGGATTCATGTTTAAACAAGCAAATGTGGACCAGCCCTGGTGTAAACAGAGAAAATGGCTGCATTGCCAATGCATTGCCTACATATTGGTAGATTAACATGGGCCAAGGAACAACAGGGATTTCAGAATTTTGTCATCTGAAGAGGATCAACATTCTGTTCAGGCAAAAATAGCCTTCAATTCTTGAAGTGCAAAAGCAATTCTTCAGGCTAGATTGAGACATGTGAAGGATGTGACATGGCTGGAACTAGCCTTTTCATGTTCTCAGCACAAGCACTTGACACGAGCACCATCTTTGAAGTTTTGCGAGCTGAGGAGCTCCAGAAACTAGAGAGCGAGTAGAAAAGATGCCACAATTCTCCTCTTGTGAACTTCTGAAAAGATAGCCAAATTGTTTTTTAGTGATTGCAGAATTAATTCTGAAAGAGCAGTGGCTTCTTGTCCGTTTGGATCCAACAGGGTCAAAAACA